>NW_021703766.1:14547161-14867851 GCF_005190385.1 Monodon monoceros | reverse complement strand
GACACTGTGGACCCTGCCGTCATCTCTCTGCCTTCCCTTTGGAGAGGCCCTTCTGCTAGTTTTCCTTCTGTGGGCTCCTCCTCAGCCCTCCTCACCAGCTCCCCTTTCTCTGCCCATCCCACCAGGATTGGCACTCACACCCCAAACCGCACCCCCTCTTATCCTGCTACTGTGACCACGAGGGTTCTCCTTGTGTGCCACATGTAGTCACACATCAGTGGCCCTGGGCAAGCTTGTCCCTTTGCCTGGAATGCTGAGCCTGAAATTCTCATCTTACCCATTCCCCTTTCCTCCATCTGCCCAAATCCCGCTTATCTTCCAGGGACTGGTTTAAAGGGAAGGCAGCATGTAGTGGGTGGGGGCATGGACTTTGGAGCCAGACGATGGGGGTCCAAATCCTGATTCTGCATTGACAAGCTGTGTGACCTTGTCAGTTAATCTTAACTTCTCTGTGCCTTTATTTCCTCGACTATAGAATGAAGATAACAATAGCACCTGCCTCCAAAGATTGTTATGAGAATTAATGAGTTAATATTTGTAAAGTCCTTAGAGTGGTGTCATTGTAAATACCATGAATGTTTGTTTAAGGGGAAAAAAGTCAACTCTAAAAGTATTTTCCAAATGTCCGAGCTTTTAATCACCTCTTATTAGCCCACTTATAATCATGTATTGTGTTTTTACATAAGTATTTCCCCAGTACACTCTGTGTTCCCTTGGTCAGGGACCCTGTCACCTCTGTATTCCAACCTGGCATGAGGCAATTCTCAGGAAATATTTGTTAAATGAGTAAAATTCATAAGGGATGGGTTTTCCAGGCTACTCGATCTTAATGGCAAATCAGAGAGTGTGAGCCTAGAATGTCCTCGGGAGGTATTTTGGCAGGAGCTGAGGTCAGGGTACTGTTAGGCACTAGCACTTTCCATTCCCGCAATTTCTTCAGCCCAGTAAACTGATCAGGTGACAGGAGCCATAATAGTGCCAAGCCCAATTAATCTAAACCAGAATGGCACACACTATACCTTTCTGTATCACATCAGTTGAGTTTTATTTTCCATCCTTCATACCTCTTTCCTTCTCTGTGTGTAGCTAATGAGCTTTACATTTAAAACATGAAAAGCCCATAAAACATGTAAATCACAAATCAACAGTGCTTTGTTCAAGAATACCCTATTTAATCAAGAAACTTTCCCAAGTAATGCACTCAATTCAGCCACCAGGTGCCAGGTGGCAATAGGCGCTGTAATGGGAGGGCTAGGAAGAATATAAGAGAAAAGCTGTGCCCCCTTCCCTTGGGTGTGAGGGCTCACAATGCCATAAATGATTAGAACACACCATCCTCCTCCTAGGCGAGCATCTTTAGAAATCAAAGCTATTCCCGTAATAGCTTTACAAGTAATGCATCTGTGCCTTTAATTAGCCCAATCGAGCATATAACTCGGTAAAAGTCTCTCACCTTTTTTGCTGCTTTCCACTAACTTCTGAACATTTCATTTTCTAGTAAGCTTTCACTGCATAACAAGCAGTAATGAAATGACCGATATTAACCCATTGTTAGATTAAACAAAGTACATCATTGGCTGATAGCATTCCATAGTATTGAGGCTTGAAATGGGTCCTATCCTATGATGAAAACATTTGGTATTTGTCTAATGAGACCATTCTTGTACCTACAAAGGAAAAAAGACATTGTATTAAAACATTTCATGTTAACGACGCTGTGTTCAGCACTTTCCGCTCCCAGCCACATCTGAGGGTGAGGCAGATTTCTCGATATTAAATGCTGCAGTTGGGCCCGTATTCTTAGCAAGATGTCTGATTGGCTACTCCCCAAATATAACTAAAATTGGCTTAAAATAGAACAATCACATGCTAACCTGTAGCATTAGCAACTCTATTAACAGCCAATTTCACATCCACACCAGAGGGAGTAAAAGGTAATTTGCTCATTATCAACACCCTCTGGCAGTGGAAGGAAATGACTGTTCATCAGAAAGTATTTTCCAGCGTAACAATAGCAGTGCCCATATGTAACCGCCTCACTCTCCCTTCCCTCCACAACTTGATCACTGGAGAACAGCTACAGGAAAAGGACTTTGAAATATAAATGGGTTTGATATAAGTAGCCTACCTGCCCTATAAATGGGTTTGATATAAGTAGCCTACCTGCCCACCCCTTCCGAAACCAGCCCTACCTTCATCTCACCTCGACAACCCTTTAGGGCTACAAATGAAATGTAGCCCTGTAGTGGGATCTACCCCACTGCAACAGAAATTGTTTAGATCGAAAATGTTCCCAAGTCCCCCCTACTTGACTAGTACCTAGGAATACTTTGAGCAACCAATTGAGTGTGGACAGATCTTGGAGCCCACTGTAACCAGATCTAATCTGTATACTCATCTAGTAATTGAAGAAAATGAGCCATTTAGAAATACGATATTGTCCCGATGGGGCAAGTTTAAATCTCACCCACCACCAATATTTCTTCAGAAGTGAAGTTCATTTGTTTGCTTTTAATTAGTGTTCAGGAAACTTCAGCATGATGTGTTTATGTATTTGGATATAATATTGTACTAATATAGTGAAAAAGTAAAGAAACAGATTTCTTAACCATAATTCAAATAGAGACATGTTCATTGCATCACTGTTTACAATAGCCAGGACATGGAAGCAACCTAAGTGTCCATCGACAGATGAATGGATAAAGAAGATGTGGCACATATATACAGTGGAATATTACTCAGCCATAAAAAGAAATGAAATTGAGTTATTCATAGTGACGTGGATGGACCTAGAGTCTGTCATACAGAGTGAAGTAAGTCAGAAAGGGAAAAACAAATACCATATGCTAACACATATATATGGAATCTAAAAAAAAAGGTTCTCATGAACCTAGGGGCAGGACAGGAATAAAGAGGAAGATGTAGAGAATGGACTTGAGGATACAGGGAGGGGGAAGGGTAAGCTGGGAGGAAGTGAGAGAGTAGCATTGACATATATACATTACCAAATGTAAAATAGATAGCTAGTGGGAAGCAGCTGCATAGCACAGGGAGATCAGCTCGGTGCTTTGTGACCACCTAGAGGGGTGGGAGGGAGACGCAACAGGGAGGAGATATGGGGATATATGTATACATATAACTGATTCGCTTTGTTATACAGCAGAAACTAACACAGCAATTGTAAAGCAATTATACTCCAATAAAGATGTTAAAAGAAAAGAAAAGAAACAGATTTCTTACCTGTCACTCTGCTCAGCTAGCTAATTTTATTTGAAAATAGTCATCTCCTAATTCCAGTCTAGCTCTCTGGGCCTTCTCCTCTTCTTCTACATCTGTCTACCCTGTCTCCTACACACAGAGTCCAGGCTAAACTGCCTGAAGCAACTCTTGAGGTGTCACTCCCCAGCTCAGAAACTTTCAATGGCTCCCTATTGCCTCTAGATAAATTCCCAATTCTGCATCTTAGCATCTAAAGCTTTTCACAAACCTGCCTCTCCTTCTCTTCTGGCTCTCACTGGAAATTCTCATTTCTCCCCAATATCCTAGAATACAGCCCATCTTCCCTTAGAATCAAATGCAAGATCAAATGCAACCACCTCCATAGTCTTTCATGATTGTTCCAGTGGAAAGTGAACCACTGCACCTCTGAACTGCAGTAATCTTTTAGAATACTTTGCCACTTCATAGTGAATTACAGGGGGACTTACCCCAGAACTTGAAAATGAGACAAAGATTTTTCTGGGAGAGCTGAACCATATCTAGAGTCACCTTAGAGAGACAGAATAGCTTTCATATCTTCAAAATCAGACTGTACCAGAATAGCCTACTTAAGGAAAGAGATTATCAATCTTGAGATGCATAAATGGTGGGGGGAACATAGTCACAGAGGGGATGATGTCTGGACCGCTCCTAGTGATGTCCAGGAGACAGAAAGCCTTGGCCAACAGATGATAGTACAAGCTCCATTGGTGAGACCTTTGCAATCTGAGATGGTTATGTGATGCTATCCTAGCCAGTTGCCATTCAATATTGGACTCTTTAGATATCCCTTAGTCCTAATTCTGTCACCCAAAACCCTTTTTGGTTTCTCATGTTGGTCTGCCTATATAGAAAGAGAGTGTGCTGGTCACATGGACTGAGAGTATTCCAGCTCCTGTGACAGTGATTTCTCACTGTATATTAGTTAGTTGGCTATTCATTCTTTCAATAAATATTACTGAGCATCTACTATGTGTCAGGCACTTATCTACTCATTTGAGATAAGATGGTGAACAAGAGAGTCCTTCATTCTACTGAGTTTACAGTCTAGAGGGAGATATAGACAAGTATGCCCAGAATTCTAATAGAGTGTGATGACTGCCTTGTTAGGGGTGTTCACGGGATTGGGGTGGGAGCACATTCTTGAGAAAGAACCCAGGCTCGAAGAGCCAGATCAGGCTCTGTAGAGGAAATAATATTTACCTGAATCCTGAGGCATCAGCTGGAGTTAGCCTGAAGAAGATAGGAAGAGGGAAATAGGATGATGCACATAGCACAGGCGGCATGAAAAAGATTCAGGGTGTGTCTGAGAAACTGAACATAGTTCAATGGTGCTATAGTGGGGAATGTGAGTAAGGGCAGGCAGGAGGGTCAGGAGAGCTGCACACAGATCAAGGAGGGCCCATATACCATTTTAAGAGTCTGTACTCTATCATGAGAGCAGTGCAGAATTATTGAAAGGTTTTAAGTAAGTGAATGACATGCTCATATCTCTGGTTGCTGCAGGAACGGGCAGTATCATTAGAGATGAAGAGAAGAGGACCAATAGAAGATTTATTTAGAAGATGCAATAGGCAGGACTTGGTGAGTAATGGGATAAAGGGACTGTGAGTGGAAGTAAGCAAGAGAGAGAGAAAGAGAGAAGAATCAAGATGGTGCTCGAATTTCTGGGCTTGAATAAATGGGGTGGGTGGTGGTGCCTTTCACTGAGGCAGTGTGTAATAGTGGTTAAGAGCACAAGCTCCAGAGCTGGGCTACCTGGGTTTGAATCCCTGCTTTACCACTGACTACTGTGTAGTTTTGAGCAAGTTACTTAACCTCTCTGTGCCTCATTTTCTCATCTGTAATGAAGACAACCAGAGTCCCTATATCAGAGTTGTTATGTAGATTACGTGGGTTAATAGCAGCATGCTCAGAACAATGCCTGGCATATAACACATGTTATATGTGTTTGTTAAATAAACAAAATAGATGACAAAGGAGGAGTAGCAGGTTTGGAGTAGAGGATTATGAGTTTCGCTTTGGAGATACTGAATCGCAGAAGTCTGTGGAGCAGTCAGGACTAGCTCTCTAGATGGCAGTTGCATATATAGACCTGGAGCTCCAAATGGAGATCTGTGCTGGGGATTTTGTTCTGGGAACAATCCTCATATGAGTAGGAACTGAAATCAGTTACCTTCAAGCCTGGGCTCTTCCTCCAAGCATGAACCCCCATCCTGATCCCCTGAACATTCCTTACAAGGCAGTCATCACACTGTATTAGAATTGCGGGCATACTTATCTATATATCCCTCCAGACGGTTCACCATCTTATCTCAAGTGAGTAGACAAGTCCCTGACACATAGTAGATGATCAGTAATATGTACTGAAAGAATGAATAGCCAACTAATACACAGTGAGAAATCACTGTCACGGGAGCTGGAATACTCTCAGTCCATATGACCAGCATAGGAAGACCCACATGAGAAACCAAAGAGGTTTTTGGGCGACAGAATAGATGCAACAGACCACAGAGGATGTAGGATGAGAAAGGGGAGGACAAGACAAGACAGAACCTTTGAGACCATTTCAGGAATGGGCAGAAGGAGAAGTACTTGCCAAGGAAATTGAGGAGCAGTCACAAAGCAAAAGGAAAACCAAGACCAGAAAGTGTTTCTAGAAGGAGGAAGTAGCCACTGGTGTCAAGTTTGTAGAATACAATAAGGACCAAAGAGAGCCCACTGGATCTGACAACAAAAGTTTGACTGCCGCCAATCAGAGTTGCTGCTGTCAGGGTGGGGGTGAGAGGAAGGTGGCAGAGGAAATATAAGGAGACAGCAAATGCAAACAATTCGTTCATGAAGATGCATGAGTAGCAGGGAGGAGGGAGAGCAGACAGTAGATGGCGGTCAGGAGAGGCTTTTTTTGGTATAATAGAAGATACTTGAGTGTTTTTAACTGATGTTGATATGGGTTGAATTGTGCCCCCCAGAAATTCATACATTGAAGGCCTAACCCCCAGTACCTGAGAATGTGACCTTATTTGGATATAGGGTCATTGCAGATGTAATTAGTTAAGATACGGTCATACAGGAGAAGGACAAGCCCCTAATCCAGCATGACTGGGGTCCTTATAAAAGGGAAATTTGGAGAAAAATAGGCACACGAAGAGAAGGCCATGTGAGTACAAAGGCAGAGGTGGGAGGGATGGGGGCAAACTACCAGAAGCTAGGTGAGAGCATGGAACAGATCCTCCCTCACAGCCCTCAGAAGGAACCAACCCTGCCCACACCTTGATCTCAAACTTCTAGCCTCCAGAACTGTGAGACAATAAATTTCTGTTGTTTAAGCCACCCAGTTTGTGGTACTATGTTATGCCAGCCCTAGCAAACCAATATGATCGCTAATGGGACTTTCCACCACTTATCATATTAATCAGGAAGTAGATGGCATGCTCCAGCTAAGTAGTTCATGGAATGGTTCATAAAGGGACTAGGCATAAAGGTGTGGGCAGGATGTAAGGAAGCTATAAGGTATGTGCAGTGCCCAGGTAGAGTAAGAATGGGCCTTGACCATCCCCAGAACTCAAGGGCCACGGGAGGGAGCAGACCTACGTGAAAGGGGTGACAGAGCAACTGGGTGGAAGGGCCTGTGACAGAAGTGTGACTGGAGCCTCAGTCACTGCCGGGGACCTGCCAGGGCTGGACCTAAGGACACACGTTCAAATATGGCACAGTCCTGCCTCCCTATGATCTCCTGCAGATACTCTGTATCAGCCAAGCCATCCAGAGGCCTGAGGGTCAGGGAGCTGGTTGATGCAGCGCCCACAGGTCCACCTCATGGGGCACAGAGCAGAGGAGAGAGGAGTAGAACGTAAGGGACAAACAGAAACCTGGCCCAATGCCTTTTCCCATTTTGGAGCCACTTGACTACATTACATATTCAAATGTTTAAACTTTTAACTTGCTAATAAAAAGAATTGTAGAGAGGGAGAAGCTATAGAACAAGGCTGCACACTGTGTGAGGCCCCTTACAGGAGGGAAGTGGACTATTTTATGGCACCAGTATTCTCATAGTTATATTTGTCATTGTTCATTTCTGCTTCACCAGACGCGTACTGGGTTCTTGGCACTTTTTAATTGCTGAATAAATTTTTATATTTTCTATTTCTCTTGTTTCATCTTTGGAAATATCCATTGAGAGGGACTTTTTCTGCTATCACCTAACCTCTTGATTATTTAAAGTGACTGAGGTGTATCTCTCTTCTCCTAGAATACCTTTCAGATATGCCAGTGACTGTTAAGGAGAACAGGTCTGGTTTACAGTATGGGCACATAAGAGGCAGGAAGTGACTCCAAGAAAAGCTTCTGTTTATAGCATAATCGGTAAGAATCATTTCTTTTATCTCTGACTACAAACATTTATTTAACTAAACTTACCACAAAAATTATATTATCTAAGCTAGTATATGTTGACATGCTATCATTTTTATATGTTTCTATATTAGATTTAGCCAGTGCTTTATTTCAAATAGAATCTTAATTCATTACAGAAGTTAGCATGATAATCATTGATAAGAATAACAAGTCTTTTATAATAAAGGCCGACATTCACATGTTCATAGCAGTTCATCTTTGGGTTTTGCAACCTGAATAATTATTATTATTTTTTTTTTTGCGGTATACGGGCCTCTCACTTCTGTGGCCTCTCCCGTTGCGGAGCACAGGCTCCAGACGTGCAGGCTCAGCGGCCATGGCTCACGGGCCCAGCCGCTCCACGGCATGTGGGATCTTCCTGGACCGGGGCACGAACCTGTGTCCCCTGCATCGGCAGGCGGACCCTCAACCACTGCGCCACCAGGGAAGCCCCTGAATAATTTTTTAATCCCACAAAGTAGCACCAGCTATGTGATAGTCTTTTGAGCCCTTGGGTTGGCTTTTCCAAGTGAAATTAAGGAACTGAGTTGTGACAATCCATCTCAGAAGTCTTCAGCTTCTCACACCATAATTAGGACTATAGTCCATCAGTTCCCTCCTTCTTGAAACAGAAAGACCAAATGTGGAAGTCAGTCTAATGCCTAGACTATCCACGTAAATGTCTGCACACTGTATTATTTATCTATGGCAGAAAAAAAGGATGTAATAAAATACAGAAATTTTTATAATGGGGGGAGAAGGTTGCTCCTGGGTAAATCATTTGAGGAAAATCAGAATTGAGCTTTGACACAATTTCTCCCTCATATGAATAATGGGATTAAGGGGAGGAGAGAGGGCGGGCCACAGAGAACATCAGTGATGGCAATGAGGAACCCAGGTGAGTCAGAGAAATGAACATGAAGGCAACCCAGAAAAGCAGTATTCAGAATCTTCCTGGGGAAAAGATGTTTGAGAGCTGGACAGCACTGTGGGAAGGAAACTTGTGAAGCAATGAGGAAAAACCATAGATAGCCAAAAACTTTAATTTTTAAAAAAATTAAAATTAAAAAAGCAAAGACAAAATGGAGAGGAAGTGTGGAGTACCCCACAGCCCAAGCTGTCTTCAAATAAAATGCACTTCCATGAATGGTCCTGACAATTCCTAATTTTTTTTAAAGTCACGCCTACATGCTGCAATGCACAGTAATCGTTTTATTTTTCCCTTCATCTGGGGGACAGAAATTCCCTTTGAAGCCTCTTTGTGATTGGAACTGAGGGAGCGCCGGGGTTCACGGGGCCTGGCGGCTCTCCTCCCTCACTGCCACCTGTGCAGTTGACGCACCCTTAGTTACAAAGCCTTGGACTGCTGCTGCCTTCAGTCAATCTGTTTAGCCGAAGGCCTCTGATTTGTTCACATTTACTACAACCCATACAGAGGGCTGGAGGATTTTTTTTTTTTTTTTTTTTACTATTGATCTGGTGCTTTAAGAGGGGAAAAAATCTCCTTGGCTGTCTAAACACTATTGATCCCTGCTTGGGAGTCGCAGCAGAAGTGTAGAAAGGGCGTGGATGAATTGAAATTTCATTTCCGACAACTTGTTCCTGTTATTTTTACCCTTTTGGACGGGGAGAAACAAGTTGCTGCGGCTTCAGTCAATGTGGTCGATAGCTCCACTGAGAAACTCAACACGGCTTCTGCCAGAGGTTTGGCAATGAGACATGATGTTGGATTTAGAGTGTGTGAAGCTGAAGGATGCTGGTGAAAATCACGAGGTCTTAATGGCAACCAGAGGCAGAGCAACTGGATTTGGGCTCGCTGAGACCCAGGGGGCTTGTGGCTTTGAAGAAAAGAAGACTTACAGAGACTAATGACACCCCCGTTTGGGAAAGGCCCTGAGTAGTTACACAAGAAGCTTCACCGAATACAGGGTCCTCACTTCTGACTCATGGATGGCTGTATGTTATAACCAAAGTAGAAGCTAAATTTCTAGCTTCTCCTTTGGTTTAGCTCTAGCTGAAGCTAAATTTCAGACTTCAAAGAAGAGCATTAGGTTGAGCTATTCCAGGAGGTTGCCCACGACCTGTCCAGGAAAAGGACCAACGCAGAAACTGGAGCTGCAGGCCCGCAAGGAACTAGGGGATGATACTGGGTCTGCAAGGGCACACATCTGCAGCCAGCGGCCTCAGGAAGCCCGCCTAGCCTGGAGCACGCTGACTAGGTGTGGTTTGGTGCCAACAACACCAGCTTTGTTCTTACTTTTATTAGATGCTCAAAGAATACAGGAGAGAACCAGGCTCCTTCTTCCTAATGGCAACATCTGGCTTTTATGCAGCCATGCACCTTTGATCCTTAAGGATCCCAAAGCCCTTTACAATCTGCTATAGTGCTAATGGCCAGAGCAACGATCTCACAGTAAACGTGCCAAGTATTCCCCACACTGGCTCCCTTTTCTCAGTTTTTCAGTGTATAGAACAGTTCTCCACTCTGGGAGGGAAGAGTCCAGTTTGGATCCCAAACACTTCTTTTGTCACGTTTTTTGCAAAGTTTGTCCTCCCTTTTTTTAACTAAAAGTATTTCATCACCATTCTTAATAAACAGTACTTTATTTACATTTCCAGTTATTTTACAGGCCCATTTCTGCCCCTATCCCCATCCCTCCCATTCCAGAAAAAAGATGGAAATTTTCTCTCCTGGGAGCCAAGAATCTGCATTGCCAATGAGGTTGCAAATTCAGACGCAATAAACAGAATTAAGAAAAACTGAACTGGCATTTGACAGAAATTGTAAAATGACACTCAGAAATGTTGCTCTTGTGGAAATTACTGATATTAAAATATAAATCAGTGTCTTGTGTTTCCCGAAGCACCAGGGGCTCTATTAGGTTATGCAGTTTGATTGCTGAGCTGAACCTAAGAGACTTGGCAGTTCAGTGCTGAAGTTATCCCAAAGAATTTAACCCCTCTCCTACTAGAGAGCAGGCACCCAGGCAAATGCCTATTGATCATAGCATCTCCAAAAAGCCTTTGCTTTTCCACTGAACCCTTTGAAAACTGCAAGAAGGTGGAGGGGGCTAACATGGGGAGAGAAGAAGGTAAAGGAATTTGGAAAATCCTTTCTCAGGATAACAGTCTTACTGCGTAGTATCAGGAAGAAGGCAGCAGAGGGTAACTCAAGAAGCAGATTCTATGAAATTTTTTATTAGTTATAATGGGGAAAATAGTAACTCGGTAGACACCAGCATGACCAAGTGACCAAGGTCAATATCATTGGTAATAAGACATACTGATAGTGTGTAAGATGCTAACACTGGGGAAGTTGAGGAAAGGGTATATAGGAGCTCTCTGTACTATGTTTGCAACTTCTCTGGAAATCTAGCATTATTTCAGAAAGGTCTGTATGTTCCTGTTTTTTCACCAGAGTCAACCACTGCTACCTTTGTAGAGACAAAGCAAATCACAAAAAAACCATAATAAAGGCAGATTGTGTTGTTTTAAAAGGTGAATAGATAAAGTGCCATAGGAGTCTGAGGGGTTACCTACCTGGCAAGGCTGCTGTGAGGATTATTGTTCTTTTATGTTTAGAACAGTACCTTACATATAGTAGCTGCCACACAAGTGTTAATTAGCACATGTGGTTGGAAGGAAGATGACAGAAATGGCTATTCAGTTGGGTCTTGAAAGTGTATGTTTTTTGGACAGAGAGACAGATACCTCATTTTTAAAAAAAGAAAGATACTGAGAAATCAGGTGGGAGAGTTCTCAGTATGTCGGTTGATCCTAATGGCAACCAAGATGAAATGGAGTGTGTACTTCAAAAGAGGAAATTTTACTAAATGGCATGGGAATAATGATGGTGGCAGTAGGAGGGCTAAGTATGTTGCTCCCTTCCCTACGCTGAATCTCGCTACTCCATACCTCAAGTGGAGAAAGAGAAGGAGTGAATGCAATGAGCTGATGTATCAAGAGAAAACAAAGTCAAATCAAGGCAGAGAAAGGAACATTTGAGAAAAATGTTTGTAGGATCGAAGAGTTGGTCCACAATGAAACAGGGGTTCCAGAACGTATGGTAGAAGCAGCTAGTGGAGGTCCTAGAAATGAAGAGTGAATTGTAAAGAGGCCTCTTGGAGAGGACTATAATTAAGGGTACTTTATCCCTTTGCATTAGATCTAGCTGCATAAAACAGAGAAAATCCAAAACAGTGACTTAAGATAGAAGTCACTTATGATAGAAATTGCTCTCTCTGGGGAATTCCCTGGCCATCCAGTGGTTAGGACTCCACAATTCCACTGCAGGGGGCACAGGTTCGATCCCTGGTGGGGGAATCCCTCATGCCACGTGGTGTGGAAGTAAATAAATAAACAAACAAACAAATATGTAAGAAATTGCTCTCTCTCTCCAGGGCTGGCATGGTGGTTCCATACCATCAGAGACCTAGGTTCTACCTCTATGAGCATTACATCATGTTCCAAATGGTTGCTGGAGCACCAGCCACTAAATCAGCATTCCAAACAATCGGGAAGGAGGAAAGAACAAAGAACTGCACATTACTCATTAGCATTTCCAGGAAGTTCCCACAATATGTCCTCTTACATCTTACTGGCCAAAACTTAGACATATAGCCATACCTGGCTACCATAGAGGCTGGGATAGGTAGTCTTTTGGATAAGTACATAGACACCCCAATAAAATTATGGTTCTGTTACATGAACGATTAAAAGTATGGATATTGGAACAGGCAACTGACAGCCTCTGTGAAAAGTACCAAAAGAGATAGCCATGGGGAGAGATTTTCACCTGCAGCAGTGAGTCTGATAAATCCTGGGACCCCTTCTCTTGTTCCTTCTAGACACTTATTTCTTCTGCCATTCCAAAGTCTCCTTTAGGAAGTCCCAACGGGCCCTGCTTCCTCTCCAGAAAAGCCTCAGTCCTGGGGTTGAACTATGACCCAGTTAGTAACGCTGGCAAAACCATCCCCTTCTACCACCTCCCCCATCAGATATGCGCTACATGACCAGGGACTTCTTTCTTTTTGAACTGTATTTGGATCCAAAGAAGTAGACTGTTCATGCCAGGCCTTCACACAGTATGGCTCTGTCCATGCATTCTTGGCAGAAGTAATTTATTGTACAAGGAGCATCCTGTCAATTCATGGTGTTCACATATTTTTAAATGGAAGAAACATTGAACATCCTTTCATCATTTCAATAATTAAGACCCCTAGGACTCATCACCCTTTTCTCATTGGTAGGAGATGGAACATTGGAGAAAAATCTAAAACCTAGCAAAAGTAAAGAAAGAGGGCTTCCCTGGTGGCGCAGTGGTTGAGAGTCCACCTGCCGATGCAGGGGATACGGGTTCGTGCCCCAGTCCAGGAAGATCCCACATGCCGCGGAGCGGCTGCGCCCGTGAGCCATGGCCGCTGAGCCTGCGCGTCCGGAGCCAGTACTGCGCAACGGGAGAAAAAAAAAAAAAAAAGTAAAAGTAAAGAAAGACTCATGGCTAAGTGTAAGTAAACCTGTTATTTTGATTAATCCCCAAGGATAGCTTTAACTTTAAACTAAATAGCATCTCTTTCTGTGAAAACATAGAAACATGTTTTAGATGAGAAAAATAGGTCCTTGATATTCTTCCGTCTAGGTCATGAAGGAAAAGGAACAGATGGTGTGGCTTTAAGGCCAGTAGTCCCTCCATACACCCAAGCAGTTACCAGTTCCTTGGGGAGAGAGCTAGCATCAGTAATCTGTGATGATGGCGTTTGTGTAACCTAATGAAGGTCGATGGCGTATGAAGTACTAACATGTGCTTCCCATCCTGCCCCTGTTCAACCTGTGTTTCACTGAACTGTTCACTTGTACTTTTTTCCTTCTTCCCCCACAAATAAACAAAGTCTCTCTGAGTTAAGAAAGGGGAGGGAGGGACTTCCCTGGTGGCACGGTGGTTAAGAATCCGCCTGCCAATATGGGGGCATGGGTTCAATCCCTGGTCGGGGAAGGTCTCACATGCCACAGAGCAACTAAGCCCGTGCTCCACAACTACTGAGCCTGCGCTCTACAGCCCGCGAACCACAACTCCTGAGCCTGCGTGCCACAGCTACTGAAGCCTATGCGCCTAGAGCCCATGCTCAGCAGCAAGAGAAGCCACCGCAGTGAGAAGCCTGCACCACAACAAAGAGTAGCCCCCACTTGCCGCAACTAGAGAAAGCCCACGTGCAGCAACGAAGACCCAACGCAGCCAAAAATAAAAATAAAACAAAGAAAGGAAAAAAAAGAGGAAGAAGAGAATTTGAACATAAATAAGAGAATTTGACCCTGGTGAAATCAATGAAATGGGCACAAATGGGGAAAACAATAGGACCCCAGGTAGGTTTAGCAATCCAGGGGCAGAAAAGGCTTTTGACAAATACCAGGAATGGGGGACAGAGAAGTAAACAGAATCTTAAGATCCTATCCCCTTCCTCTCAACACCTTTCTAGAGAATGGTGGAAATGATGGTAGGTACAATGATGGTAAAGCAGGTCCAAGAGGAGAGGGCCTGAGACCAATCTCACGTGTGTGTGTGTGTGTCTCTCTCTCCTTCTGCATTAGGAACTTCCTCAGGGGATGAAAAAGGGCCAGAAGACCCAAAGCCTACAGTAAGACAAAGATGTAATCTATGCAGCCTGATGACCAGGACACAGACATCTCAGCACACTTCAGCTGGGAGAGATGCCCATGACCATGGACCAGGAGCCACTCCTGATGCCAGGTTGCATCCTAGGACCTCAGAAATGAGGCACACTCTGGAGAGACCTAAATAGGTGGGAGGAATCATGAACTGCTTCATTTTTAACCTAAAAATGATGGAGTTTTCTCAGAAATAACTAAGATTCTGTTTTCTGCCATTTGGGGGAAATGGGGTTTAACAAAGAGGTTGAGTAATAGAAAAATAGTTACCTTTTCTTTGCACACCTGAGTTCATACCTGCTACACTAGTCACCCATGTGAGATGCAGTGTTAGGTGTTTCTCGGGAATCTGTAAAGTGCTCTACGTGGGGGCTGAGGCCAACTTCAGGGGCACAAAACATCACTATGTTTTGTGATATGACATCACCCTGACCAAGTTTTTGTTTTCACTACAGTTTTGTTTTTTTTTTTCCTGCTCACAACTGTCACCAAGAAAAAGCCTGCTAGAAAGGCAGATGGCAGAACTTTTGAATACAAAAAGAGTAGTTCCCTGGGCAGTTGCAACAGAATTGGAGATGCTGGTGGAGGAGATGAGGCACGAGGATGTGAATGTCTCAACAATGATGCAGGAGATAGCAGCACAGAAGATGTAGAATCAGTTTAAGAAGAGAGAAGACATTGAAGTCCTGGGCCCAGAGATCAGTATCCATTGATCAGGTAGGGGGCCCCTCCCTCTGTGATGAGTTCTCTCCTCTACAAAATATTTTTCCAGCCACACTCCTCAGAGGGCATTGTGAAGGTTCCCATGTTCATTTTATGAAGCATTTGAGGCTCCCTCAAAGCACTCTTCCTTATCCATCTGGCAAACATTACTGTCAAATGCTTCGAAAATTTATCATATAACCCTTCCCTTTTTTTCATCATAAACACTTCCAAATTGCCTACTGCTGCTGTTAATGACTCACAGGATTCCCGTGTCTCCTTCATGGAACACAATTCAGCTCTCTATTTTTCCTCTGACTTATTTTACTTAGTAAATATATTTTCATGCAAATATGAGAGCCTGTGCCTGCCACTTTTCCTTCCAAATGCTCTTGGCCCTTGCAACGATAGCTGTGTAACTCCGTAGTAGATGAAACCAGCACAAGTTAGACAATCATTTTTCTGTCTTTGAGACAAAATTTCATTTGATTTAAGAATCATTTCCTGACTATCCAGTAAGTCTACCTCTAGAGGAATATTATTCTCAAGGATATGTTTACTCCATTCCAACTTTTGTGTGATGCTTGGGTTAAGTTCACGATTCCTATTAAAGAAGAATGTCCATCAAGGTAGAACCTGAACCAGTAAACTTTAGAGCTAAGAAAGAAAACAGTCATTTAGTACAGCTCCTCAGTTTACAGAGGGAGAAACAAAGGCTTGGAGAGGTGAGTGCCTTTCCAAAGGCTACTCCTTGACCTAGATGCTGGGTCAGGATTAGCAGTTTACTGGCCTAGAGACCTATTCAGTGTTCTTTTAGGCCATGCTATTTTTAATCTTCTCATTTGCCTAACACTGTAGAGTAAATGTTTGCGTCCCCTCAAAATTCATGTGTTGAAATCCTAACCGCCAAGGTGATAGTGTTAGAAGGTCGGGTCTTTGGGAGGTGCTTAGGTCATGTGGATGAAGCCGTCATGAAAGAGATTAATGCCCTTATAAAAGAGACCCCAGAGTTCTCCCTTATCCCTTTCACCATGTGAATTTACAGCAAAAAAAGAAACAGCTATCTCTGAAGTGGGTCCTCACCAAACACCTAATCTGCTGGCACCTTAATCGTGAGCTTCTCAACCTCCAGAACTGTGAGACAAAATTTTTTCTGTTGTTTATAAGATATGCAGTCTGTGATATTTTGTTGCAGCAGCCCAACCAGCTAAGACACCTTGCATGGAAATGATTTGTAACATTCACCAATATTTCCTCTTGGGGGTGAAGGAAGAATGTAGGCGTAGCCATATGACTTGTTTTGGCCAATGAAATGTGAGCAGAAGTGAAGTGGGTCACTTCTACTTTAAGAACCTGTATGTGATTCACCTAGTTCCCTTTCTGCTGGGATGGCAACAGGCAACATACTAGATGACAGAGGTTCTACTAGCTGAGGACAATAAAGAGCAGAGCCCCAGCTGACTCATAAATGACGTGCAGCACAAATGAAAAATAAACCTTCATGGTTTTAAGTCCCTGAGATTTGTGGATTGTTTGTTACTGCAACATCACCTAGCCTCTCCCTACTGGGTAAGCCCAAGCTACATCACCATTCCCATGATGCATCTCTCTGCATGAAGACATAAGAGGGTAAACAATGCAGCAGATCAGAATACAACCCCATAAAACATTCCAAATTCTCACCAGCATTCTTTCTTCCTCTTGGCTTACATTAGGGATGTGGTTCATTACAAAGAATGAGTATTTTGATAGCTTCTCATTCTTGGAACTATTCTGCAAGTAAGTGCTTGGTGGAAATTTCCTCTGGTCTTAGAGTTTAAAACATAATGAATTAGATTGTTTTAATAAGTGCAGTGCATTATGACTTCAAATGCGTCATCCTATACTTACACACATACATATACACAAATCTTTGGTTTTCTTTGAGGCTTTTTATTTAGATAATTCTCAGCACTTTACAAGTTTCCTAACTTTACAAGCACCAACATTACAGTAACTTGATGCTGCAAAAAATCACATTATCAGATATTTCCAAATTAATAGTTAGAAATTATGGAAGGAAGCTCCCCATGGAGAGGTAAGAGAGCCTCCCTGGCCTTGGGTAAGTCACTTAGCCTCTCTGGGCTTCAGTTTCCTCCTCTGTAAAATGGGGACAGTAATAGTATCTACCTACCAGGGTTATCATGAGAATGAAGTTGGTGTGCACATCCCATTTGATTCATAATTAGTAGTTAACTATATTTGAGCCATTGAATACTTAGAAATCTAGAAAGTAAAATCATTTCAGTCCTTTTACTTTCCAAGAAAGATGTGTTCAGAAACTATTTAGCCTACCAAGTGGTGATTTTTCGGAAAAGATGTAAAACCATGGTCCTGTCTTCCTAGCAAAGGCTTTAACACACTTTTGAAAACCCAAACAGATGGGTAGGCAAGTAGGTATCGCTAACAGTTTGGAAATTTTTCCAAACTCCCTGCTCAGAGCACACATCCAGGTGGGAAAATCTTTAAAGGGCCAGACTCATTTATGCTTTTTCCATCTTAAATTCTTGGACTTTTTCAGGTTTATAACAAAGCTCAGGAAATGCTAAAGCTTAAAGGAGAATTGAGAGGTACCCAGGAAATGAAAGATGAGGTAAGCATCCTCACTCCTCTATGTACGTAGAGTTGAAACTTTGCTACAAGGGACATCTTTTCCAGCTTCATGATTCAAAATTCCAATAACAACATCCCAAAATGTCACAGACAGAGGTGGACAGCAAAGCATAACATTTAAAAGCCCAGACTTGAGCTAGGTGAGTCTGGGTCCATATCTAATAGCAGTGTGATATTGGGCATGTTACTTACCCTCTCTGAGCTTCCTTTGCCTTACCTAGAAAATATGAATAATGAGCACCTATTTCAAAGGCTTGCTGTGAGGATTAAGTAAGATACTGCATGTAAAACACCAGTGCTTAGGGCTTAAGCACTTATTAAATATTGTTGCCGACATTTTCTTTTTATCTGGAATGATATGGAAACTGAGTGCTCTGATGACTCTATTATTTTGGTCAAACTGTGTTTATGTATTCCCTGACTTGTTCCAGAAAGGACTTAAAGGGGATGTTTTGGTTAGTTTAGGGTTGTCCCACATGACATATGCTTTTTAACAGACCTCCTACCAAGAGGTCAGCAGCTTCTAAAAGAGGTGTTTCAGCTCCTTTCCTGCTGGATTACTAGTGGGAGCCATTGAGGATTCACTGAAAGTTCTGCAGGGAACGAGGATCTGGTATGGATTTTCTAGAAGGGCATTTCTTCATTCAGCTGATATCTCTGGGGCACCTTCACTGTGCCAGGCATTGTTCTAGGGCCTGGGGATAAATCAGTGGACAAAATCGACAAAGATCCCTGATCTTGTGGAGGTTACTTTCTAGTGAAATAATTTCTCCAAGGATATGATATGATGGAGAAAATTATGTGGCAGTTGCCCAAGTACCAGCAAGAATTGGCCCATCTTCCAAAGGTGGTGGACCACCTGCCATATGCCATGTGTATCCTAAGCCATATACTTTGTACAGTGTGCCAATTTTTAAAGAATTTAGAACACAATGAAATATACTCAGTCTTCACTATATGAACATAATTGGCTCCAAAATTTTTGCTCACAGGCAAAACCTCATGTAAGTGCCCATTAATTCCCATCACAAGTAAACAAAAACTGTAATTTTTTTTTTTTTTTTTTTGCGGTATGTGGGCCTCTCACTGTTGCGGCCCCTCCCATTGCGGAGCACAGGCTCCGGACGCGCAGGCTCAGCGGCCATGGCTCACGGGCCCAGCCTCTCTGTGGCATGTGGGATCCTCCCGGACTAGGGCACGAACCCGCGTCCCCTGCATTGGCAGGTGGACTCTCAACCACTGCGCCACCAGGGAAGCCCTGTAATGTTTTTATAGATGGAAAAGCAAGCTCAGGAATCAAGTTAGTAATATCAATAAGAATGTTTGAATTTACTGTAGATAACTTTAAACTCTTATTACACAAGTAAACTGTAAAAATTCCTGTAGCAATGTTAATTTTTAAGATTTCCTGCTTTTAATGTAAAATAGATAGCTAGTGGGAAGCAGCCACATAGCACAGGGAGATCAGCTTGGTGCTTTGTGACCACCTAGAGGGGTGGGATAGGGAGGGTGGGAGGGAGGGAGACACAAGAGGGAAGAGATATGGGAACATATGTATATGTGTAACTGATTCACTTTGTTATACAGCAGAAACTAACACACCATTGTAAAGCAATTATACTCCAATAAAGATGTTAAAAATAAATAAATTTAAAAACTAAAATTGTTGGTAGAACAAAAGATTTCCTGCTTTTTCTTTTTTTAAATTAATTTATTTATTTTGGGCTGCGTTGGGTCTTCGTTTCTGTGCATGGGCTTTCTCTAGTTGCGGCGAGAGGGGGCTACTCTTCGTTTCGGTGCACGGGCTTCTCACTGTCGTGGCTTCTCTTGTTGCGGAGCACGGGCTGTAGGCACACAGGCTTCAGTAGTTGTGGCTCACGGGCTCCAGAGCACAGGCTCGGTAGTTGGGGTGCTCGGGCTCAGCTGCTCCACGGCATGTGGGATCTTCCTGGACCACGGATCGAACCCGTGTCCCCTAGAAGTAGCAGGAGGATTCTTAACCACTGTGCCACGAGGGAAGCCCAGATTTCCTGCTTTTTAAAACATAAGTCTCACTAGAAACTGATATATTTTGAATGGTAGTCATGGCTAAAGGTGGTTTTCCATTGTTTATTGAAGATTTGTCCTTATCCTCACAAAGGTAATTTCCCAAAGATGATGAATTTTATGGTATTGTTGGTGGACTCCAGTATTACTCTCGAAAGTGCCACCAAGCTTTCTTGTTCAAGTGCCAAATCCTGGGAAATGCTGCCGTCTTGAGTCTTGGTGATGCTTCTAGGGCCTGAGAGTGCTACTGAATCACAAGCTTCAGTTTAATGTCAGCTCCCCACAAGAAGAAGCATGAGACTATCTGTCAGTATTTTGAAGCCTAGAGCAAAATTTCTTCCTGGCTTTTGAAATATATGTTCAAGAAGGCATGCTCTTTGAAAAAAGACCCTTTACTCAATACAGAAAATTTGCTTCAGTAAATAACCTATTTTCCAATCACTGTCATGCGTCTGGTAGCAGCTGTAGCCTCAGCACTCACCATTTTGCCTGTGCTTGGTAGCTGCTGCAGATGTCACGTGCCTTCAAATCAAGTGACCAGGTTCCAACCCCATATAAGCAAAACTGGGTACAGGCACACTTCATTGTATTGAGCTGCACTTTATTGCACTCCACAAATATTACACTTTTTACAAATTGAAGGTTTGTGGCAACCCTATGTCTAGCAAGTCTATCGACACCATTTTCTTTTTTAACATCTTTATTGGAGTATAATTGCTTTACAATGGTGTGTTAGTTTCTGCTGTATAACAAAACGAATCAGTTACACATATACATATGTTCCCATATCTCTTCCCTCTTGCGTCTCCCTCCCTCCCATCCTCCCTATCCCACCCCTCTAGGTGGTCACAGAGCACCCAGCTGATCTCCCTGTGCTATGCGGCTGCTTCCCACTAGCTATCTGTTTTACGTTTGGTAGTGTATATATGTATCGACGCCATTTTCAATAGCATTTGCTCACTTTGTGTCTCTGTGTCACATTTTAGTAATTCTTGCACTATTTCAAACTTTTTCATTATTATATTTGTTATGGTGATCTTTGATCAGTGACCTTTTTAAAATTTTTATTGGAGTATAGTTGCTTTACAATGTTGTTAATCAGTGATCTTTGACGTTACTTTTGCAAAAAGATTGCGACTCACTAAAGGTTCAGATGATGGTTACCATTTTTTAGCAATAAAGTGTTTTTAAATTAAGGTATGTAATTTTTTAGCTATAATGCTTTTGCAAACTTAATAGACTACAATATAGTGAAAACATAACTTCTATATGCACTGGGAAACCAGAAAATTTGTGTGACTTGATTTACTATGATATTTGCTTTATCTCAGTGGTCTGGAAGCACACCCATAACATCGTCGAGGTAATGCCTGTATCTAAGTGCACGGCTTATGTAAGTGAAACTCACCTAGCAGCGGAGGCTTGTGATTTCGGCCGTTGTTGAAAACTTCAGATCTAGGACAGGATCAGATGGTGCCTGAGGGTCAGCATTAGACTCTCAGTTCTTCTCATGCCCCAGTACTGGTTACAGAGCTTTGAATGATGAAATGTCAGATTAAATCAATTCCTACTGCATATTGATACTCAAAAGGCATCTGCCTGGAATTTAGCGTTCATAAAGTACATAAGATTAGAAATAGTGTACAGTGACCTCTGTGCACAATATTAGCAAGAAATTAAGTTTACTGGAACCTCAGAAACACTTGCCTTTATGGAGTTCTGAGGTGAGCACAGCCTCTTCTTACAACTACCTACAGTAAAAATAATACATGGTTCATGGAAATCACCTTATTACTCTCCCAGGATTTTCATTCTGTTCTGATGAATAAAAACCCTTGTGTAATTTGGCCTTCAGGAGTGAATGGTTAGGTTCTGATTTCAAAAGCAAATTTCATTTGACATCCAGCAAAATACATTTGTTATTCAACTGGTTTAGGGCATCCTCAAAGAAAGGATTATTTATTCCAAACCTCAAAGAAATTGCCTCAGAGACTCTGAGTCAATGCTAATGTCCAAATTAGATGAGATCATCTACATTAAAGATCCAATTCTGAAACCCTAGTGGTGCAACAATATTGGGCTAGCAGGCCTACTGCTCAGGGGACATCTAAAACTAGAAGGAGTGGGCTTTCTTTTAATTGGCCTGAGAGAGAGGGCATTGAGCTTTTAACATAGAGAGGCTCAAGTTGTATGTCACTGGTACTTTGTTAATAAGTCCTCAGTGTGCCAGGCTTCATATGCAACAATCTGGCGACATGGCCCTCACCTTAGGATGCATATATTCAGCATCAAGGCAAGAGTATAGGGCATTTGACACTTCCATAGAGTAGGCATTGTACTGTCATCTAATCCGCTCATAGATGCGAAAGACAGTCCTGTGGCAAGGGGGGAAGGGATCCCTAGGGCCCCACTCCCGTGAGTCTCCAAACTCTATTCCCAGTATGGCAGCTATGAGAAAAGGGATTTAAAGCACTAGAATCAAACTGCTGCTCCTTCTTTTTTTTTAATTTATTATTTATAAGTTTATTTATTTTATTTATTTAATTTTGGCTGTGTTGGGTCTTTGTTGCTGTGTGCGGTCTTTCTCTAGTTGTGGCGAGCAGGGGCTACTCTTTGTTGCGGTGTGCAGGCTTCTCATTGCGGTGGCTTCTCTTGTTGCAGAGCACGGGCTCTAGGCACGCGGGCCTCAGTAGTTGTGGCACGTGGGCTCAGTAGTTGTGGCTCACGGGCTCTAGAGTGCAGGCTCAGTAGTTGTGGTGCACGGGCTTAGTTGCTCTGCAGCATGTGGGATCTTCCCGGACCAGGGCTCAAACCCGTGTCCCCTGCATTGGCAGGTGGATTCTCAGCCACTGCGCTACCAGGGAAGCCCAAACTGCTGCTCCTTGTCAGGTCAAGGATTTTGTTTTCTATTTAGAGAACAGTGTCTGTACACCGTTTTTTAGCTGCTCTACACATATTCTCTTAAGAGAGTCCCTGGTAATTGTCTTAATGGTAATTACATGCTTGGGGCAGTTGACACGCACTGTTATTTTTCAGAAAGTGGGCAACAAGGGACAGGAGCAGGAGAGGAAGAGGGAGAGTTTTGAGATAATGAAATGCTTTTAATGACAGAGCCACACCGTTAACCTAATTAAACTGTAAAGTGGTTTTAAAAAAATCCAGGTACTAAATGGAAATGAAGGCATAAATCAGCTGAGACAGCGGCACTTCTGGGAAACCTTCTGAATTCCGAATACTCTGACATTGCCGTGTAGGATTCTCGTGGTTATTCTCTGTCCACCCCACCTCCCCGGCCTTGTGCAGAGGTCTCTTAAACTGACCTGTCCAGTAGGCTTGATTTATGATGTCCATATCAGGTCTCCGGCTCCCTCGGGAGTGTGCGTTATATAGCTCATATATTTAAGAAGCCAGTGCAGTCAGTGGGACATGGTGGCAGAGCACTGGCTGCAGGGTCGGGAGAGCAGAGCTCTCCTCATTCTGCTGCTAACCACCTATGGGACTTTGGACACTGTCACTTGGATCACTTTGCCGTTTCTGTGCACTCATGGCTTCTGCGTGCTTTTGCACCTGCAACTCTCTTAGAAGAATTGCCCTTGGGCTTTTGGGTTCACTTTGCTCATAAGAGCAGAAAGCTGGAAGTCCTTGGGAGCTTACGTCCCATGAGGCAGCCCTTAGCCATTGACTGGCTGATGCTGAGGCTGACAGCCCAGCTTTCATTGCATCTAAGCAGGACAGACTCTGAGGTGTAACTTACACTCTGGAGTTTCCTGTGGAATTAGGCTGAAGCCACTCCCGCAAAACTTTGTCTGAAATCGTGCCCTTGCTCGGTTTCTTTCTCTTCCCTGTCCTGCTTCCCCCACCTCCTTGCTGATTTCTCTTGGGAGTGTTTCTTGAATAGATGCCATGAATCCTCACCAAAGAGCCTGCTCTGGGTAATTTAACATAAGCAAGCACCTACTATAAAAGCACCAGCCACAGTTCCAATATCTAAAACTTGGCAGTGGTAATGCTTGCCCTCAAGAGTGTTACAAAAGGTTTGCACAGTGATAGGACTCAAGCACTGGACAGGTTCACAGAGGGCTTCTTGCTAATTTCTTTTTACACCGTTGTCACCCACAACACTGGGAGTGGAAGGTGGCGTCCTCTATGACAGGGCACCCACCCTCTTCCCACAGCTGTACACCCCCAACCGCACCCAAGCTGCTATGCTCCCCATTCTCTATTTTGATCTTGATCACTAATTTCCATCTGACCTAGCAGTAATTAACAAATCTTTTTCTCTCATAATCAAAGACAGGGACCTTGTGCAATCAGCCCAGGGATTTTACTTTTATTCCCATTGGTGTACGTCTCCAAAGAAAAGCACTAGGTTTATAGGTGAGGGAGGTCTTTGGTTTAGTGGGTAGAAGGGAAAGTTAAGAGACTTTTCAGAAGCTACATCAACTCCATCACTGATTCACAGTAGTCTTGACAAGTCCATTTGACATCTCACTATGTTCATCTCATCAGTGACAGAGCCATTAATATTTATAGACAGTCCACTAGGTACCTGAAATTATTCTAGGCACTGACTTTCTCTTGAAAAGCAGGGGAGGCATCTATGATGCACCCACAGTAGTGGGTGAAGATTAATTAATGTAAATAAGTAATTGTCTGAATAATGCAGAGCACCCGGACACCTCACAAATGGATACTGTGTAAACATTACGCTGGATGAGTAATGACAGCTAAGGGTTGATGGACAAATTTCCAGCAAATTTAAAGTCTCTGTCAACCAGTGAATGAAAGGAAGCATTTTCTTGATAGTTCATAATTGATGCTTTTGTTTTTCTGACTGCTGAGGCGGGGGAGAGAGACCGAGAAGTGAGCAGCCTGAACAGCAAGCTCTTGAGCCTGCAAGCTGACATCAAGAATCTACACGATGTCTGCAAGAGACAGGGGAAGACCCTGCAGGAGAATCAGCTCTGTGTGGAGGAGGAGATGATGGACAGCGGCCACGTAAGGGCTTCAACATCCGTTTCCCACCTCTGCCCCCCCGCTTCCACCTCTGCCCCCTTGGGCAGGACCAATAATAGAAAGTTCTTCCACTGGTCATTCAAGAGCATTTATTGAGCAAGCAATGAGAAAGAATTAAACACACACACCCTAACACACACACACACACACACACACACACAAATACAAATGCCATCCCTGTCCTCAGGATTTTTCAATCTAGCTATCTCCAAGGTCATCTACATCTGAGCCTCTGTCTTTTCCTTATCTGGCCTTTCACACCTGGCTTTGCAGCATCTGAGGCCCATTGCCCTGAAAAGACCAGATCATAGTTATATAAAGAGAGTAGCATCTCTTAATGGATTTTAGACAAACTTCTAAATCACCCACGAAAATAACAACCATCCCACTTGCTCCAAGATGTCACTTCCTATCGGTGCAGCAGGAGCTCTTTATTGCCACACCTGCAGCTCTCTGACTACAAGCTTTTCTTCTGGAAGCAGGAACCCAATCATAGGACAAGCTGAAGTACAGAAGAGTTAATACCCCTAGAAGCAGCCCTCAACCAATGCCTGATGGGGAGATGGTTGATTAAATAACCTATCTCCCTTGCCCTATCTCACTGGAGATGAGTCCAGGCATGTTCTTTGCTCTGTCCCAGAGTTCCTCAGTGGGGCCCAGCATCAGTTGCCCAACAGTGCTAACTAGGTTGGTAACACACCCTTTCACAGTTTCCTTCCCTGCCTTGTTCATTTCCCCGCTCCCCCTACCTGAGTTTCCTAAAATCACCTTCCACATAAGCTACTACTTGACGTCTGGTTCCTTGCCATAGGACTTGCTTCCAGAGGTGCCCAAGCCAAGATACTCAGTAACACCTGTCCTGAACAGGAGGACCTCCTGTCATGATCATCTTTCTTGAGACTGTGATTTTGAACTAATACTTACCCATAGCCTAGGCAGTTCATCAGCTGAGGCAACTTCATTTCACCCTGAGGTTTTCTCCCTTGGAAACTCTAGCTCCAAGCTCTTTAAGCCAGCCTCTAAATTTTTCCACACAAGCTGGGGAGCCAGCTGGGAGATATTTTCCCATAGCTCTGTAAACACTTTGGGTTGCCAAGAACTCCTAACTTGCAGTCTTCATTTCTGCTTAGGGACTTGAGTCCTTGGCAAACATAAGGCAGGTACTTGTTGCACAGACCTGTTGTTAGACCTCCAAGTTAGCGTCTTAGGTGCTGTGTAAACAATCACCATCATCTTCAACGTTTGCAGTCAAGGACCTGGTCTCTCTTAATTGTGTCTGTTAAGAGTTCTCCCGGGACTTACCACCTCCCTATAAAAACCACAGATTGTTCCTCTGCAATGCCCTAAAAATGCTAACAACAAAGTAATTCTACCTTGTCTTACTGAGCACTACTGTCCTTTCTGTAGGAAGTCACAAATATAGAAAAATCCATTGGTTTTCCTAAATGGATCCCAGGAAGAATATTACCATAATTTATTTTCTTTCAACGTTTTAAGATATTTTCACCATTGCTGTTGCAAGTTTATTTATTCCCCCAGTCAGGGATAGCCATGTGGCAAATAAATGTACCTGGCAACTTGGAGGGAGAAAGGTATTGTCACATTTTTATTCTAATTGCCCAGAAGAAGGTCGAACAGCTTGAAGCAAGCTTTAAAACACGCTCTTTTTTCCCCAGCACTTAGTGCAGAATTTAAATTGCAGACTACGAATACAAATACACAATTAGATGTAGATTTAACATTCATCTACTCAGAAAATCATGCAAGATCTGCCTTCCACAAGGAAATATAACATGGGAACAAAGGGGGAACCCAAGACTTTCTGAAATTTTGACTAATATCTGACAAGGAGCTGGAGAAATAAGCAGGAGGTCATAGTTCAGGACACAGTTGTGTGAAAAAATCAAAATATTATATCAGATGTTATGTGTAACTAAAGGAGTGGCAGGCAGAGGGTAGGTGACCTTGTAAATCAAGAATACGTTGTGCTCCAAATCCCACGAACAGAGAGAGCTGAGCCTAGGGAAAACCAAGTGAGGTGCCTAGGGTGCAAAAAGTGCCAACCCTGTACTTGCTCAACCCTGAGACTGAATGCCTCCTTTAAATTTGCACATCACTTGCCTCACTCTAGTCCCAACCCTGCTCACGTATCAAAAGTGCCTCCATTAAAGTGAAAGGAGAAAAGGACAACAGAGATATCATAGTAAAATGATGATGAAACCAGAAAAAGAGCAGTTTCCCAGGCTCCTTTGGCCCCGGCGGTGGCATGGAGAGAATACCCTGATATTCAGTAGAGTCTAGATTGCCAAACTCATCTTTGCAGTGGACTGAGGAATTATTTTTAGCAGAAAACTGTAAGAAATTTGATTTCTGCAGATAAAAGTAATTCATTGAATATATAAAGATTAATACACTCGATGGAAATTATCACACAAAGATATCATTTTGAATCATTGGGAATAAAAGAACTTTAAGAGAAATTGCTAAATGCAATGTGGGATCTAGGATTGGCTCCTGGAACAGAAAAAAAAAATAGTAGAAGAACTGATAAAATCCAAATAAACTATGTAGTATAGGTAATAGCAATTTACCAATGTTAACTTCCTAGTTGGACAAATGTACCATGGTTATGTAAAATGTTAACATTAGGGGAAGGTGAGTGAAGAGTATATGGGAACATTCTGTACTACTTTTGGAATTTTTCTGTAAATCTAAAATTATTCCAAAATAAAGAGGGTTTTTTTTTAAGTGAATCTCTGGTAAATAGAGATCACTGATAAGAAAAATGTCTAAACCATGAAGATGTGTCCAGAAGAAATGGATGTCACTGAAACACACAGTTCTACACTCTACCAATATAAGAAAGTACAAGAAATGCAATTTGTAGAAGATATAAAAAGTAATAGGTGAACCTATCTAGTGATATAAGGCTAAACCAGGCTTACATGGGAAATATCTCACTTCCTACCTCAAAAAGAGGGAAAGAAGTTATGACAATGACTGGGAAAAGATGGGGCTTTTCCTCTTAAATGAAGAAAAATAAAAATTAGCAGGGATTCAGTTTTCAGAGCAATGCTAACCTGAGCAGAAGAGTCAGCGCAAACTAGGAGAGGGAATAAAATGGTTTAAAAGTATTTGGAAAAGCCGGCTTTAGGTAAAGGAGCAGGGCCTGATGACATGCTTCGAAGAGAAGCAGCCGCACAGCACAGGGAGATCAGCTAGGTGGTTTGTGACCACCCAGAAGGGTAGGATAGGGAGGGTGGGAGGGAGGGAGACGCAAGAGGGAAGAGATATGGGAACATATGTATATGTATAACTGATTCACTTTGTTATACAGCAGAAACTAACACACCATTGTAAAGCAATTATACTCCAATAAAGATGTTAAAAAAAAATAAGACCCAACACAGCCAAAATAAATAAATAAATAAATAAATAAAGAGTACTTAAGGAATTGGCAGGTGTTATTACATAGCTGCTAGCAATTATCTTTGAGAACTCAAGGGGATAAAGAAAGTCCCTGTAGACTGAAAAAGGGTAAATGCAGTGCTCATCTTTTTAAAAAGGGAAAAAGGACAATCCCGGTAATTATAGACCTGTCAGCTTAACTTCAATATCAGGGAAAATATAGAACTTAACATCAATCAATTAGCATCAACTTGAAAAGCACAAAGTATTGGGTGGAAACCAACATGACTTTTCAAAAGATGAATCATGCCAGGCCAATTAATTTTCTTCTGTGATCAAGTGGCCACATAGGCAAGGAGGGAGCAGTAGCTATAATCTCTTTGACCATAAGTAGGGCTGAAAAGTAGTCTAAATATGGCAACAGTTCCTACAGGTGGCCAAGTCTCTATCTTTTAAGACAACTGAGGCCTGGACAGAAATCTATCTGAGAAACACTGGTAGACCAGATGGCCTCTGGAATCATGTCCAACCCTGGATGGTCATTTTAGGAACTAATCTTACTTCCATGAGACTATTTCCAACTTGCTCATTTTCTCCAGATCTCAGTTGAAAGGTCAAAGCAGAATCTAGTAAAATATCTATGTCTTCACTCTAAAGAAAACTTTTTTAAAAAAGAAGACAAAGAAGCAGTAGAAAATGCATTGATGCCTTTGTGACACTGCTTTTTGGTACAAATGTAAGTGAAATTCAGGCTTAATCCATAGTACGTCATTTTCTATTCATGTAGAATTAAGAAAAATAATCTTTTGAATACTTAAGGATAAATAAGTAGAAATTTAATAGGTCTCAGATAAGTCTAGGCATTTCTCCAAGTCTTTGAAATTTGATTCCTAAGCCCATAGGTATCTACAGTGTGCAAATGTTTAATTCTCATCCAAGAAAACTCTAGTTTCTCTGCAGGTATGAGCAGTTCTTGGATCTTTATAAACAGGCAAATTAGATCAGGTGCTACCTTTGCCCTGTACTGCAAGATTTTAGTGAACTCTCATCATCTGGTTGGTCTCTTATATTACCTCAAACCAAAATTAAACCCAGAAGTTTTAACATGTCCTCTGAGGAAGAGATGATTAGCGGTTCCCCAGTATCACTGCCAGGTTACTAAGCTTTATACTAGGAAAGGTCATTCTTTACCCACAGGAGGCTTTAAAGTCAAAGAACAATTATGAACACACCAAAGTATAGATGATGTACTTGGAGGGGAAGCCCTAAGGAAAGAGTTTGGCTTCTTTAAAAGAAGAGCATTTCCCTTATTCTTTTTGGATAATGAAGACACAGTGGGGACATGGAAATAAGGGGAAGCAGAGAAAGAATATAATGAGGAGATTAGTCAGTTTTCAACTGGGTCATACACATCCAGCAGTGGAGAGGCAGGTCCAAATCAATACTTGCACACAAGCACTAGAAGGACCAGGAATCCTGTCTCTTAATTTTCAGAGATCAAGTCACTGTCAACAAAGCCAAGAGAAACAGGATTGGAGCAAAATTTGGTAAGGATTTTACTGGGTATTAGCTTTACTAAAATAAGCCCTTCTGCAGTAACCATACACCAGATGTTCACTCCTTTGCTTTAGTTCTACCCACATTAAGTATTTATTCGTGACCACGTCTTTTTCTGATTAGCTCCCCACCCCACAGTTTACCTGTATAGACAGAGGACTTGGGCTCTTGAGAACCTCCCCCATATATGTATCTGTGCATACACACCTGAGCACACAGACACACACACACACACACCCCACTCCCAAGTCCCTTCTCTCTGAACCTCATTCACAGATGAGTTGTAAGAATAGCACAATTCTTATCTTGAAAAGAATGAAAGCACTTAACTAAAAACATTTATTATAAACGTTGGCAATTGTAGCTACACAGAGTAAATACAAAATTCAGCTTTGTTTGGCCTAGGAAAGAATTCTCTCAGGCCAAGGGTTCAGCTTGTCTTTGCCTGGGATTTTTTTTGCCTGGTGACCATTGTGGTGCATTTTCTGTCTTCTCTTTCTGATTGAACTGACACAGTCAGCTGTTGTCTTTCTGGCTCCGAACTGGGCTGATCAGCCTCCCTGATCTTATCTGTGCTGTCTCCACCCACTCTCACTACAGAAGATTTTCTCTCTTTTGGGTCCTAGCTCTTACTGAATTGATCTCTTTAACACTCCATCTCTCCAGTTACTCAGAGAAAAACCATGGAGTTATCCTGCCTTGTATGACCATTATCTCCCACCATCCCACATCTAACGCAGAAGCAAATCCTGTGGAGTCTACTTTCAAATATACATCTAAAATCCAGCCATCTCTCCCAACTCCTCCCTTGGTCCATGCCGCCGTCACTTCTCACCTGGATTCTTGCAGTAGCCTCCACGCTGGTCTCGCTGCTTCTGTCTTTGACTCCCTACAGTTCATTTTCAATCTAACAGCCAGTGTGTCCTTTGTGACATCTACAGGAGATCACACCACTTCTCTGCTCCGTACACTCCACTGGCCTTTCACCTCCCTAAAAGGACAAGTTAAAATTTTCAGAAAGGCCTACATGGTCCTAGAGGACCTCACCTCCCTTTCCTTTCTCACCTCATCTGGTACCGTTCTCCCCCTTACTGTCTCTGCTCCAGCCAGAACAAAGTGGCTTCTCAAACACCGCCAGGCCCCTCCCACCTCCAGGCCTTAGCACCTGCTGTTACCTCTCACTGGAGTGTTCCTGTTGTAGATTCCCACCAGGCTCCTTCCCTGCCTTCCCTGGACTCAGATGTCACCTTCTCAAAGCTATCTTCCATGAGAACAAAATTAATTCCAAATTACAACTTCCTCCATCCTGGCATTCCTCATCTCCCTCCCCTGCTTTACTCTCCTCCACAGCACTTTTTCCTCTTAATAAACTACATAACTTACTTCTGTAATTTGCTACCTCTCTCTCTCTCTCTCTCATTCCCTCTCTCTGTCTCTCTCTCCCTCCACACATTCCCCCCAGTAGATGCAAAATTCTTGAAGGCAGAGATTCTGTTTTATATACTTCTGTATCCCCATTGCCTAGTCGAGTGCTTGGCACATAGCTGGTATTCCCTTAATATTTGCTAAACAAATTAACTAAATGAAAATATATTCACACAATAGCTACCATGTTAATGTTCATAGCAGCATTACTCATAATAGAAACCAAAGCAATCCAGCTATCTATTAACTGGTGAACAGATAAACAAAATATGGTATATTCATACTATTCAGCAGTGAAAATCAGTATTCAGAACAGAATCCTGATTCTTGCTACAGCCTGGATGAACCTCGAAAACATTACGCTAAGTGAAAGAAGCCAGACACAAAATATGACATATTATACAATTCCACTTATATGAAATGTCTGGAAAGGGCAAATTCATAGAGGCAGGAAACAGATTAGTGGTTGCCTGGAGCTGGGGTAGCAATGGGAGTGACAAATGGGCATGAGGGAATTTTCAAGGCGATGGAAACATTCCAAAACTGGATTGCAATCATGGTTGCCCAACTCTATAAATTTGCTACAAATCATTGAATTGTACACTTACAGTAGTTGAATTTTATGATATATAGAGAATACTTCAATAAACCGATTAAAAGAAGTTTATTTTAAAAAAGTTTGAAATTACTCTGTTAATGAGGCCAAGGCCACAAGCTCAAATTCTTGTGAGCCAATGAGATTGCTTATTCTCTATTTTGTTTCTTTCTTTCCTTCAGTACCTAGCTGTGTGTGAATCTATAATCTAGGCCCTATAGGAGTAGACATAACCCCTGCCCTTTGGGAATTTATAATCTAATTAAAAGATAAGATGCACAGAGATCATTACAATGCAAGGCAGAATATGAAATGCCACATTAAGGACATGCCAGGAAAGTGTTAAGTAGGAAGACAATAAGCAGAGAAGGGCGCTAAGGAATGCCTACAGGCCACCCTCTTCACCCCCCTCTCTTCCACATGTCACCATGTTACTGAAAGTGGGATCTGACTGCTCGCTACTCTAAAGCCAATACTCAAGAGGCAAGGTTGGTAAAAGGAAACTTTGCTTTATTTCAGAGGCTGGCAACTGGGGAGGAGGGCAGACTCACATCCAAAGACTGACTCTCCCCACTGACAATCAGTGGGCAAGAGCTTTTAAAGCAGAATTTCAGGGGTGTATATGTGGAGGGAGGGGGCTGCATGCAGAAACAGCACAGTCAGCCCTGACAGTCATCTTGAAATTGGTCATCGGTGGGTCTGATCAGCATCATCTTGATTGTTTTAAGTACAGTTAATCTTCAGTTCCAGGGTGGGTTTGTTCCCACTTCTTTGAGCCCATTTCTCAGAATTGTGGCAGCTTATGTCATGGCTACAGTCTGGTCATCATGTAATTAACTTTTTTCACCTGGGGGTTTCAGTATCTACAAGACAGCTCAAGGGATATGGCTCAGAATATTATCTATAGCCCTTGAGGAGGAACTAAATGTCCTTGACTTTGTTTAATGACTAAACTATTATTAGTTGGTCTTGTTTGACTGCCTTTGACTGCTTTACTTTGCTTCTGCATTTTCTCACTTCTCTGATTAAACTTATTCTTTTGCTAAAGTTTTTCTACAGACAAAAGGCAGGCAGAGCACATGGAGGGGAGGACCATAGGGTCCTGCTCTATTTCAACCAGGAATATTGGGCAAGAAAATATAGAAGCATCAGTGCAAAGATCTCAATTGTACTAGAATAAACAACTCAGGGATGTGTCCTATTAGCAGAATACCTGATACAGTGTAGGTGTTCAACATATGCATGAATGAAAATGTAGGTGGGGTGTGGCAGCATTTCAGGTTGATTGTAGACTGGCAGGGAGAGATCTCACACACACACATACACACGCACACACACACACACACACAGCATCTGCAAGGCCACATCTGCCTTCAGAATGAGACAGAGTCAGTGCCCAGATGTGCCTGAACAATATCTCTGCCTCCCGTTTCCCAGCATTCCAGAAAGCTATTTCCCCAAGAGTTTATCTGGGCATTTTTAATAATCAAGTTTAGTCCAAGAACCATAACCAGAAATTCATTCCCTTCCAGGTCAATTGTGTTATCTTTATACGTGAAGACAAAACATAAGCATATTATCGAGTGTATCTTTATACTACTCTCTAGGTTCTTTATGTGAATGTTTTTTCTTCTGACCTACATAATAGGAATGGTAGATCTAAACAGTAGGAAGAAACCATGGTTTTTTCCTTCTTTTAAATCCTTCCCGTAGAGTGAAAGTGCAAAGTGATGTTTAATTGTGAATAGAGTGAAATGTTTAATAAGTGCTCTGGAGATGAAAAGATAAATGGATGGATAGATGGATGTGAATGGTTGAACAAATGAAAAAAATCAAAGAATGAATGCCTGCTTGGTGACAGTCTAAAGCCTTTCTGTATATTTGATCTCAATTACAGAATAAGAAGCAAGTGTCAGCATTTGAGGAGTCACACATGGAGTTTGAGCCCAATAAACAGCGTCATCTGAGACAACTCCAACAACTCAAGAAAAAGTTGCTGGCCCTTCAGCAAGAACTGGAGTTTCGCACCGAGGAGCTGCAGACTTCTTACTGTTCCCTCCTGCAGTATCAGTCCATCCTGGAGAAGGAGACTTCCGACCTGGTTATTCTCCACCATCACTGCAAGATGAAAGAAGATGAGGTATAAATAAAGTAACTATGGAAATGTCCCATATGCCCATGTACCTACAGAAATCAGGCCAAAGCTACTAGAAAGCAAGCATTGGACTTAGAGAAGAGCTTCACAGCATCTTGAGCAGGTTTTATCAACTTTCCCTCTTTAATTCTTGATTTTTTTTTAAGCTGAACAGAGGGAACTAAACAGAATGGCATAATTGGGCGAAAGCTCCAGTATTAATGCACATGGGGTATGTGGTATGTGTGTACATGTGTGTGTGCACGCACATATATGTGTATGGTGTGCATGTAGGTTTGTCATCTCCATTCTATTACCATGGCAATTTAAATTCAAAAGACTCTGGTTCTCTGAGGGTTATGAAGGAGGTATAAGGTCCATTAAGTCAATCATATTTAGAAAAATCAAGTTTGGGTCATATATAAATTCCTGACACTTGCACAGTTGATAAGATAACCAGACACTGAGTCTGAGTCAATCACTGACAGTACCAGATCAGTCATTTTTTTCAGACTGGAGTTTTAGATCACATAGACTTAGCTTAAGTACATTCTGGACATTCATTTCTATTCATGTCCGAGGATAGTATTTTTTTTTAAACCAGAAAGTATCATCCTTATAGAATCCCAAGTAAATTCCAAAGACCAAAGCCATAGAACTGAAATCAGCTGGGAAGTGATAGCACTGGCAGTAGTAAAACCATGGGTTCAAAGGAATGGGACAGGGACTTCCCTCGTGGCGCAATGGTTAAGAATCCGCCTGCCAGTGCAGGAGACACAGGTTCCAGCTCTGGTCCGGGAAGGTCCCACATGCCGTAGAGCAACTAAGCCCGTGCGCAACTATTGAGCCTGCGCTCTAGAGCCCGCGAGCCACAACTACTGAGCCTGCTCCCTAGAGCCCACGAGCCATAACTACTGAGCCTGCATGCCACAACTACTGAAGCCCACGCGCCTAGAGCCTGTGCTCCACCAACAAGAGAAGCCACCGCAATGAGAAACCCTCGCACCGCAACAAAGAGCAGCCCCTGCTTGCCGCAACTAGAGAAAGCCCGTGCACAGCAACGAAGACCCGACGCAGCCATAAATAAATAAATACATTTATTTAAAAAAAAAAAAAGGGAATGGGACAGGCAGCCTCCTCTGGCATTTTCTTCCTCTGCCCTTAAAGATAAAATTCCAAGGGCTATCTTGAATGGTGCTGTTTTAAGAACTAACTCCAGGGGTTTTATGAAGGGCCTTAAAGAACATGGAATTTTTTTTAAAGGAAATATTATGACCAATAAGAATTTGCTGAAAAGGACTGGGAGGGAAAGGAACAAAGAAAGGTTATCCTACATAATATAATCTGGGACAAAGCCTGTGAGCATAAACCATGGTTTAATAAAGCTAATGCAGGGCTGTGTTAAAACTGTCTGGTTCATCTTAACTTAAACAAGAGTCCAGCCTAGATAAAGTCACCCTGAATTAGTTGGGATTCTATTTGGCTGCATATAACAGAAAACCCCATAGTAATAGTGTCTTAAATAAGATAGTTTATTTCTATGACATATAAAAGAAGGTCAGAGAGAGGTAGTCTAGGACTGTTACGGTAACTACATGTTTCATCAGATACATAGGGTTCTGTCTTTCAGCACCTCCATCATCAGCCCAAGGCTTCCATTTTCTAGTTCACCTAAGACAGCTGCTGGAGCTCCAACCATCACATCTTCATTCCAAATAATCGGGTGGGAGGTGGGGTGGGGAGAGAAAGGCACACTCCTCCCTTTTAAGGACACTTCCCAGGAGCCGCACACCACACTTTCACTTACATACCATTGGCGAGAATTAGTCACGTGGCTACAGCTAGTTCTTAGGAAGGCAAGGAAATGCAGTGTTTTAGTGAGGCTCACTATTGTCCCAAATAAAGTCAAGGTGTGGGATTCGGCAAGCAGCAGTCACAAAATGGGAAAACTTTGGAAAAATTACTTTAGGCATTCTGCCAAGTTCCCCCAATATTTTGTTCACAGAAGTATCAAACTTCTGTCTAATGTTGGGTTTCCCAACAACGGATCTTAAGGAGATGAATATAAGTACTAGTCAATTCAGGAGGTAATCCCAGGAAGCATGGTGGGAGAATAGGGAAGTGAGTCAAACAAAGGCGGGAAGCCCATAAAGAAAATCAAGAGGATCACTGCTATGGGAAACTGGGGTTCAATCCCTCTGGAGAATTCTGGGAGATAATGTAGAACACCCCTCAGATTGATCCCAGCCAACCACCCCAGTCATCGGTTGAGAGTTGCACCTGAGGGTATTAAACTCCCCAGTGCTTGTCACTTGCCTTGTCTTGCTCCTCTGCTTGAGTGGACTCCTGGGGCCAGAGCAACACTCAGGCAAAGAGTTGAAGATGCTTGTGGTTGGAATGGGGTTAGCATGCAAAGGGATGGTGAGTGTCAAGGGGATATGAGCTTCCGTTATAAACGTTTGAATATAAAATATTCCTTTCCTCTTTTCCTTACCAAATAAACACCTCAAACTAAATGATCTTTTCCCAAGACGAATCTCAAATAACAGGCAGCAAATATATTAGCTTAGACCAATAAAATGTGTTCTGTCTGACTTCTACTGAACTATTTGAACCCAAATGAAGCCTTCCTGATGACCCTCCTGCTCTTAACTTTTTCAACACATATAATTCAAGCTATATAATTTAGCTCACTCAACAGTTGTTTGCTAATTTTAAATCGTATCTCTCCCCGATTTGTAAGAGTTTGTAAATTCTTTGAGGGAGGAGCCTATGTTATATAGGTATACATACCCCTAAGCACCCAAAACAGTGCTCATGAGCATTCAATAAATATCTGTCAGTTGGTTGACTAATTAATTGATTAGGAAGAAAAAGAACCTAAATAAGGATGCTGCAAATCCCAGAGGAACTTCGGGTCATGTTCCCCCACTATCTCTAGGGAACTTTGCTGACATGGGCCTGTGTGCACGAGGGGCTCCACATTTTCTAAATTAGACCTCTAGAGAATACATAGGAAAGAAAGAATACTGGCATTTTAAGCCCTTAAAAAATGGAGCTATACATTCATTCTTATTAATCAACTAACAAGTCTTTATTGAATTAACTACATACCAGACAGAATGAGAAATAGATATGGTCCCTGCCTTTAAGAAGCTTACCATCTAAACAGGACAAACTTTAAAAAAAAATTTCTAATCATTAACATTCTGATTTTATGTATTGTAGTTTTTAGGTCTGAGCCGGGCCTGTTCTTTGCATCTGGGTTTCTAGTTAAGATATGAGACTCCTCTGCATGTGGTCTTATAGCAATATCCTTTCCTCGTTAGATGCTTCTATGGGTTCAGTGTTGTTGTTTTTTCCTACACCAACAGGTGATTCTCTATGAGGAAGAAATGGGAAATCATAATGAGAACACAGGGGAGAAGCTCCATTTGGCCCAGGAGCAACTCGCCTTGGCCAGGGACAAAATCCTCTCCCTAGAAAGGAGCTTAAACCTCTACAGGGATAAATACCAGACTTCCCTGAGCAGCATCGAGTTACTGGAGTGCCAAGTGAAGATGTTGGAGGGGGAGCTCAGCAGGATCGTCAGTCAGGTAGGACTTAAACCAGACCACTCAGACCAGGAGCTCCCAGGTGGTCCCTGTAACAGTCCCAGCCTCTCTGCCAGAAACCCAAACCTTCAACCAGTTGTCATTCCTTCCCTTGAATTTTGTAGCCCTCAGTTTTGAACTTCCAGCCTTCACATCTCCTGTAAGATTGCTCCTTAGGAATTTTAAAACTCCTTAATTAATTTAAGGAGCCACAACTTCAAATAAGGCAGAAAGTGAATTACCAAATGAGCTCTCAAATCTTCCATGTTGCCATGGGGGTCCGGCAGGGGGCTATTCCAGGTCACAGGACTCATGGAAACCATAGCTTCAGGATCAAATAGGAGGAGAAAGCCACAAAACATAGCAAAGAAGTGACTGAACTTGTTTCTTTTTTCTTTCAATTGCTTTTTAAAATTACACAAGTAATACAACAATATAGGCTCTCTAGACAGAATTATGGAGATTAAATGTAAAAGTCTACCTTCAGCCTTCTCCACCCCACTCTTCTCCCCCTAGGCAATCACCCGAAATGTTCTGGCAGTCTTCCCCATCCTATTGCTATGTAAAAAATTAGAGTTTTCTTTTTACATAAATGAATCATTTTATAAATATGGTTCTACACTTTGCTTTCTAAATGTATATCTTGATGATTTCTTCTAGTTACTACCTTGTATTCTGTAGTATGACTGTACCCTGTACCATCTACTGACCTGTTTGTCTACTACAAACAAGCTGTAAATGAACATCTTTATCTCTACGGGGTTAATTCCTGAAGTGGGATTTTACTGGGTTAAAGGAAATGCTTATTTTTAATGTTTAAAGATACTTCTAAATTGAACACCAAAAAGGTTCTACCAGTTTACACTTTTACCAACAATAATTTCCCTACACTCACAGGGTATGTTTTCAGTCTTTTTAAGTTGTGCTAAACTGATGCATGGGGGAAAAAAATAGATTTTCTCATTTTCTCAATTTTTATTTCCTTTAGTTCTAATAGCTGTGGGTTGGGTTCCCCAGGAAGCAGACTCTGAGACAGACTGGTATACAGGACGTTTTTAGAGAAAGCTCTTGGCATCAACACCTGTGAAGGGGAAGGAAGCAGGGTTGGGCAGATGGAGAAGCTGGGCTCTGATGGTCCCAGCAAAGGCCTCAGCCAACCTCATGGAGAGCTCTGGGGCTGGAAGGACCTTTAGAGCTATTCTAAATTGGGGAGAAGGGAGCTGGCCTTTATAGCTCCATGTTGATCAGTGATTGGATGTAAGCTGTCTTCCTAGGGAGAGACATGACCTTGGGCAAAAGTTTTCTTCAGCCCAGGCAATCCCCAAGAGGGCTGACAGCTGAGGCTATCTTAGGGCATCGCCCCCAGCAGCTGGAGGAGAAAGTCCTTCACTGCTGAAGGGGATCTGGGAGGCCCATCACAGCTCCCACCTTGTGAATGAAGTAATGAGCCTGTTCATAAGTGTATCGGTCCTGTGGATTTCTGTTTTACGAATTGCTTTTAAATCCTTAACCAATTATTTATTGGGTTGTTAGTCTTTTTTGTGTTGACTTATAGGAGGTTCTTAATATATTACAGGTAATAATGCTTCATTATATAAGTAATAAATATTTTCTCCCAGTTTGTAACTTTTCATTTTCTCTTATTAATGGTATTTTTCAACATACAAAACTTTTGAATTTTTATGAAGTTAAATCTCTTAGCTCTTCTTTATAGATTCTAGGTTTTATGTCTTGTTTAGGAAGGCCTTCATTACCCTCAAAATTGCAAAAGTTTATCTTATATTGTCTTTTAGCACTTTTTAAAAATTTATTTATTTTATTTATTTATTTTTTAGCTGTGTTGGGTCTTCGTTGCTGTGCGTGGGCTTTTCTCTAGTTGCGGTGACCAGGGGCTACTCTTCGTTGTGGTGCGCGGGCTTCTCATTGCGGTGGCTTCCCTTGTTGCGGAGCACGGGCTCTAGGCATGTGGTCTCAGTAGTTGTGGCACGTGGGCTCAGTAGTTGTGGCACGTGGGCTCTAGAGTGCAGGCTCAGTAGTTGTGGCACGTGGGCTTAGTTGATCCACAGCATGTGGGATCTTCCTGGACCAGGGCTCGAACCCGTGTCCCCTGCGTTGGTAGGCAGATTCTTAACCACTGCGCCACCAGGGAAGCCCTAGCACTTTTATAATTTTGTATTTTTATGTTTTTAGCTTTAGTCCACCTGGAATATACATATATATATAATGCACACATACATATATATTTTTTATATATACATAATAAGAGTATCATCTTACTGTTTCTTAACTTTTTTATTGTTTTCCATTCCTTTTTCCACATAGACACTGAATTATTTATACACTCATGGGCAGCTTTCATGCTCAGTGAACATGAACTATTTCTAACTTTGCCTGAAAAAGCCCAGTTAGGGAGACAGTTTAATGGAGAAAGTATCTACCATCCAAGCTAGGACTTTTTGGGTTTTTTTGCCTGTCTGCATCAGTCCACCCCATTATTAGTGCAGACCAGTGAACAGGTAGTAACCTTCATGCATGATTTCAGATGATCTAGAGAAAGACATTTTTTTAAAAAACGCACTTCTAGGAAAACAGCCATATTCATGGTGACGAGTGTCAATTGGTATGTTTTCTTTGAAGGACAATTGTGCAATATCAAAGTTTTAAATAGATCCAATTTAAATAGATTACTACTTCTACAAATTTAATCTACACGTAAACTAGAATAGGTACTCAAAGATTTATGTGCAAAAATATTCATTTCAGCTTCGTTTTAGAAAAAACTTGGAAGCAACATATATTCCCATCAATAGAAGACTGGATAAACATCTTTAAAAGCAATTTAAAAGAGCAAGATAAAAGCACATGTACTAACATGGATAAATTTCTAAGGCATCTTGTTGAGAAAAAAAATGTTTCAAAAAGACAAAATAATATATGTATTCTACAATATTCATTTATATGTATGTAAATGTATAAAGTTCTAGAAGGATATGCACAAATTGTCATCTCTGGAGAATGCAGCAAGTATGGGATTAGAGGTGGTGGTCAAAGAGAAATTTAGACTTGCCTGTAATATTACAATGTTTTAGAAAGATTACATATATATATGTGTGTGTATTACTCGTGCAGTTTGAAATTAATTTTAAAAGAAGAGTAAGATAGATCCACAAACAGCAATATGGAAAATATCCTAAATAAGTTGCCAAGTGAAAACACAATGTTTAGAATAGTGTGCAGAAGCCTTTCATTTGGTGGGGGAAGAGTAGGGGGTTATATACTTATACATATACGCATATATAAATATGCATAAATTATCCCCAGAAGGATATACAAAAAAACTGGTAACACAGACCGTCATGGAAAAGGGGACCTGTGTCACGGAGGGTCAAGACTGACTTTTCAGTGTATTCTCTTGTGAACGCTTTGAACTTTTTACCGTGTGTGCACTTAATTTTTTTCTTTTGTTAAGGAAGCTCTGATTCACATATATGAATATAAACTTTTAGAATACAGGTCTAGAGATCTTCCATGTTCATGGCATTCTGAAATTGACTCAAAAATTATGAACAAAATCAACCTATTATTTTTAAATATCCCAGGAGCCCAAGAGTAATGGTGATCATTCAAAGGTGCATATATACACTTCTCCCTGCATGATTCAAGAGCATCAGGAGACCCTGAAACGACTATCTGAAGTCTGGCAGAAGGTCTCTGAACAGGATGATCTAATAAAGGAACTTCGAAATAAGCTAGCCTGCAGTAACGCTTTGGTAAGTGTCTCCTTCTAGAACATTTTCCCAAGAGGCCCAAAATAAAGCCATGAGGAAAGAGAGGAGGGGAAAAGAGTCACCTAAAGTAATCTCTTTTCCAGTACTCCTCAAATGTCTTACATATTCATGTCCCTGCCTCTTGTTCATATTCTTCATGGTATGCATCCCCCAACCCACACTAAGTTTGAGATTCTAAAGAGACTTAAAATCTCACACAACAACCAGGGTGTCCATCAGTAGGGAAATAGTTAAAGAGATTAAGAGGAATGATTAAAGAGCTATCCATATTATGGAATAATACACAGCCAAGGGAAAAGATTAAGCAGATCTGTAAGGGCTGCATGGAAGGTATTTGCGATACACTGTTGAGAAAAAGTTGCAGAATCTTATGTATAGTTCAATCCCACTTTTGTTTTTTAAAGTCTTTGATCGCAATAGAGAAGTATATACTGTAAATTGCCAATAGTGCCCCCTCCCCCTTAGTAGAAGTGAGAGAGGGGAGAATAAGTGGATAGGAGAGTCTCACTTCTTATTTTCAATGCTTGGGTTCTATTTGAATTATTTTCAACAAACAAGAACAAAAGTTTCATATTTTTTTTAATTTTAAAAAACATGTACACATTCACCCACTCCAAAAGAAACTTCCTTCTTTATTTCTTGAACTTTGAATCCTATCTTCTGAGAGATTCAGTACGTCTTTCCATCACAGCCTCCAAAGAATCTTCTTCTGCCTCATAAACTGGACTGCACAGAGGATCAAGAGGGAGTCCAAAATGTGGCCATTGACGGACTTGAGACAAATCACTGTCTGTGCCTTAGTGAACCTTGATATAAGATTGAGAACATAATTCCTTCTCCTTAGTTTATATAATATGAATTATATAATGCTGCAACAAACTTGGGCTGAAAAAGGAACAAACACCCTGCAAAAATAGCACTAGTAATAAGCCAGTTGCATTGATCATCCAGCATAACTGACTTGTGCTGGGTTGCAGGTTCTGGAGCGTGAAGAGGCTTTGATAAAATTACAGGCAGACTTTGCTTCCTATACAGCCACCCACCGACATCCCTCTAGCTCCTCAGAAGATTGTGAAGACATCAAAAAGGTGGGAGAACTTTTGCTTATGTGTGCCTGGTAGGATTGGGCCGAGTTGGGTTTGATTCTGGGTTCTCCTACTTATTAAAATTTTTATACTACATTTTATATTTTATTTTATATTTGTGTCACTTTGGTTAGCCCTGCCACAAGGATAGTGTGTATAATGTATGCCAAGCCCCCAAGGAGTGTGTCTGGCATGATTAGATTTTGGAATTGAATTTTGGAATTGCACCTGTCTCTTAACTCACATCCAATGGTACATCTAAACAAGACAGAGGCTCCTTTTGGCTTGCTAGCTTCAAAAGAACCATCCAGCCTTCTAGTTTCTGGCTGGAGTTGAAAAGCAACAAATTTAGGGAAGATTATTAATTCAAATCCACTCCCTTTTAAAAAAACTCTTATGTTTTCAAAATTCAAAGCCATCTCAAAAGTTGATTCTAATAATGAATAAGCATTTAAACCATGTAAACAAATGGCACGATTTGACCAACAAATATGACAGTGAAAACTAGGTTAGGGTCCCTTCTAGGAGGTCTGAAGTCAGTCATGCCTGAACTCGAGGTACAAGGCAAAGCCAGCCATACGAGGCCATGCTGATGCTGAAATAGTGGCAAAGCGGAGTGGCAGAGAGAGTCAACACATCAGCTCTCCAAGGGATCCTCTAGCTGGGGAGTGGAGATGCTTCTTTTTCCAGGACTTTCTGATCCCACAAGGTTTGGATGAACTTTGGAGCTCTTCCTTGTACATCTGTCAATATTTATTTTAAAAGTCAGTCCCATGTTATTCACATCCTGACCTACAGCAAGATCTCATACACTCCATGTTTGTTTCTTTTTGTCTGAGAAATGTCTTTATTTCTCCCTCACTTTTTAATTTTTTATAGTGGTAAAAAACACATAACATTAAATTGACCATCTTAACCATTTTTAAATGTACAGTTAGTTGTGTTAAGTATATTCTCATTGTTGTGCAATAAATCTCTAGAACTTTTTCATCTTGCAAAACTGAAACTGTATCTACTAAACACAAATTCTTCTTTAATACTCCATTTTTTAAAATGATACAGACTTCCTCAAGAAACAGAATCCACTTTCACCCACCATTTTCTATATCCTACCCAAAGCCTTCACATTATTTGAACATTCTATTCAGGCTAGAACTACCCACATCACAGTTAGTGCCAGCCGTCCTCTCCTCCCTCAGCTGGCCTGGCACACACTGGGCCTTTGAGTCGCTGTAGGGCCCACACCCAGGTCAGACGGTGATTGCCCTGCATTTCTCCAGCTGTCCCCCTCTGTCTTCATGCTGCAACCCTCCTTCATTGTCAACTGTGAAATCACATAACTATCTCCCCAGCATCCCCTGATGCCCAGACAACTAATTGTTCCTTCTTGGCCATGTGTACATGTTCCTTCCTGCCTTCTCTGGTTACAGCCCCTTCCCCTCTCCTTCAGGGTAGAAGCCAAAGTTCTTGCTGAGGGAGGGACTAAGAGCCCTCTGTGATGTGACTGCCCCCTAACTTCCTCACCTCCTCTCCTCCTCCTTCTCTCCCCATCACTCACTCCACTCTAACCACATGGCCTCCTGCATGTTCTGCCCCCAGGGCCTTGTCATCAGCTAGCACTGCCCACTCCCCCATCTGCAGAGCTTGTCCCTCAGATACCTCAACATGGCTCACGCCCTCACCTCCAGCAAGTGCCTGCTCAGAGGCCACCTTCTCAGTGAGGCCAACCCATCTATCCTATTTAAAACTGTAACCCACAGCCTCGCCCCTGCCTGCCCCATACATCTCCATTCCCCTTTTGCTGTTCTGTTTCTTCCATAGCACTTATCAACTTTTGTTTTCTGTAAGTCACTACTTTACGCTCTTTGTCTGTCTCATCCCACCAGAAGGTCAGCTCCCTGGGGTTAAGAATTGGTATCTGTGTCGTTTGCAGCACCTACAGTGCACACAGTGCCTGGCACACAGTAGGTGTCTTATCAATGACACTGAGTGTTACAGGGAGGAAGAGGTGGCTCCTTTTGTGCACATTCCATTCCGTGTGAGCATGAGAAGAAGTCTGCCATGTCCTTTCTTTTTTAACTCTCTTTTTACTTTTTTAAATTGAGATATAATTGACATACCAGAAAACTCACCATTTAAAGTGTACAATCAGAATGGACTTGAGGACACGGGGAGGGGGAAGGGTAAGCTGGGACGAAGTGAGAGAGTGGCATGGACATATATACACTACCAAACGTAAAATAGATAGCTAGTGGGAAGCAGCCGCATAGCACAGGGAGATCAGCTCGGTGCTTTGTGACTACCTAGAGGGGTGGGATAGGGAGGATGGGAGGGAGGGAGATGCAAGAGGGAGGAGATATGGGGACATATGTATATGTATAACTGATTCACTGTGTTATAAAGCAGAAACTAACACACCATTGTAAAGCAATTTTACTCCAATAAAGATGTTTAAAAAAATAAAATAAAAATAAAGTGTACAATCATTGGTTTTTAGTGTATTCACAAAGTTAGGCAACAGCACCACTAATTCCAGAACATTTTCATCACTCCAAAAAGAAACCCATATCCACGAGCAGTCACCCCCACCATCCCCCCTCCCGCAAACCCTGGCAACCACTGTTCTACTTTCCGTCCCTACAGATTTGCCTGTTCTGGACACTCAGAATTCTATAAAGCTTTCTTCCCCCATGTCCTCACCCTGCCCTGCTCTTCCATCTGCCCAGATACTGAAGCACCTGCAGGAGCAGAAAGACAGCCAGTGCTCGCACGTGGAGGAGTACCAGAACCTCGTGAAGGATTTGCGCACGGAGCTAGAAGCCGTGTCGGAACAGAAGAAAAGCATCATGGAGGGTAAACCATGGGCCAGCGGGCTGCGGCAGAGGGTAGGCAGCCAAGGAAGCCGGAGCCCCACTCTGAGCAAGAAGCACTCTGTCTTGTCCCGCTGCAGACATGTTGAAGCTGGAGCTGGACCTGCACAGGCTGCGGGAAGAGACATCTGCCCGCGTGGAGAGGAAGGACAAGGAGGTCGTCATCCTGCAACGGCGACTGCAGGAGCTGCAGGTGCAGTTCACTGAGACCCAGAAGCTCGGTTTGAAGAAAGACAAGGTAAGGCGAGGAGCTCCGTGGTTGGAACTGCCAGCAGGGCCCTGTGAGGCCAGGCCTCGGCAGGGGCGGGTTCTGTGGCCCCGCACTCGCTGTGATTGCTTGGGGAGCACCCACACATGCGCAGTGAGACTGCGGTGCTTCAGGCCCAGGGGCAATTCTGAGCTCTTCCTTGGAATTTCTCATGGCACGTAATAAATAAATAAAACATCAGGAGCCTTAATAGAGATGTGGACTCTGTAAGAAAGGGGTTCTTCCCCAGCCCTGCAATAGTGAGTTTGGGACACGCCCGTATTATTCCCTTATGCTTTTGTTTATGCCTAAGAGTAGAAAGAAATGCTATAAAATAATGTGTAGCCTTATTCACAATTTCATGTGAATTTCAATCCTTTAATTACAAATATGCAAACCAGGCAGTTTGAAAATATTAGTGGAACTATGCCCTAGAAGGTCTGTAGTTACCAACGTAAATCAAGCTCCTAGAAAAGCGTAAGACAGGAACCAAGGGCAGAAAGACTCTGAAACCAGCGCAAGTTTTTGTAGTCAGTACTGTTTCAACTGTAAACTTTTACCAGAGCTAGTAGAGATAATCCAATTGATTTGAGTGGCTGGTCACTCAAACTTCCTATTTCAAGGTCTGGAGGTGATTCACCAGTCAAAAGAGAGGTATTTGGAGAGATGTTGAAGAAGCAGCAAGGAGTCTGGATAAGCAGCTTCGAGTCACTCATATATTCATTCAACAGATATTTTTGAGCTCCTATTATATGCCAAGCACTCTTCTAGGCATGAAGAATATAATAAAACATGTGCCATCCCTATTTTCATGGAGCTTACATTTCAGTCTTTAGAGACAAACAAATAAAACTAATATACAATAAAATGTTAGGTACTAATGAATTCCTAAAACAGCTTGGTGGCTGTTTTCCCCAGAGTGGTCGGGGAAGGCCTCTTTGATAAGGTGACATTTGGGCAGACATTTGAATGAAGTAAGGGGGCCACCCAGGCCAAAGTCTTGAAGAATATTCCAGGCAGAGGCAACATCAAGGGCAAGTGCCCTCAGGTGGGAGTCAGCTCGGAAGCAGAGAGGGTGGGGCGGCAAGAGGTGAGGTCAGACAGGTAGCCAAGTACCAGATCATGAGCGTCCCGGGACGTCGTTGTAAGGACTTTGGCCTTTTTCTAACTGAGATGGACCCAGTAGAGGTTTTGAACAGAGACATAACAAGATCTGACTCGCATTTGTAAAAGCCCAACTCTGACTGCTACAGGGAGGCAGGGAGCCCAGGTGGAGGCTATTGCAACATCCAGGCGAGAGAAGATGGTGGCTGGAAGAGGGCTCAAGACAATCTCTAACTGACTTCGCCCTGCCACTGCTCAGGCCTCTATCAGCATTAACACTTTGCTTCCCTCAGCTCCTCCAGGAGAAAGATGAGATGCTGCATGAGCTAGAGAAGGACCTAGCGCAGGTTAAGAACACCCTCGTAAAAAAGGAGATGGAGTTGGAGAAGCAGCAATGCATGACAAGTGAACTCGAAATTGCCATCCAGGAGGAGAGACGGGATAAGTGCAAGGCCGAGTATGGGCACCTGGGAGCTGAGATCAAGAAGCTGAAGGACTGTCTCGAAGATGCCAAACAGCAGCACAGGCTGGCTGGTGAGGCCCCCGGGCAAGCACTGTCCCCACACACTCCAGCCCACGGGGCCAGAGCAGCCCCCTCCTTTCCCCAAATGGCCGTGTCCCTCTCCCTCACCGCTTTCTCACTCCGATCTCCTCATGATCTCATCTCATCTCACAGCAGTTAGGACCGCCCTCTAAGCTCCTTCCTTCACCCCAACCTTACCTTTTCTCTGAAGCCCCCATCACACAGCAGGTGCTCGGGTTGGGAAGGCGGACCGCTGCTCTCACACGCCCACAGTTTTCTCTGCAGTCTCAGCTGAAGGCCCTCTCCTTTCCTCACCACGGAGAGCACAAGGCTCTGTACCTTGCTTCTTTGTACCACATTCCTCTCCACCTTCTCTTGGACCTTTGTCACACCATTCACTTCTTCCTTCCCTGGTTTTTAACGCTCTCCTGTTTTAGTCTCCACACACATTCGCTTGCAGTGTGGGTTGTGTCCTTGCTCCTCTGCCAAAAGTGCTTTCTCAGAAGTCACCAGTAACTTCTTGCCTTGGAAATGGGGTTGCCTTTGAGTGATTAAAATGTCCTGGAATTAGATGTTGATGGTTGCACAACTTTGTGAGTCTACTAGAAACCACTGTACTGTACACTTTAAAAGGATAAATTTTATGTTATGTGAGTGATGTATCAATTTGGAAAAAAAAAGAAGGCCCAAAGCACGTCTTCCTTCCTCGCCCTCCTCTAACTCTCTGGATGTCCACACTGTTGGTCCCCCGCACCTCAACGGTTGTTTATTAGCTTTGGAGACACAACAGGTCCCTTGTTCTTCCATAAATCTCACCATTGTTTCCTCTTTTCCCTCCTGCCCTGACAGTGGTCACCCATCTCTAAGATTCTGCCCTCTCCTCTCCTCTCTACACTCATTCCTTGATGAGCGCCTCTGCTCCTTGTAGCTGCATTTCTCTGCAGGTGACTCCAATGCCTAGAGCCCCAGCCCTGACTTGGCACCTGGTCAGTCTTGTCTTTAGAGACTAGCTCCACCTGACCAACCCACCTTCCCCACTAACCCAACATTCCCAAAGCTGAATCTACTTTCTTCCCTATTAAAAAAAATCCTCCTCCCTTCTTCCGGGTGTATAATTATTTCCATAGTGACACCATCTTTCTTCCAGTATCCCAGGCTTAAAAAAACGGAGAGAAAAGTGATATTTAAGTAGAAATGATAGGAGAAACTACCGGAAGTGGGGAGATATTTGGTGTAGAGAAACCCCAGTAAGCAACTTACTCCTTCATACCCAGTGGAGGCAAGGACGTGGGCTAAAAGGATATTGTCAGAAGTCTTTCTCCATTCTAATCCACTCCAATTTTCCTAAAGCACTCTTTCCTTTATGGCAGGTCCCTACTCAAGAACCCACTAAATCATGTCTAAACATTTCTCTCAGGCTTTCAACGTCCTCCAAAACCCCCTCTAGTCCATCCACTTCCTCAATTCTGTCTCTCACCATTCCTTCCCACTTTCCTTTCCAGTTAAGCTGATATCTTCCCCATCATCTTCCCACATGCCCTCCCCATTCCCATCACTGTGCCCTCCACCCCGAGAATTCCCTTTCTTCTCCTTCTTCTAAGGCCCAGCTCAGCCTCTGTTCCTCCACAAGTCCATCTCCAACTGTACTTCCCTGCTTTGGTCTTCCTTCCTGAGTTCACAGTGAGTTTAACATTACTGTGTTCTCTATGTCAAGTAAACCAATTACAGCTCCCTCACTAGACTCTAAACTCCATGCGGGTCAGGATTTGTCTTCAATGACAGGATGAGTTGCAGAAGAGATACCAAGCAATTTTGACCAATTTGTTTAATTTTAGTCAAGAAGGAGTTCACGGCTGGTTGGGTAGTTGAAGACAGATAATTTATCAGAGCTCATTAGGAGTGATAATGAAATAGAGAGAGATGAGGACAGATTGGAAATTGAAGTAAGTCACAGAATGAAGGAACAGACTTTTGGTTTTTTTGGCTACATTGGGTCTTCGTTGCTTCACACAGGCTTTCTCTGGTTGCAGCAAGCGGGGGCTTCTCTTCGTTGTGGTGTGCAGGCTTCTCATTGCAGTGGCTTCTCTTGTTGTGGAGCACGGGCTGTAGGTGCGTAGGCTTCAGTAGTTGTGGCACATGGGCTCAGTAGTTGTGGCACGCAGGCTCAGTAGTTGTGGCTTGCAGGCTCTAGAGTTCGGGCTCAGTAGTTGTGGCACATGGGCTTAGTTGCTCCACGGCATGTGGGATCTTCCCGGACCAGGGCTCAAACCCGTGTCCCCTACATTGGCAGGCAGATTCTTAACCACTGCACCACCAGGGAAGCCCCAAGGAACAGACTTTTTAACTGGTCTCATTTGAGAGTCTGATCTTCACACATACTCCCTTCACACATGGACATGCCCCGGGCTATCTCCTGTCTTCTGCAGCTCAGCAAGCAGCCCAATATAAAGAAGAGGCCATTCTGGCAAAGGGTAACCTGGAGGATTGCCATAGGAAACTGCAAAGCTGCATTTGCCTGGAGAAGCAGAAGGCAGAGACCATCCAGGAGCTCCGGAGAGAACTTCAGAAGCTGCAGAAGGATTCCCTAATGGCTGAGGAGGAACTCGCGCCCAGCAGGTACCACAGGTTCCCCTCCAGACAGAGTCTCTGTCCCTCGTAAGCCAGTTGGGACCCTGTGGGCTGCTGCCCAGGAGTTGGGTAGCAAGCCCCGGGCAGCCAGCCCACAGTCCACCGACATGGACCCTGAAGTCCATCCACCTGTTTTTGCCGTTTTGCTTTAGGAAACGGATAGCGGAGCTGACGTCAGAATTATCTGAGTTCTCGAGAAAGCTTGAAATTTCAGAGAAGGAGAAGAGGCAGCTTCAGAAGACAGTGACTGAGCAGGATGTAAAACTGAATGACCTGCTAGATCGTATAAATCACATTCAACACCAGGTGTGGAGGGCAAGTAGGCAGCCAGCTCAAGCATTTGCTCTGTTTCAGATTAAATGCATTGCTCTTGGGAATTCCCTGGCCGTCCAGTGGTTAGGACTCCGAGCTCTCACTGCAAAGGGTCTGGGTCAATCCCTGGTTGGGAAACTAAGATCCCACAAGCTGAGCGGTGTGGCCAAAAAAAAAAAATTGCATTGCTCTTTATTTGGGAAGATGCCACCACCAATCCATTGCAAACTACTTGTCCAGAATTTGTTTTAGAATGCTAAGCCAGCCAGGCAGCTCCAGTTCCCACAACCAATAATAAGCATTTTCAGGGGCCAAGCTTAAAAACAGTCAAAGGAAAATACTATTTCTTTTTCTAGGACTCAAAAGCTATCCTTCTCAGTCGATTTAAAGTTTTTTAACTTTGAATTATTCCTTTTGTGCTTTTCTAAGGTTTTTTAAAATTTATTCAAAGAGTATTTTATGTGGAAAGACTTGGTAAGTAAGTGGGACCTGGATCTATAAATAAAATAAGTTGGTATTTCTAATTTAACAAAGAAAAACTGTTGCTGAACCTAAGAGGAAACTTTTTTATTAAACACGCTAAATAACCAAGGAGTTGGCCTCATTTTTTTTTTTTTTTTTTGCGGTACACGGGCCTCTCACTGTTGTGGCCTCTCCCATTGCACAGCACAGGCTCCGGACGCACAGGCTCAGCGGCCATGGCTTACGGGCCCAGCCGCTCCGTGGCATGTGGGATGTGGGATCTTCCTGGACTGGGGAACGAACCCGTGTCCCCTGCATCGGCAGGCAGACTCTCAACCACTGCGCCACCAGGGAAGCCCTGTCCTCATATTTATTTCAGCCATCCCTGTGCACAGTTGTCTGGGCTGGGGGTTTTCTCTGCAGAAATATGGTGCCTGACTTGCAGCCCCGTGTTTGTTTTCTCAGAACAGGAAGCAAGCCTCCTCCAAATGCAGTCTAGAAGAACAGCTTCAGGAGGAAACCAGGTTGCTGGAGGAGAAACAGGAGCAGTTGAAAAAGAGTAAAGAGCAGGAGAAGTTACTGCAGCAAGAGCTCGAGATATTCCGACAGGAAGAAAAAAAGAAAGAAACGATGGTGAGGAGAATCTGGGAAGCCTCGGGATTAAGAATCCAAGGCCAGACCCGAGCCCAGCTGGGCCTGGTGGGATACAGAGGCTGAGGGTGCTCAGACTTCAGGAGAGAAGGGAGGGAGGGTGAGAAAGACAAGTGAGGAGGGCAGAGAAGGCCTGAGATACATGGGGTGCAAAGTGGAGCTGTGTGTGAGGGCAGAAGGAGGGGCTTCTGCAGGAGTCTAAGATAACACCTCTATCTGGGCTTTGTTTCCTTAATTGGGGAGCAGTCAAAGGAGAATTTGAGAAAGTTGGAGGAGGAAAATGATAATCTCAAATCACAGTTAAAGCAATGTTCTGTGCAACTGGATTCCTCTCTCTGCAAACAAAACAGCACCCAGCAAATCAACCAGGAGCTGACTCGTAAGGTGAGTAGACAGAAACCCCAAGGGGGTGAGAAATTTGAACCCTATGACCCTTGACCTGAAGTTGGCACCTAGCTCTCCTCCATCACAGAAATGCCACTAACTGCCCAGCCCATGTGCATTCTGGGGCACCGGAGCCCCCACTTCCCTCCTGAAATGTCACCCACTTGCTGGCCGAGAAGTATTTCTTCCACATGTAGAAGGTCTTATTTAATATCTGGTGGAGCCCCAAACCATCTGGGCTTTGGCATCAAGGCTTCCAGAGCTGCATTTTAGACCAGAGTTGAGTGAGCCCATTGTCTGGGGCAATGTGCTAGGGAACACTTCCAAAAATAGTCCCAAAGCACAAAAATGGGATGAAAGGGGACATGGTTATGTTTCATTACACGAATAAAGACAAAGGAGTAAATGGCATCTAATGTATGTGAGGCAGTGCGTTCACATTCAGTCATTCACTGACTGTCTGCTTACGCCCTTGGCATGCCTTCCACCTGCTGGTTTACAGAGGAGAGAAAGGCTGAGGCTCAGGCTGACTGATTGGTAAGTGATGGAATGGAGCAATACTTGAACCCGGACCATCTGGCTCTTCCACCTGACCTCTTTCCCTTCACCCTGAATGGCAATACTTGCCCCAAATGAACCCATTCCATATTTCTGGACAAGAAAAAAATACAGCATCTTGATTAGGTAGTCTCTTGAATTATAAATGAGAGACCAAGCAGCTCTGATTCCTTCACAATAAAGAGTTCATCTTAAACTACTAGGACCATTCTGAGTGTAAGAATAGCACTACGCAATAGAACTCCCTGTGATGATGGAAGAGTTCTAAAGTGAGTTACCTGATGCTATACGCACTGGCCGCATGTGGCTACTGAGTGCTCGAAATATGGCTTAGTGTGACGAAGGGACTGAACTTATAAGTTTAACTTTAGTTTTATTGAAATGTAAATAGCCTCATGTGGCTAGTGGCTGCCATATTAAACAGCAGAGGTCTGGGGCACTGATGTTTCTGGAGTTTTGTCACTCAGAGATATAAATCTCTCCTCTAGTTTGATCCAGGGTTGAGGCCTGAATCACTCAAATCCCCAAGGAACTGCTTTCAACATAAGGAATACTGCCTAAGTATTTAATATAGGCCTGTTATCACATTTGCCAAAAGAAAGGGAGTTATGTAAGTGTGCAACTAGAAACACTAATTTCAGAATTCCTTTGATGGGAATCCAGAGGCTGGAGGAGTTTACGTGTGTGTAAGCATGTTCAATTTTTTAAAAGCATGCCCCACATATAACAGACTTTTTGAATCAATGGAAACAGCCATTAGAAACAGGCTTAGTTTTGCATTCTAAACTGCATTTCCTTTCATCAATAGTCCATATTTCAATTTTAAACACACTCTGTCAGAACTATATGTCCAATTCATCCCTAGTATTGCCCAATGCACTATTTCATTCAGTCCAAATAAATCATTTAGTATATTTAGTGAACACCTATTATATGCCATGCTCTGAGCTACAGGTAGTGGGGATACAGCAATGAAGAAAGCACACACAGTCCTGCTTTCATGGTGCATCAGGTCTAGTGGATTATGTCAGGAGTTGAGGCATAATGCATACCACTGAAATGTTGCATCATATTTCCTAACCTAGAATTGGATTCCAGGTTAACACTAATCCTAACCCTAACCATGAGACAGTTAACTATTAACAGAAACCATCCAGTTACAAATGTAGGACCCATGCTTGGCTGGCACACGTCAAAGGCTGCGGAGTCTGTGAAAGGGACTTTTCGTGTATTTGACACATCATGGCCCAGTACTTCCAGTACTCCTTGTATTGGGAAGACATGCTATCTAGAAAGGAATTGTGGGAGAGGGGTGCAGAAGAACCTGGAAAGGCAGCTCTTCCTCTTCCAACAGTGAGGGGAAGTGGGCATTATCACAGTCTGCTGGGCAGGTAGTTAGTGCAGGGAGGAGAGAGCCCTGTGCCTGTCCATCTGTGGACACAGAGGATGCCTCCACGGCCATGAACCTTGACAGTTATGTTCCCCCTCCCTAAAGATAACCCTTCAGAAGGAGACCATGGCGAGTCTGCAGATTCAGCTGGACAAGGCTGCAGGGAAAGAGAAGCAATACCTCCAGACCACGGTCAGTAAAGAAGTCTATGAGGAGGTATGCCGGAAGTCAGCCTCCTGCCAAGACGACCTAACACAGGCCCTGGATAAGGTGGGCTACACCCTCTCATCTCCAGGGCTGTTTAATACCCAAGTTATCCCAGCAGCATGAAAGGTGAAGGAGTCAATTTCCTGCATAACTGGCTGTCACCAAGGCCATCTGCAAACCCTTGCATTGGCTGGGATGTCTGTCCAGAGAAGGCCTGCTTCTCCTTAGTGAGGCTTTGGGGAAGAGGGGGATAGAGGCCAAATCTAACAAGTCTTTCTGCCCATGGGTGACCCAGGGGCAAGGTTTTCCCAAGACCTGGATTTTTCAGGGAAATTCATGCCGCATCCCTGTGCTAATCATGCCTGGCTGATGAGGAAATGGGAGAGGGGCAGGGGAGATGCAGAAGACTGACCGTTGTCACTTCTCACCCCTCCCTGGGACTCTAGGCGAGGTGACCAGGACCAGGTGTGTCTGTGCCCCCCTGGGCAGAAGAGAGTAGGGGCTGTGGGACTGGTGGAACCCTTCTCCATTCAGGACTCAGCAGAGAGGCCCAAGCGCAATGACAGCCGTTCTCCCCCCAACCCTTTGTCTTTACCAAAGCTCAATCATTCGACCTCAGAGACAAAGAGTCTTCACCGAAGTCTGACACAGGCCCAAGACAGGAAGATTCAGCTGGAAGAGGAAGTCATTGCTTACGAGGAGAGGATGAAAAAGCTGAATGTGGAGTTAAAAAAACTGCAGGGCTTCCAGCAGCAGAGTGAGCTAGAGGTGAGGAGCGGCCAGGGGCCCCGGCTGCCCTCCTGCCCAGGGCCCCAAGGCCTCTTCTTGCCCCACAGCTGTGTACTTCGCACTGAGCCAGTCCCTTCGGCTAACAGGTGCCCTCCCTTTTGCTGGTCTCTGGGAGCTACAAGAAGGCGGCAACTATCAGAGCAGGGGCGCCCTCTGCTGGCCGCTGGAAATAAAACACTCCCTCATGAACCTCCCAGAGAAAGCGCCCTCCCGCCTTGTCCTGGGTCCTCCAGGGTCAGGGTGGCAAGCTGGGGTCTCCCTCCTCACTGTGCGCTACCGAGCAGGTGCAGGCCTTCGACAAAAAGCTGGAGGACATGAGCAACCAGGTGCTGCAGTGGCAGAAGCAGCACCAGCGGGACCTCGAGGTGCTGGCCGCTAAAGAGGAGCAGCTCAGGGCGTTCCGGGAGGAAATGCGCGCCCTGAAAGAGAGCCTCCTCGCGGACGGGACGAAGGTGGGCACTCCTCAACTCCCAGCCGCTTCCTCCCACTGCCCCAGAACACCCCACGACCGCCTGCATGACAGACACCCTTTGGTGGGGGTGGGGGTGCCTGGGAGCAAGGAAAGGACACCCCCTCCATTCAGTACAAAGCAGGGTCTGGGTGTTCCAGGCCCACAACGGCTGTCTCGACCCAACCATCTTCCCGTGACTTTGTTGATAGAGATATTGAACAGAGCAAAGGTCCCAATCCAGAGGAGAGAGAATGCCATCTCCATGTCAGGTACACCAGCAGCCCCGACTTAGATAATCCACGGCTCAGTCACCCTCCAGAGCCCCTCCTGACACTTTCAATTACCCTGCAGTAGAATCGGCTAAGAGCTCTTTGTACACGTCCAGCTCTCTGAGCAGTGAAGTTTGTAGCAGGGGGCTCCCGGATATCCTTGGGGTGGCCACAGGGCCTTTGCCCAAATTAGAAAAAAAGTCCTCCCTTTCCACCAGATATTTTTTCTTTCATCTGTTTTTAAAAAGGCTTAATGTATTGCTGTTTTAGAATAGGTCACTGTGCTACCTTTGGCCTGAAAATCATTATTATAAATGTACAAACCTACTTTGTCTCTACTATAAGCGGTGTCTGCTCACAAATGTCACCTTGGTGATAATGCACTGCTGGAGGTGGAGGCCTGCAATGGCAATTCCAACTCTGGCCTCAGGGTTGGACAGCAGAGTCAATGTTTCTTCTCCCAGGAAGAGAGGAGACCTGATTTGGGAGAAGGGAGGTGACAGGCCTGTGCTCCCACCCCCTTACTATCTCATTTACTTCTTGTACCAAAGTCCTGTTGCCTGCCCCAGCGGTCTGCGCCCAAAGACACCTGCAGACTGCACCGAGAGAATGATCAGATTATGTCCAACATGGAGCAATGGGCAAAAGAGCAGAAGTAAGTGTGGAAGAAAACAGTAAGGCAGGCTTCCAGGGGCTGGAATCACACCTGTGCCAGAGAAGAGTGTCATACACACACACACACACAGCCCTCCAGGGAAACTGATCCAGTCTCAGCCCACACCCAGATGCTGGGAATAAGATGAAGGGGCCGCAACCCTTCAGGCGGGTTCAGAAAGCCCCGCCCACTTGGAAATGGAGCAGCTTCCAGACAGAAGGGATGCTCCTGTGGGTCAGATTTCCTCTTCCCAGCCTGGTATCGGGCTTCACTGCCTGGATCCCGTGAACTCACTTGGGATCACAGTGATTTTGCATGGGAGTGTAGAGGGTCCTCGTAATTGCCAGCTGCTAGGAGGGCTCTAGCTCCGGGGACGGGGGGATGAGCGGGGGGTCTGGGCCCCGAAGAGGCCTTGCCAAGAACACCCAATGTCCTTTTCAGCCAGCTCATGCTCTTACCCACAGGGGTCTGGCGTACTCTTTTCTTCTGTGAATTTTATTGCAGGATCGCCAATGAGAAACTAGGAAACAAGCTCCGTGAACAGGTCAAATATATCGCCAAGCTGACTGGTGAAAAGGAGTAAGTCATCCCACGTCCCCCTGGCTGGAGCTTGGGCCCCAGGGAGAGGAGTCAGCCAGGAACCAGGGCTGGCTTTTTCACTGGATATGTGGAGAAAGACCCCAAGTCCCGAATCTGCATCCATGTGACCTTGGGCAATACCACTTGACCTCTTTGGGCCTTAGTCCCCTCACCAACAATAAAAAAGGGGGTTAATCATCTCTATGTCCCTCTCCACTGTCACCTTCCACAGTTCTCAGAAGTCAGAATGCTGAGAAGGAAACAGGAACTGAAAAGCAGACTGTATTAGTTAGGGTAGTGGCTAAGCTGTGGTAACGGAGAGCTCTCCAAACAAAGGGACATAGAACATAGAAGGAACACCTCTATGAGGTGAGCAGTCAAGGTTGGTGGGGTCCTTCTGTCCCATGTGGTCATTTGGGTCCATCTACTTGCAGCCTTGGTTCACCCTCATGGTCAAAGCTGGGTCAGCATAGAGTGTGGTACGGGAGGAGTGTTGGAAGTTGGGAACAGAGGCAAAAGTATGGATGTCTAAAACTGAGATTTCAGAGGTGGCATAGTAACAGGTAATGACAAGCTCCAGGGCAGTGTTTCCCAACCTTTTGTCAGGGAACACTTAGAAAATGAACACCTTTGTTTGACACACTGAGAGGGTCTTGGATGGGGTTGCTTATGGTAAAGGTGACCAACCAGCAGCTGTGCCAAACCCTGCTCCAAGGGCTGAGGTATCACAGCACACCTGGGACCCATTCATGCAGCCCCAGTTAGAAAGCTGTGTCCTGAGCTTGGACCATAGGAAAGCATCTGGGTTGAAGGAGAGGAAAAGATCACTGGAATAAGGAGGTCAAGGAACTGAAGGGCCAGGGCTTGGATGAAAAGTACAGGATGCTGAAAGCATCAGGGATGCTGACAGGAGTGGACCAGAGAGAGTGGCAGAGAGCCAGGGAATGAGGGCATTCGAGGACCCTGCCTCCAGGCCCAGGGGCACAAGGAGCATGGCAACAACATGAAGAGCTACAAGGGAAGGGGTGTCTTCACTGCCAGCCAGATGTATACAGAGCAAGAGGGCAGAGAATACGCCCAGAGGAGCAGTTGAGGATGAGCTCTCTACTTGATTTCCTCTAGGAAAGATCATAAAATATTTCACTAGGACAGAAGCATTTTCTGAAAGGATTTAACTAAAGGAGAAATCGTCAGAATCTGAAGGTAGCCGGGCACCAAGCTTTTTCTTATATTGTGCCAAGTTCTGGCAAGTTTTTTGGGTTTTTTGTTTGTTTGTTTCACAAAGAACTCATTCTTGAGTTTGCTTGACCCTATTTGAAGGAACACCATCTTTTAATCATAATAACAAGAGCTCAACTAATAGTTATTGCTTACTCATGAGGAGCACTGTTCCAAGTGCTTTACATGTGTTAACTTATTTAATCTTCATAAGACCTCACACGTTCAGTGCACGTATAATCCCCATTTAAGGATGAAGAAAGGGAGAAACTCAGGCTACATAATCTTCCCATGGTCTCATGACCAGTAAGTGGCAGAGTCAGAATCCCAACTTGGGAAGCCTGGTTCCAGAGCCCACTGTCACTCACTTCTCTCAACACTGGTTTGGAGAAATAAGGCTGTTAGTATTAACAGTTGCCATTTATTGAGCCACAGGAGGTATGCTCAGTTACCTTTCCCCTCACCTACATTGGAGCTGCCATTTCTTCCATAAAATGGGGACAAGTAACTTGCCCAAGCTCTCGACAGAGCCGGGATCCCCTGTGTTCTCAACCTTTCAGCAAAGGGAGGCAAAAGAACTTGGGCTTTGGCATCAGAACTGGATGTGAGTGTTTCCTAGGCATGGCTGTGAGAAACTGAGGACACGTGATCAGAGTTGTTCTGGCTCTTTGAATCCAATTTCTATCATTTGTCAAACAGGATTTTTATGTGAACCCCAGAAGGCAGATCAGACTCAATGGTCCCCATCTAACAGATAAGAAAACTAGCCCAGAGCTGACATGACACAGTGGGTCAGGAGTGCTGATTCTGGGTCCACCCCAACCCCAGGCCTGGGCTTCTTCCTGGGGGTGCACATAGGCCTCCATTTCCACAGAACATGCGTGAGAGCACCAGCTCTGGAAGGAACTGGGCGTCCACGGATCTGGAACAGACCAAACACCCACCTGTCCTTCCCTCTCCTTCCCCAGCCACCTCCACAATGTAATGGTCCATCTGCAAAAGGAAAACAAGAAACTAAAGAATGAAATAGAGGAGAAGAAGCTGAAAGCTGGGCCCTCAAGGGTATATACCAAAGCCCTATGCCCAAGCAAAACAGACCCCACATCAAAGGGGAAAGTGTATGGCACCTTGGACTGGAGGGGGATAACCCAAGATGTGAGCCAAAGAATGGACATCACCAAGTCTGTCGGGATGCCCCACTGCTCAGGTATGTCCACCATGTGTCTTTTGCTACTTACTATGGTGCTGTCTTTCTTAGTCCATTGGGTCAAAAAAAAAACAACCATATTTTGAAGAGATCACTGGATTGGAAATTCAAATAGGGGAAAAAAACAAATCTTTTGCTTAGCTATTCTGGACCAGAGATCATTGTTTTCTCCTCTGTAAAGGGGGAGGCAAATGAATTAAGGCTCATCCTGATTTAAGAATCTTTGATGTTACCCAAGTGCCTCCTATCTCAGACCTATCCCTTCCCCTGACCCAGTCCCTTTTGGAAGGTGTGAGGATAAGAAGGGAACAGGCAGAATAGGCATTTTTCTCCTCTAACGTGTTTTGGAAGCCTCACAAGAATGCCCTGGTCTCCTGTTCGGCCTGAGTCCAAGGCTACCTTTTCTGCCACCTGTAGACTCCATGGTACCCCCAAGGTAAGAAGTCACGTGCAACAGAGCTGCCTGGCCACGAGACTAGTCCTTGAGGAATCACTTCATTAATTTCTCCTCAAATCAAGATTGTCATTTCCTCCCTGTTCCCTCAGGTTCCTCATATTGCTAGAATCAGCGCCTTGCCCTGAGCATCATTTCCATGCATGTTTTTCAGAGGACAGTGAGTTCCTATTCCTCTCTCTTGACTTGGATCAGCTCTAACCGGAATATGTCAAGGTCCAAGCTTATTCTGCAAGATGCTAACGTTTTATTGAGTTTTGTCTACTTCCTGCGGCAGAGTGAGCCTTGGAACCCTGCTACCATCTCCAGGCCCAAACTCTAAAATAAAGACATGATGAGCACAGCAGCCTCAGTGAGCTCGTGGTGTCTTGCAGACAATTCTGCCCCCTCAGGTCCCCAGCAATGTGTTCATCCCTATTTTCCCTAAATTCTAAAACATATAGTTCTCTTTGACGTATATAGGGGAGCTGTAATTCCCAAAGCAAGCTTCTGGATTATCTGGATTCGTTTTTAAACCAAGAGATAATTAGTTCCTTTTTTATTCCTTCCATCTCTGTCTGGAATTTAAGAAGAAAAAGAAATACCTAAAAATCTCCAAAAGGAAACTAATCCTGAGACCCAAAAGAGAGGAAGAGAAATAAATGATGCATTTTCCAAAGGCAGGAGGGAGAGATAGCCATCTGCTTTCTCCCTGGCTGCCATATTCCTTCTTTTAACAATTTTATTTTTCTCCCCAGCCAGCTCAGTACAAGAAAAATTCCATTATAACAAACTCCAAGGACAGCTAAACTATTTTATTGTGGCTGGATTTTGTTAAACTAAGTACATGTCTAGAATTTCTATTTCTAGTCTATAGAAAATTGAGAGAAATAGCTAAAGGTAAAGTAAGAGAAAGAAATGAAAGAGCTTGCATTTCTGGAAGAGGGGAAAGGAAAAGTGAAGGAAGAAACCCACTAGTTGATAGCAATTCTTAAATATCTTGCCTCCCTCCCCAGCCAAACAAAAGCCAAGAAAATTTTCTGCTAATAGCAGCAATGTGTTATATAGGATGCCCCTGCTAGGACTTGGGAAGGGCAAATTCTGGAAATGCAGTGTGAGGCAGGAGTGATGGGCACGTCTGGTGGTTTCTATTGTGATGGTCATTGTCTGGTTTTTAATGCTCTTTTGACTGTGTTCCTTCATTTGGTTTAGAATAAGGATACATCTTCTAGAGAAAACAAAGACTGAAGGGTCTGGTACTAATGAAATGGCTTCTAGTTCTAGCCTGTGGCCCATTTATTCAAGTAAAAGTTCAATGTCATTAAAATCCCCAGTACAGTCTACTAAAAAGGCATTTTGTCTCTTTAATTTACAAAAAGTTTTCATATATGTTGGCCAAAGGGACAATATCTGGGTACTTTGAATGTTGTACTTTTTCCAAAGTTGTCTTTCACTTCCTATAGCATGATTACACCAGAGGAAAGCAGGTAGCATGCTATGGGGAGCAAAGGGGCAGGAGAGCCAGAACCATGTCAATACATCACCCAGCCGTGTGGCCTTGCAAGCCCAGCCAGGTAGGAGACCCAACTGAGTGGAGGGGCTGGGCTTGGAGAAATGAAGAAAGGTAGGAGAAAGGGCAGGGAGCCCGAATGTTGCCTGCCTCTAATGCTTTAAGAAATAACCAAAGAAGTGAGTTCTTTAAAAGTTGACATTAAAAAGACATGGTCTCTGTATGAAACTATAATGGTGGATGCATTTGTCCTAACCCATAGAATGTACAGACACCAAGGGTGACCCCTAAGGTAAACTACGGACTTTAGGGGGTAATGATGTGTCAGCGCAGGCTCATCAGTTGTAACAATCGAACCACAGCGGTGGGCGATGCTCATAGTGGGGAGGCTGTGCAGGTTTGGGGGCAGGGGAAGCAGATATAGGAGAAATCTTTGTACCTCCTGCTCAATTTTGCTGTGCACCTAAAGCCACGTTAAAAAAAATAACAAAAAAGAAACGATTATAAAGCTAGGACTTAGCCGAGGGGATTACAGATAAAGCGCTTCAGCCACCCAGTCGGAGGGTCACTCAGATTCTGCTACTTTGGGGGCCGCAGAATCCTTTGTGACAGATCCTCTTCTACCTACCTGGAGTATAATTCTTCTCCCCCTGAGCTAAAGGAACCCAGAACAAACCCCAGCCGCCGCCTTACTAAAGGGAAGGAGGAGCTCCCTAGAACCACCATGTGGCCATGTACACTTGCCTTTGAGCCTCCTCTGCACATCCCATATGAGGAGGAAGCTTCCTGCCATAGGCAGGGCCCAGCAAGCTAGCCCCGGGGTCCCCAGAATGAGCCCCCTATCTCAGCCTGAGACCCTCAACTGCTGATATTTCTAAGATGTCTAAAGTATCCTGCTCCTCTCAAGTAGGCATTAAAGGGTAGACGCACATGGCTGAGAGCAAGGCAGGGGACCCCTGTCCAGTTCAACAACCTTACTGTTCTCTCACACCAGTCTCAGGAATCCACTTCCGGGTCATTGCCAAGAAACGCTTTTGTACCTCTAGAAAAAGAATCAGTTATCATCTGAGGAAGAGATGGTGAAAAGCAGAGTATTAAATCGGAATATTAAAGCTGGAAGGAAGGTAGATCTGAATGGAAAGGGTCCATAGTTAAAAAGAAAGCATTGGAGACAGAGTGCAAACAGATTCTTGGGCAGAAGTCCAGAAGCCAAAGCAGATTCGGGTACAGCTGCTGGGGGCGGGGAGCCTCCCCACTTATTCTGTGGCATCTGTGTATGCCACGTGCCTCACCAGCCGGCACCTCAGCACACTGCTGAGGCTGCTTGACAACAGAAGAGACTAGTGATTCTAGCGTAAGCATCATCTTTTACGTGAAAACCGATAAGCAGCATTTTACACTATTTTCCATGAATACACAACACATAACGGAAGAAACTTCGGCCATTCTGAGCAAGAGAGCAGCCAACCCGCCCATGGGAAAGGACAGAGGGTGCGCGGCTGCTCACCTTCCTCCCACTTCCTGGCCACCGTGGCCGCCTTGCCCCAGCCCTGCCAGGTGCTGGTGCCCCAGGCCATTCTCCTTCCCTGTCAGCTGAGTCCCACCCCATCAACCCCTCCTCTAAGAGGCACTGCCTGGAGAACAGAAATAAGGGCGAGCTAAAGTTCTACAAGGATCCATCCAAGGAAAGTCAGCGTTCTGCCTGTTCTCTAATGTGTGATTTAGGGCAGTCAGGGGAAAAGAAGAGTCAGAAATACAATAACATTTTACAAACAATAAATTTATTTCCAAATCCCGAATTATAACCAAATTATAATTCCCCCTAGGTCTATTGTGCTGTTTTACACAAGAATTTTAAAAAACATAGTCACAGCCATGTCATTCATACACCAAGTGTCCCGGGGACAGTTTATTTGAATACGGTGGGTCCGGCCACCTCTCGTGGTCCTGGCAGCTGCTCTGCGGCCCCACGCCTGCACCGAGAAACTCCCACCTCCTCCATGGCAGAGCCTGGCCGCAACAGGTGCCCCCAGGGCCATGATGTACACAAATGAAAGCACACAGATGAAACGGTTTTGTCGGCAGGCCTGGGCGCTCCAGCCACGGGGCTCATGACTCAACACCTGGCCCCCCTCCTCTTCAGGGACAGCATCAGCTCAGAGCCCAAAGCGGGCTGGTGTGCGGCGAGGGGTCATGGGTTCCCCTTGCTCTTTCCGACCTGGGGTGTAGATCTTTGTAGACCTGGAGACACAGAAGAGGGGTTAGGAATCGCACTGCTGCTCACTCCGGCCAGGACACACAGGAGGACGAGGAGCCTGAGGTCTTGCTGCTTCTGTGTGTGAGCAGGCTTTGGGGCTGCAGGGTCTCCGCCCCTAGCACACTTCCACTCCCCTCGCCTTCCCTATGTGTGATCGGGAGCAGAATGAGATAGCACCTCTTTCTTATATCCACTGAGGCACGTTATGAGATTTTTTAACAATTCCATTCATATCCCCTAGGTGAGCTATGAAGGGAGTCTTCCCTCCACCTCACCAGGCCGCCACTCGAGCTGTGGCTGGGCTTTGTCCCCAGTTCCTGGAAGTATCTCTAGACCCTTGGAATTTCCCAAGGGACTGGAGTGTCTCTGTTATTCACGGTGGACCACATCTGATAGTTTATGCAAATGAGATGACTCAGGATGGTGGCTGCCCTGCCAGAAAAACCAACCTGGGATTAGAGGGCTGTGCTTTGAGCCTCGTGCTATTAGCCCAGACTCTGGGGAGGGAAAAGGGATTGGAGACTAAGTCAACACATGGGTCCTGCCCAATAAAACTCTGGGCACCAAAGCTCGGGTGAGCTTCCCTGGTGACAATACTCTGTGTAATGTGCCAGTAGGGTAACATGACCCCAAGGACAATGGAAGACTTCACATCTAAGACCCTCTCAGACCTCACTTTATACATCTCTCCCTTTGGCTGGTTCTGTGTCCTTTTGCTATAATAAAACTGTAATATGTATAGTACTTTCCTGAGTTCTGCGAGGTATTCTAGCAAATTATCAAACCTGAGGGAGTCCATGGGGATCCCCAAATTTGTAACAAGTTGGTGAGAAATGAGGGTGACCCTGGGTACCCCCCAACTTGCAGGTGGTGACTGAGGTGAGGGCAGTCTTGCAGGGACTATGCCCTTCACCTGTGCGGTCTAACTCCAGGCACCAGGGCAGACGCAGGTGCCCAAGGCTCTCCTGGCCTTGCCTCTCCACCGTGATGTCCAAGCCCTAGCCTGTTGGTAAAGCTGTGAGACCTACTCTGCCGCTCCAGCCCACCTTGGGCCCCATCACAACATAACAAACAACGACCAGGAGTTGCAGCTGTATCACCACTCCTTGAAAGTATGTCCAAAACCCCTCCCGTCTCCACGTGACCACAGTCAACTCGTCACCAATTCACCTCTGCACATTTAACTTCTCTTAAATCGCGACCCTGCCTCAGGGCCTGGTCAGTCCAGCTGGTGGGCTCCATCAGGACAAGAGTCCCGAGACCACAGCTCACCTGACACTACCCAGGGGGCTGCGCTTTTCCTGCTCCTGCCGCCGGGCCCGCAGCTGCTCCTCGGCCAGTGCCATCTCCTCCTCCATGGCAGAGGCTTCCTCTTTGGCCCGTCGGCGGTTCTCCTAGAGAAGGGAGAGGTACTGGGGTCACTGGGGATTGGCGGGTGAGGAGGGCCAGTCTGCACCCATCTCCCTGCTGCAAGCCAGGTGCTGGGTAGACCTTGCCAGCTCCCAAAGGCAGGGACACACAGCTCCCTGCCCCAGCACTGAGGCCTGCTTTGCTCACTGATCCAAGACAGACATTGGATGATTGAGTCCTCACCCTGTCATGCCTCAGCCCTCCACTCAATTTGCTAAGTGCTTACATGCTCTAACCAAGTTCATAACCATGCCAGGAAGTACAGGAAACAGAGAAGACATGACATCTGGCTGGAGAGGACGGACACAGGAAGATGTGTGCGGGCCCGGTGTGGGGAGGACTATGCTGAGAAGGGGGGAAGCTAAAGTCCACAACATTCTGCAGCCCCGCCTCCAGCTGGGAGCCACCAGTGGACACCAAGACTGTCAGGAGACCGAGAAGTAGGGAGAGAATTTATAACGGAGGGACAGGTGGGACCACTGAGCAATCCTAGTGTCTTCAAAAGTGGCACCACCAGACCTTATGTGCCTCCTGACTGGATCTAAAAGGAGGTTCACAGCACCACATGCATTTATGCATCCTTACCCGAAACAGCTGAATCTGAATCTAACCAAGGCTTTAGATTAATGACTAGCTTACAGAAAGCACATGGGATAGAGGCAAAAGTTAAATATGTTGAGGAAGCAATCAGCTCAAAAGAGAACGTGGAACATTCTACAAGATGACCAACCTGTTTTCTCCGATAAGTCAATGCCATAAAAAATGAGTGGGGGCAGAGCTTGTTCCAGAATAAAAGACTTAATATATATAATGACAAATTTCAACGCCTGGATCCAAATTCAAGCAAATCAATTATAAAAAATTATCTTTGGAATAAAAAAGGAAACATGAATAAGAAGTGGAGACTTTAGCAACATTAAGGATTAATTCTGTTGAGTAAGATTTGCATGGAGGTTATGTTTTAATTTTTGAAAGTCCTTTTAGAGGCACATATTCAAGTGTTTATGGGTGAAAAAATATAATGTCTGAGGTATGCTTTAAAATATTCCAGGAAAAACCAATATGTATGGAGCGGGGTGGGAATAAGAAACAAGGTTGGGCAGAATGTTGATAATTATGGAAGCTAAGTGAGGAACTCGTGGCTCATTATACTGTTTCTGTCCACTTTTATGAGTATTTGGACTTTTCAATAATAAGTTGTTTTTTTTAAGGCTCAGCAGACCAAGCAAATGGAGTGGGTGGGGGGAGATCAGACAGACTAACCTGCCTGGATCACAACTTTTATGTTTGACAGAGAAGTGAAGGGAAGCCAGATGACGATGTGTCTTTAATACCAGGCTGAGGGGAAAGCGGATCCCAGAGACAAACAGATCCTCCATAGAAAAGCACAGGATCCTTACCTGCCGAGACTTTCCTGCCTGTTTCACGCTGTAGAACATGGGGCCCAGCTCTGCCAGCCACTCTCCGTCCACAGCAGTCACACATTGCATGTACTCCTGCAGGCAGAAGGGCCACAAAGCGGTGGTCACAGAAGGACCAATGCTTTGAGCTGTCCCTCCCAGAGCAGTTCCACAATTAGGAGCTGTATGGGAAGGGCCTACCCCTAGCCCTGTGAGGCTGAAAAAGGCAAGGGAAAGCCGCAGACACTGGGATTCTAATCCCTTCTCCCATCCAAATTCCTCCATGCTTGAGAAAAAGGCCCCTATTGTCCAACAGAAAAGGCCCAGCCCCTCAGAAAACCCTTCTAACAACACCAAAAGGGCTTGCTTGTCCGCGGCAGCAAGTTGGAAACAATCCTGCTGGCACAGCCGAGGCCACTGGAATCTAGAGGTTAACTGTGTATCCATATAAACTTCCCCAAACCCCCAACTGAAAACCAACCTCAATTTCCCTGCAAGCAACGCATGTAGCCTTAAGCCTCCCAAGCTCAAAATCCATCCCAGAAGGCGGCAAAGGGTTATTACAAAGGCCTGGCCCAGCCAAGTGGGCCTACAGTCATACAGGCTGCCTTGGAAAAGACTCACCTTGGTGGTCATGACCAACTCGTGATACACAATGTAGTCTGGGGTGTAGCCCATTCCAAAGAGGGAGCTGGTGGGGTGCAGGTGGCAGGGCATGCCTGTCCGGATATTCACATACTCCCCGATTCCCTACGGAAGAGATGCAACAGGTGGCTACATTGCAAAACACTGCACATCTGGGCCGCTACCCAGTCCAGTACTGTCTTGACACAGGCTTTTGGGGGAAGCCCAGATCTGCAGGACTGTACAATGAGACAGGAGACCTCTGCCCTCGAAAGAAGTATCAGGCCCAGAGGGGCCATAGCCCTACTAGGCTCACCTTGAGCTTGGCTGCCTGGTGGAAATAGGCAGCACAGATACACTTCCTGACAATGTCCCAGTCAGTGCCACACGAGGCCAGGCTCATCCTCTGCTGCACCATGATGTCCTTGAGCTGAGCCCGCACCTCCCGGACCTAGAGCAGGACACAGGTAGACAAGGATGGAGCCCTCCTTCCCTGCATCCCAACCCTCCTCCCAACGTGCTGCTTGTCTCGGCCACTGCCCCCACCTTCCGCATGGCCTTGGCATGGATGAAATGATCGTTACACCAGATGGTAGAGTAACTGTTGTTCTTCCACTGCAGGTAGACATTCAGGTAGGTCAGATGGTCACTCTCAGGGACTGCAAACTTCTCCCGGATTTGATCGCTCTCCTCCTCTCGGCCCTAGGAAGGAAAAAGGGAAGTCCAGGTCCAATGAGAAGAGCTATCTCACACTATCATCTACCCTCACCACAACTAAAAACACATCGACGTAGTGCCTGACAATATAGGAAAAATAAATTAGTTTACAACAAAATATTTATTCTAAAATGTGAGGGCTCAGGCACAGCCATCCTAGAAAAAACTGCAAAACACTCCCTGAGAACCATGGATCTTGCCCACCCCTTCCCCTACCCCAACCTGCTTAACATAAAACAGCAAAACCACTCTTTGGAAACTGATTCCTGCCCCTCCCTCCACTCTGTCTTAACAACACAGAGAGAAACTACTCCCCTCTCTCAACCTTCCCTGAGCCCATAACCTCCCGAGATCCCTGGGAGGAGAGGAGCCGGACAGCATCTCCCACCTTGGGCCTGTAGAAGATGGCTGGGACCGAGAGCATGGAGACGATGAGCAGGATCTCGGAGCTGCAGCCCATGTCACAGGACACAATGAGCATCTTAGACAGGGCCGGGTCCAGCGGGAACTCCACCATCAGCCGCCCGGTCGAGGTCAGACCGCCTGGGAGAGAGGAGCAAATCCGCACGGTCAGTGGACACAGTGCCATAAGAGGGAGAACCCAGGCGCCAGAGCCCACGGGGCCCTGCCCGGCTCCCGGGGCCACAGCACCTGTGTTGTCCAGGGCCCCGAGGATCCAGAGCTGATACATGGAGTTGAGCATGTTGTCCTCCGGGGGCGGGTCCATGAAGTGGAACTGCAGCAGGTCCTGCACCCCCAGGGACTTGAGCAGCAGCACCACGTTGGCCAGGTTGGTCCGCTGGATCTCGGGCACCGTGGTGGTCAAGAGCTCATTCTTGTAGGCGCTCTGGGTGTAGAGCCTGTGGGGGAGAAGACGCAGTCCTGCCGCACTTCCCACCATGCTGCCCGGCTGAGCCCCTCAAATATGCCCGGCTGTCTACACAGGGACCAACACTGGGCTTGTGCACCCAGAAGAGGCAGTGCAGATGAAAGCCACGGGTAAGGAGGAGAAGTCCTCATTTCTTCCCCCCACCTCCCCCTTTCCATTACAATCACGAATCTCCACCTACTCAAAGCTCAGTCCTGACAATTCACCATTCTGCTGGAGTCTCCTATGTACTTGTTTCATTTCTGGAACCAGTGAGCCTGGGACTAGAATTATGGCTGGGGTTTTTTTCCTTTATATTTTTCTAGATTTTCTGAATTTCTATGGTTAATACATTATTTTTACAAATCGGAACAAAAAAGAGAGAGAGAGTAATTGGAGAAGGAAAAAAGAACGGGTGCTGTAATTTGTTCACATTTATCTTCTGGGAGGAGGCACACTGTAATCACCGGTCACCCGCCGCAGACACCTCCAACACAGGTCTTCCTAAAACCCAAGGCCGCTCAGACCTCAGGGCTGCCTGGGAGGCAGCTTCCTCCACTCAGCAGCATGTGATGAGAGGACCAACAAGCGGCTGCCCCACCATTGGTTCCCAGCCTCAGGGATCACCTCTCTGCAGGATCACAGTCCAAGCCTTCCCACCCCAGCTGGGGCTCCACCCCAGAAAGCAGGCTAGCACAGGGCTCCTACCTGAAACACTGACCTGGGCCCGTCCTGCCGGCTCGCCCCGACCTCTGGTTGGCATTGGCCTGGCTGATGGGGTAGATCTGCAGAGCATCCATGCCAATCCTGGGGTTGAAGACCTAGGAGGGGACAGCAAAGAACTGACTAAGGACAGAGTGAGGGGAAAAAGGGAGGCAGGCTTGAGACAAAGACAAACCCTGGTTGCTACACATCACAGAATGAAGTGTCTTAGCGATGTAAGCAGCCATCTTTCGGAACCAGGAACCTCAAGAAATTTCCCCTAAACACCAGCTCCACAATCTCTATCGAGCTATGTAAACTGTGTGTCTACCTCGAGTTATCACAAGGATGGAATGAATCAAGCACACAGCAAAACCAGCACTCAATAAACACCACCACCACTTCCATGAGCAATCGTCGTTTGAGGGCCAAGGACCCAGGGCCTGCCTTCCCACCCCCTTGGCTGACTTAGCTCTGGGTGAAGGCCCAGGGCCCCGGTGCCTGTCTCCTCTTACCTTTAATTTACAATAACCAGAATCGATAACAAACATGATGCCATCGACAGTCAGAGAGGTCTCAGCAATGTTGGTGGCAACAATACACTTCCGAACGCCATCCGGAGCCTGGAGCCGGACAGGACACTCATGGAGGGAAGGCTGTAGGCCTTCAGGTAGGAAAAACCCCACAAGGAGAAAAGTACACCCCACCCATGCCAGAAAAGTAACACCCTCCCTCTTGCCCTCCTTTGGGGGAGTCTGGGGGAATCCCAAGGTGGGGACCCATCTCACCTTCTGGAAGATTTTGGCCTGGAGGTCAGAAGGCAGCTGGGAATAGATGGGCAGCACAGCCAAGGCAGGCGCGTTCTCCAGTTCTTCCAGATGCTCCACAATCTGGTCTGAGGTCACCTGAGGGCACAGAGAGGAGCTGTGAGACACCAGATCCCCCAGTTCTCACACGAAGGACACACCCGTTCATCCCAGTCATGACCGAGGCACGCACCTCGATGTCCTCTTGGCCAGGCATGAAGATAAGGATGTCCCCGGGGGCCCCCGACAGATGCACCTGCAGAGACTGCTTCACTGCGGCCTCCACATAATCCTCCTGGGGGGTCTGCAAACCAGTGAGGGACACCGTGAGAGGGAATGCAGGCCAAGCCCCCACTGGGAACTGGTGACCCAGTTCTGGTCAGGGGCTAGAGCCGATGAACTCTCAGGGCTGCCGCACCTGCAGACAGGCCTGATGGCCCTCCCTGAGCCCTGCACGTCCACTCCAAAGAAACAACCAAGCGAAATCTCCCCAGAGTGCAGTCCTTCGCCTCCAAGCCCTATAGCCGCAGGCTCCCAGGGTCCCCACAAAACCTCTCCAGACTCAGTGTGCCACTCCACATCCCCCAACCAGCTCCTCATCAAGGGTCAGGGCAGTTCCAAAACAGGGCCTCAGTACCTTGCTGAAGAGGATGTCAACAGGGAAGGTACGACCAGGGATGTGGAAGATGGGGACATTCCCAAAAAAGGAAGCAAATTTCTCTGCGTCCATGGTGGCCGATGTGACGATGAGCTTCAGGTCTGAGCGCCGAGCCACCACCTAAAAGAAGAAGTCAGTCAGAGGCTTCCCCACAGTTTTGGGACCCTTGGCTTCTGCCCTCCAGTCTCATCGGCATCACTACCAAATGAAACAGAAGTCAGAGCTGACGGATGGCTCATTAGATTCATAACAATCCTGAACTGAAGCCGTGGAGCCACAGCCAGGAGAGCCACGGGTCGCTCAGCTGAGCAAGAACAGAGTAAACCACCACCAGCTCTGAACCCCGCAGCCAAGGGCCTCAGGGGCAACTCGGCCTGTCAAAGACCCCCTCAGCTTCCCCAGGCTAGACCCCAGCCCGCCTGGAGTGCCTCGTCACTAACTCCTGGCAGGGCGGTGGTCCAAGCCCCACAGGCACAGAGGCTGGACCCGCAGCCCTCACCTCCCGGAGCAGCCCAAAGAGCACGTCGGTGTTGAGGGAGCGCTCGTGGGCCTCATCCATGATGATGGCGCTGTAGTGATCCAGGTCCGCTTCCCGGAGGGACTCTCGCAGCAGGATTCCATCAGTCATGTACTTGATCAAGGTGCTTTCTGAAGTGCAGTCTTCGAAACGGATGGCATAACCCACCTGGAGGCCAGAGAGACCGCTCAGAAGCTCTGGGCGCCCAGTCGCCCTTGCACACCCCGAGCTGGGTCCAGGCCTCAGCAGATCAGCCCAAATGACAGAAGCTACCGGGCAAGAACTACACAGCTCAGCGCTTGCGCCCACTCACCTCCTCACCAAGGTTGCCCCCCATCTCTTCACTGACTCTCTTGGCCACCGACATGGCAGCCACACGGCGGGGCTGGGTGCACCCAATCATCCCATAGTCCGTGTAACCGTCTTCATGCAGGTACTGGGTCAGCTGAGTGGTCTTACCACTCCCTGTCTCCCCAACCACGATCACGATGCTATTATCTCTGCAAGGAAGAGAAGATAAAGGGTGAATCGGCCCGAGTGGAAGGCCACCTCCTACCCCCACCTGTAGCTATCCAAGGAGCATGCCTGCGCAGGGAGGATTTCCCTGGGAAAACGGTCTTATACTGAAACACCCTCTAAAAAGTCTGGAAGACAGTATGGTTTAAACAAATGAACTAAAACAAAACGATGCCATCTTGCTTACTTCAAGCAGGGTAGCCCAGCGCACCCAAGTGAGGGAAAAATCCTTTCCCTTCTCCACCGGATGCCATACCCAAAAGAAAAAGAGCTGTGGAGTACATACCGGAGAAAACGGGACACCTGATTCAACAGCGGAATCCCGACCCGGGGTGGACACAGTTACCTGATAATCGTGAGCAGTTCCTGCTGCACAGCAAAGATGGGCAGGTACTGCCTCTGCTCCAGAATAGACTTCTTCTTTGCGAATTCACTGCTGGCTTCGCTCTTTTTCTTCATGTGGTCTGCAAACTTCTGCTCTGTCCTGAGAACACACAGCAGCCTAAGCGCCCTGCACAGCTTCCCACATCTTCTCTCCTGACTGGGTTACTGCCCTGCTTCCTACACCCAGAAGTGAGCACTGCTTCAAATATGCAGTAAATCTTTGAGACGCCACAGCTGCCAGGTGCTGCTCATCTCCTCTGTCCTAAGGGACCAGACTGCTGTCTGAGAATCCATCATCCAAAACCTGCTCAACGCCCCCAGGACACACAGCTGCAGAGGGCTCAGAGGAGCTACAGATCAGCGAGTGGCAAATCCTCTGCCCTGAAAGACTTCAGCCGGAAGAGGAGCTGAAATCCACAGGTCATCACCTTATATGGAACAACCCTGGGCAATGTCAGCACCACACTTAACAGGCTGAAAGGAGGAGCTGTGGTTACAGTCATGGCCAAGGTCAGACTCACTCCCACCTCTTGGTGGGACAGCAGAGTCCACAAGGCTTCACTTTTAAAGAACTGTGAGAACAATCCCACTTGACGTTTACCTACAGCTTCCACTGAAAGCGCTCAAGTATCCGACACACGTACATCCCCAGGCTGCAGAGCGAAAAAGGTACCAGTCCTACCTTACCTACATTAGTCTACAGTCTCCACCCATCCCTTCCCCAAGAGACTTTTCCTCCAACAGATTTGAGCCCAGGCTCTGTCAAGCTTCCTGTTTCTAACATCCCAGTCACTCCCGGTCAGCTAACAATTAACACCTATGGGATTAAATTAACTAGAAACTAACAAGGGCTGATCAATAGCACCAACTTCTCACTTCTCACAGGGTTATAGAGAATTATTAACCCAGATGACAATTTTGTAGGATTTCAGAGTGTTCAATGAGATTCAGAAGGGACATTTGAGTTCAGCCACCTACACAATGAGGAAAGCCCAATAAGCAGTTATCCAACATCTGCTTAAATACCTCTATGAATGGGGAAGTCACTACCTGAGAAGACAATCCTTTCTATTCTCAAACTTCTATTAAAAATACTTCTTCCTTAGATTGAACTAAAATCTAAGGGTGCAAAGCACACTTTCTCACACTGAGCATCTGAAAGGCACTCTGGCAGAGTGGCTAAGAGTGTGGGCTCTGAAACTAGACTGTCTGGGTGTGATCCACACTCCACCATTTCTAGCTGGGTAACCTCAAACAAGTTACTTAACCTCCCTGGACCTCATCCTCCTCGCATGAAAAATGGGAAAGATTACACCTGTCCCATGGGACTGTCATGAGAATCCAATGACTGAATATCTGTGAGTTCTGTGGTGCTGCCTGGCACAGAAGAAGCTCCTGCAGTATCAGGGGCGACAGTAGGAATGTTATCTCAGAAAAGTCGAAAAGACCAGGAGGAAGGGACCAGAGACTCAAAATGACATCATTTTCCTATTGGTGAGTGACGAATCCTATCAGACCCCTTGAGGCCCCATCTTCAGAGACACCTGCTGCTGGCGAGACTCCTACCTGTAGTCCACTTTACCGTCCTCTGTCAGAGCTTTATCCGGCTCTTCCTCTTTTTTGACACCCATTATATCTCCCAGTTTGGTTCCAGCCAATTCCCAGTGTTTGTGTTGAGCCTGAAAAAGACACAAAAAGTCAATCTGCTCCATCCCGTGACACAACTGCGGTCCACGGAAAATCAATCCCATCTGACAACAGGCTTCATCTAGCAGGCAGTAAATTCCCACAAGGTAGCAGTGGCACCGAGCCATGCCTCCCAATCTTATGTCTGAAGCTCCTGAGACACCAGGCCCCGGATTATCTTAACTGAGGCCCTGGAGGAGGAATGCAATACCCTCCCACAAGGGCTGTTTCTTGCTCAATGAGTTTCCTCTAACTGCCAATAGGAACCCTACCTGTGAGGTGGAACGTGATCTTTAAAAAAAAGAAAAAAAAACAAAAAAATAGGCAGATACTCTCTGGCCCTAGAAGACGAGAAACCAACCTTTTTGCGTTCCTTTTGCTCCCTGTGCTTCCGCACTGTTTGACTGCCTTTTCTAGCGATAATGGCCAGGTCAGAAGTGGCGTCCTTGACTGGAATCACAGGCTCTGGCTGCAGGAGGTTGAGGAAAAAGAGAAATTCTGCGCTGACCATTAAACTCAACACAAAGGTCCACTTCGTACTGGCCCTGGTAAACGAAGGGTTGCTACCCTACCCCTATCGTGATGGGGCTTTTTTCCTCTCCTTTCCTTTCTCTTTCTTTCTTTTCCCATTTCAGGCTTCTCTGAGCGTTCTTCTCTCTGACAACAGAGGACCCTCACCTGCTTGGTGAAGACGATGCGCCCGTCCAGAAAGGGAGGCACCAGGTTATGCACCATCAGATGGACCTTGGCTGCACTGTCCTCTTCAAAGTCGTCGTCCACCTCCAGCCGATGTACCACCCCGCTGGTGAGCATGCGGTTGGTCTCCCAGCGTTCGTTATCCTGTGAGGATACAACGGGAGGCCACGTTAAGACTGCAACTGCAAGGCCATCCTGAAAGGTCCCAGGTGAGGCCACGCAGAGGGTCCTGACAGAAGGGCCACAGGGGCTGCAGAGATGTCACGGGCCCCTCTACCCTGCAGCTCCTTAGACAGAAGAATCGCTGATCCCAAACCACCTGCAGTACTCTTCCCAGAAGCAACCCGTTGTATCTAAGGCAGAACCTCTATATGGATACACAAACGGTGACTGTCCCTGGCCCCGCTGAGAGACACAAAGGACACACCACAGAGCCGGGGCCTGACCTCCCAGTTCCCATCAACAGCACCCCTCCAGGAACTACTGCAGAAGACGGAAATCACGATTTGGGTTGGGTTTTTCTTAAGTTACTGATAAGTTCCCTGCCCACCCCTCTGCCTCCAGAGGAATCGCTAAGTCTATGACGTCAGCAGCGGGGAGACAAGCTGTGCCGTCGGCAGGTGCATGTGACCTGCCGCTTCTCCAGCTGAATCTGCTCCACCTTCTGTGGGCAGCCTCACCTCATTGATCTGCCTCCGCTGAGCCGAAATGCGCTTCTGCTTCTGTTTGTGCAGGTGCTGCTCCCGCCTCCTCACGTAGTCCTCAGAGGAGTAGGCCAGGGGGTTGTGGAACTCATCATATCCCTCATCCATCATGTACCAATCCCGGTCAGCTTGCTGTGGCACAAGAGACAAAGCAATAAGAACAAGGCGCAGATCGAGTTTCTGTGCAAGACGTGGCCAGAAGGGGAGGACGTGTTTGGTAAGAAGTCACTGGTGTAGCATAGCAATCCTCGTGAGAGACACAAGAGAGGCTGTAAGACGAGCCACCTAGAGGAGAAGCACAGTTTACAGCGCAGCCCACCATGACGGCACTTCTTACATTTACCACACGATGGCACCAGCACACAGCCGAAAAAGTTAAGTCTGACCTGCATTTGGTGAGAAGTTTGACCACAGAGCCTTTGCCTGGAAAGAGATTCCATGGCTTCGAGACTGAATGTGGCTCAACGTCCGGTTCCACTACAGTGTAACCCATGACCCTTGTGCTCAGACACCCCCGGTCACCCACTCACTGACAGATGGCCACCACCCCTCATTCAATCCCTCAAAGATGTAGTTTTTACCCTCTGGTCATCCTCCCATTGCTGCCGCTCCTCTTCTGTGTCAAATGAAATTCCTTCTTCGCCATCCTCACGTCTCCCTGTGGGAGAACACGTAGCAGGTCAGTCTGCACGGTCCCAGCTCATCCCCAGTGGCCTCACACAGACCTGCCAAGCAGCACAGCCCCAGCCCGGCTTTGCCCAGCCCCACCAGGAAAAGCGACCCTGCTTCCTGCTTCCCACTTCCACCCTGCCTTACCTCGGCCCCTGGACAGACGTGGGGTGGACCCCAGATGTCTTCTGTCATCGGCCCACTCATTGTATTTGTAGGATGGGGTTGGCAGAGGTGTGTCGTCTGAGTACCTGCTCCTCACAGACCTGGGAAACAGTATAACCAGCCTCACTAAATAGTCACTAAGCTGAGATGTGTTCCCCAGCCACCATCTGCCCTCCCAGCCCCAATCACGCCCACCCTGTGCCGCCCACCCAGAGAACCTGGACTGCACCACCCAGAACGTCACCTGTCCCTATCTCGACTGGACAGCCGATGACTCCGCTCAGAATCCCGATAGGAAGGTGTTGGGGAGGGCGATTCCCACTGTGAGCGCTTGGAGGAGCCATAGCCACTGTCCTCCTCATCCCAGGTAGACCTTGAAGGGGTGGCTGCATCTGGGCCACAAAAGACACATCCACAGGAAACGTCTAAGACATGGCTATAGAGCCATTAGGTGAAAGTCAATTCACCAAATTTCTTTTACTATTTATAAACTTTGCACCTATTTGCAATGGATAAGATGGTTTTGACAGCTTTTAAAGATATCTGAATTTTAATGTCCCAGTTTTCATCTGTGCTCATAACAACATTTTAAGGAATATCCAATTTATCTCTGCAAGCATATCCCTCTTGAATGTACATATTTCTTTGTATTAAAACCTTCTTCTGCCCCTACCCCACCCACCCCCAGCTCCCTATTCTTTCCTACCATTTGGAAAACTGGCCACTCAGCAAACTGGCAAATCATGTTAAGGGAGCATATCTGTGTCCACAGAGAAGTCCACAGCCTTCCCAACTGAATCAACTGACTCAGAACCAAGTATTCCCAGAAATTCATGGTGAAATCAGGAATTCCAACCCAGTTCCACTGAGGATGAGAGTCACTCACCCTGCCTCTCATACACTTGGCTCTCACAAACAACCACAAGCAACAGCTCAGACTACCTTTAGGCCGGTGTCGGGGGCTCTCAGGTTCGTTTCTTCTGCCGCTGCGCTCTGACCCTCCATCTCGCTCCGACCTGCTGCTGTGCCTGTTTCTATCCCGCTCATCTGTGAGGAGTCACCGGCAGAGCTTAGAAAACAGGTGTCCCATCCTAACTTCCACCCATCTTCACCCTAGAGAAAGGACAGGCCTCCCCACTCACTCACAGGTGCAACCTCACTGCTCTAATGCGATCCATGGGCTCCTGAAACTCACATATCCCCATTCTTTCAAGGGCAAAAATTAGTTACTGGCTAGAAAGTTTCAAACTCACAGTAAGTTATTTTCCTGCAAGAATTCAAAAAAGAGTAGTTACAAGTCTATAATGAATAGTTATTTAATAGTTACAAGCCTACAAGCTACAGAAATCAAACAACACTGAGGAAAGCCAGTATTGGATTTTATGTCTAGCTTTGATCCACAGCACCATCCCTTTTCTCTCACCAACACTAGTGTCAACTGATTTCTCAAACATATTACCCATTTTCACCTTTATCACCAATTTTCAGGATAAAATGAGGACCACACACTCAAGCAAAGCAGCTATGTTGCAAGTAACAGCTCTTTTCTTAAACTGCCTGCTAATCCCAATACCAACAGGGTCAAAACCAACCAGGCTGACATGAAAATGGAGTTCCCTAATTAACGGGTGTTATAAAAACTCCCACAACAGGAAAAAGGCCGACATGTTAATTCAGGTGCTTAGCAGGCACTAGGAACTCTGCTGGGCAGTTTACCTCTGTCTCTCTTGCGGTCACAGTCTCGATCCCTCGACCTCTCCTTCTTCCGATCCTTTTCTTCTTTGGACGAGGCGTAGACACCATGTTCCCGCCACTCCCGCTCTCTCTGCCGACTGCGTTCCCAAAACTCTTCACTCACACCACCAGGATGGGATGGAGTCTCTACCCGAGCAGATCGATAATGTCTGAAACAGGGAGGGCAGCTGGTAAAGGGCTTATCCATGGAAGAAAAACCTGCCCCAAACCTTTGGCCAGGCCAAACATGTGACCTGGCCTTTTCCACTTTATCTCCCTGGTATGGCAGGTTTGCATATGGCAACAACCGTAAGCGCTTCTAACCTCCATCATCTACTCTTTAGGTGCCTTTGAATCTTCCCCCAGATCTGAAGAAAATACCAGTTCTTATCTAGCCTCAATGTTATAGAATCACAGTAAAATCATAAAGTCCTAAATGTCCAACAAGAAAACTGAGAGATAAACATGAGATGCTATTTTCTGGCCTCCGTTTTCATTCCCTTTGGGGCAGTCCACCCGAAGGCTCTTACCTGTCTTTCCGGCTACTGTGGCCAGCCTGGTCACTGCCCTCCTCCTCAGCATCCTTCTGGTCGTCCTTGCTCTCTTCCCAGTCCTTATAGGAAGAGATTCTGGACTTCTTCTTGTCCTCCCCATCATCCTTCTCCTCTCTCTCCCTCCTTTTCAGGGAAGCCAACAAGTCTAGTCCCAGCAATGAAGGGCGGGGAGCAGGGGCCTTGAAGACATGCTGCTCACTAGATGCACTTTTGGTCTTGAAAATAAGACCGCCAACCTGGGAGTCCACATCAGTGCCTTCCAATCGATGGATCGAGGCATCCTCGCTGGTGTCCTCCATGACAGGCTCTGGGATTTCTCTGGAAGGAAAACAAACCATTTGATATCAGACATAAGAAAGGAAAAGGCTTAGCTCTGCTACATCCCAGAATAACCGTAGGTATATGGATCTCTGGGGGGTTGACCTCCCCCTCAAGATCAGAATTCCTTTAGTTACCTCTTACCAAGACCTGTCCATCAAGTCATCGACAATCTCAAAAGATCTTCCTACTTCCACCCCAACTCACGTCAGAAACAGATACACACACACACACACACACACACACACACACACACACCAGGATCCAAGAGGGTATCATCCAGGCAAGAACAGACCTCACTAAGGGACACTTACTAGAGCATTATGGCATCTATAAAGGGAGTTTAGGGAAAACACCACTAGATTTTAAATCAGAAACCTCAATTAGAACCCAGGCTCTTGACATTTTCTACCTGCATGATTGTAAGCAAATAACTTAATCTTTGGTTAGGCATAATTTCTACACCTGCAAAATGGAAATACTTTTTGCTCTATCTAATCCATGGAGTTATTGTGAGAATCAAATATGAAAGTGTATGTGAAAGCACTCTGTAACCATAAAGAGTTACATAAATGTCATCGTTACATTATTTCACTTGCTGTGCTCCAAGGTATTGATTTGGGTCCCTCACCATTTTTTTACACAAGTTCTTCGTCCTCTCCCTTCCCTTAAACTACAGATATAGCAGAGTTGTTGACGTATAAGACTACCATCCATGTGATCCATACTTTAATGAATTGTGTTTTGTAGAAAACACTTCTCTCACAGCAGTCGAAATCTATTTAGCAACAATTCAAGTTCACCAAAAAAAAAAAAAAAATTAATGAGAATCACCAGGCTAGTAAATGATATTTCTGAAAAGTAGGTAACTGTAGGATTTTCTGGCATTCAACTTATAACAAATTCCTCTTTACCTCCCACTATACACAATCTACTTATAAACATATCCCATTCTGAGTGCTTGAATAATTTCCCTCATTCCAACAAGCCAGTAAAGCAAAGAACTGTCAAGGGATAGGGCACCACCAGAATCCAGAATGTTTCACCCAGCTCTAATTAACATATACAGCTCTATAGAAGAATATTGTTAAACAGACTGAACATATAGTATGAACAACAGTTGCATTTTTAAAAATGCCATCAGGCAGAAGAGAAAAGGGAAAGCTACCTATTGGTGACATCTGTATTCATGTGAGGAAATCTAAACAGGAAGGTAGGATTTACATGTTCTGCTCAGTAGTCTGAACTAGAAAATATACTTCTAGAATGTCATTTTATGCAGGAGAGAGAACCTTGTCTGTCTTGTTGACTGCTTTGCCCAGTGCCTAGCAAAATAAACGTTTGAGGAATAAATGAATGATGAGTTTAAACTGATTAAAGGAAACAGGGAGCCAGAAATTTCTAGGGACAACAAAGAAAGATGCCAGCAGCACAGGAAAAGGAGTCTGACAAACAGGACAACTAACAGCTGAGAAAAGTAAATAAGAAGCTAAGTGTTGGCTTGTGAAGAATAATTAGTGGCAAAGAAGCCACAAGAGGTACAAGAAAAATAATGAAGAAAAAACTGGATACATTCATTCAACAATTACTGAGTGCTTTCTGTGAGTCGATCGCTGTTCTGGCATTAGAGATAAAGAAGACAACAAATCAGACAAAACTCCCGACCTTTTTGGAGCTGACATTCTAGTAAAAGATATCACCTGGTAGAGATACCACTGTGACAGAGAAGAGGAAGACAAAAGGAGCCCTGCTGGGCTCGGTGTCCGTCTGGGAGTGGACTAATAGGAAGTGAGCAGGGTGACCCCCCGGGCAGCATCCCTGGACTTCTGTGAGGCCAGGCCAGGAAGGTGGATCTGACCTGAGCAAGGAGAAAGGCCGGTCTTGCAAGACCTAGGCAGCATCCCTAAGGTGAGTAACGCAAGTTGGGTGACAGGGACAAGACTTTCCAAACCTGGGCCCGAACCTGAGCGAGGGGCCGATATCCGCCGCTTGGAGCCGCCACGATTGGCGAAGAAAAGGTCGGAAATGAAGAATGGACACTCACCTCACCAAGTCCGACTCTCGGGACCTTCTGTCCCGGATTCTGGGGCGCTGGCGCAGCCACTCCTCGCTCAGACCGCCTCAGAGAGCCAATATCCGCACCTTGAAAGCCGCCATTATTGTCCCATAAGACTTTGCGCGGCCCCCTCTATCCGTCCAAAGATACCATCGAGAGCAGCCCGAAAAACGCCCGTTCCTAGTGCGGGACAGAACGCTTGCAAGGCTAGACTGTCTTTCTCTGCGGCTCTGATCAGAGGCACTTCCGAGTCTCCTGACGACCAATCACGCTTAGTCTAAGAGGCGACGCCCCGCCTCTAGGTGGAATGTGGGAAGGAGAAGTTAAAGAGATCGGTCATATTTATAAGGGCGGAAGTGACCCTAGGGCTTCCGGTCAGGGCCGGGGAAGGTGGGCGGTGACTAGAATAACCTCTTCCGCTTATTTGAGCTGGGCTTAATGCGAGTTCATCACTGTGCCTGTGCGTCTTTTTCCGTTTCCGTCCCCTTAAAGTGGTCCGCCGCAGTTGCTAGGCAGCTCTAGCCCGTGGGTTACTTTGGTTTGGGGTGGCAGCCGCGGTTGGGGCAGGAGGAAAGAGCCTCCCCAGTCGGCTTTTTGAAGAAAGGGTGAGGGTTGCCGACAACCCTGAAGTGGAAGAGAGGGAGCTGACGTGTACAAATAAGTAAGTATCGTTTTCCCTGGCAGTTGTGGGCCAGGAGTAGCCCAACCACTGGCATCATTAAAAGTATGTCGGGGCTTCCCTGGTGGCGCAGTGGTTGAGAGTCCGCCTGCCGATGCGGGGGACACGGGTTCGTGCCCCGGTCCGGGAAGATCCCACATCCCACATGCCGCGGAGCGGCTGGGCCCGTGAGCCATGGCCGCTGAGCCTGTGCGTCCGGAGCCCGTGCTCCGCAACGGGAGAGGCCACAACAGTGAGAGGCCCGTGTACCGCAAAAAAAAAAAAAAAAAGTCGGACTTCCCTGGTGGCGCAGTGGTGAAGAATCCGCCAGCCAATGCAGGGGACAAGGGTTCAAGCCCTGGTCCGGGAAGATCCCACATGCGCGGAGCAACTAAACCCGTGCGCCACAACTACTGAGCCTGCGCTCTAGAGCTCGTGCTCCGCAGCAAAAGAAGCCACCACGCCAAGGAGAAGCCCACACACAGCAACGAAGAATAGCCCCTGGGCGCCACAGTTAGAGAAAGCCCGCTCGCAGCAACGAAGACCCAACGCAGCCAAAAATAAGTTTTTTAAAAAAGTATGTATATCGGATATTTGGGGAAAATAAAGACGCGCAGCCCAGTGTAAGTAAAAGTCACTCGTCTGTTCACACGCAGAGATAACATCTCTGATGGTCTTTGGGGATATTAATTTCTAGTTATTTTTCTATGTGAATATGTACATGTGTATTATAGTTAGGTTTTGTACAAAAGTGGTATCACACTTTATATACTGTTGTTTTATAACTTTGTTTTCTTTATCACGAGAGTTTTTCAGTTATTCATCTCTAACACGGCATATAATGACAGTTTGCTAGTACGTTGCAGTGGCTGTACTATCATTTATTTTCTCATTCCCCTACTGATGGCTATTCAGGTTGTTTGCAGTTTTTCACCGTTATAAATGTACGTTGATCTTTGTGCATATGTCTATTTATTTACTAGGAATAAATTCTCAGAAGTGGAATTGTTGGTCAAAGAGTATTCAGGTTTCTTTCTAGAAAAGTTTTGCTGCTCTGCATTCCAGCAGGGACTCTGAATGCCTGCCCCTTCACTCACACTCTTGCCGTTATCATTTAATCTTTGCCAAATTAATGGATTTGAAAATATATCGTTTAACTTGCTTTCCTTTGCTTACTGGTAAAGCTTAACTTTCCCAGTATATTTGTCCATTTTTACCTCTTCTTTTGTGAATTTTCCGTTGGTATCCTTTGCTGTGGACATTTTCTTAGGTGTGGTCTCAATTTCCCTCTCCTCTTTCCAACATTTATCCAGTCCCACCCTCTTACAGGCTTATCTCCCCACTCCCCGGTGACAGGTTTGCTCTCCCACCGCTTCCTCTTCTTTATCAGTAACTTACAGAAGTTGCTGTTTGTTTGAATTCTAGTGGTGGGACAGATCCATCTTCTTTCTGACTTTCCCTTTCATCAGTAATTTGTTCTGTCACTCTGACTTGAAGAAGTCCCTTCTGGCAATCATCTTCTCTATTTAAAGTATGACCTTTTGGAACTTCCCTGGTGGTGCAGTGGTAACGAATCCACCTGCCAATGCAGGGGACACGGGTTTGAGCCCTGGTCTGGGAGGATTCCACATGCCGCAGAGCAACTAAGCCTGTGCGCCACAACTACTGAGCCTGTGCTCTAGAGCCCGCAAGCCACAACTGCTGGAGCCTGCAAACCTAGAACATGTGTTCCGCAACAAGAGAAGCCACCGCAATGAGAAGCCCGCGCACCACAATGAAGAGTAGCCCCTGCTCGCCTCAACTAGAGAAACCCCGCGTGCAGCAAGTAACCCAACAGAGCCAAAAATTAATTAATTAATTTTAAAAAATAAAGTGTGACCTATTACTAGAACAATTTCATCTCCTATGTGAATATTTAGTAATTCATATCTTAAAATGTGACTTGTCACCAAAAAAAAAGAGAGAGAGAAAGAAATCCTCCCTTTTTGTAGCATAAGACACATTTGGGACTGAATTCAAAATACTAAATATCTTAATGGAGTCTCATGGATGGATCAAAAGTAAAGCTCCTTGATCATAGAGTTTCTCAATCATAAAAATAGGACTTGTAGTAGAAGGAACACTGGACTAGAAATTTGGTGGCGTGGATTCTAGTTCTTTTTTTTGTAGCTAGAAGTGTAACTATGAGCAAACTAGTCTGAAAATGAGAGGCCCCTTCTATCTCAGTATTTTACTGTTTGTTTTGTGTATGTGTGTGTGTGGTTTTTACACACTCCTAACTGATCTGTTTGCCATGTGATGAGGAATACTCAGTAAGACATACACCAAGGATCTTTAAACCAGACTCATGATAATAAAAATGTCCGTCAATAAAAGACTGTTTAAAAAAGGATGGAACGGGCATGAAATAGTATGGCACTGTGACAAAAAAATGTGTTGAGTTTTCTATACAGAGATACGTGATGGTCTTCACATGTGAGGTAAAGTGCAAAGTGCAGAAGAGTGGATAAAGTACGTGTGCTGGACATCTGTCATTTACTCCAGCAATCTCAGCCACACAGTTCTGGTAACTACTCCCTCCCATGGCTCCTTCAGGCCTGTGGGTGAGAACAGCGCCCTGTCCCGCTGCTACTAGCCCAGGGTCCTGCACTACACCCTGCTGTTTTCCTATACGTTTCCTTAATGAAAGTCTTCAGATTACCAAATTTGAGGATGTCATCTCTTTCCTGCTGGAACACTGACTGAAAGAATACATTCTCTTTTGAGTAAAAAACGGAGAAAACTTTGGAACCCGTTTGTATTTTCTTGTGAATGCATAACAAAACTCTGGAAGGTACGTGAGAAACCAATGAAGGTTGTTACGTTGTAACTACTTACAGGGCACTGGGAACTAAGCCAGTTGAGGGGAGACAATAATACCTTTCTATATTGTTCCTTTTTAACTGGTGGACTTACTTGCCGCCAGTTTGTGCATTTAGTGTGTTCCTTTTACTTTGTTGTTCCTGTGTTGTGTGAAACCTTTTTTCCTCTGGAAAAAAAATATATATACACATTACCTACTACAAAAATTAAAAATGTTTTAAAATTAGGACTCATGCACTTAATGTCTTTAAACATTTCAACTTTCAGGACTGACAGTGAGGATTGATATTTGGGTTATTTCAACATGAGCTTCCTGTTACCCAAGCTGAGTAGCAAAAAAGAAGTGGACCAGGCGATTAAAAGTACTGCAGAGAAGGTGCTGGTTCTCAGGTTCGGGAGAGACGAGGATCCTGTCTGTCTGCAACTAGATGATATTGTAAGTGAATTTTTTTAAGTAAATCGTTTTTATTAAAAAGCTATACATTCTCACTTCCACATCTGCAAAATGAATGAAAGGGAGCAGGCAGGGCCCGGGGGTATAGCTGTTCATTTGTTAGCACACTTTCACTAAGAGCCGATCGTGTGCCTGCCCTGAGCTGAACCCCCAAATCTGTGATTGTGCTGAATCTGCCCTGGATGCCCTTCCTCAGTAGCAGCTGCCGAAGCTCAGTTTCACCAACAATTCAGTGGAAGACCAGGAACATTATTAACAAGAGTCTATGAACATTGTCTTACTCAATGTTCACAACATGGGGATAATTGCTATTACTGTTCCCAAGGGAGGCAGATGAATGCCAGGAAGGTCAGGTGACTTCCCACAAGCACAGCACCACTAAATTGCAGAGCTGGGATTTGAACTTTGTTTTCTCTGCCTGCAAATATGCTTTTCGAGTGTGCTGCCTCCAGTGTGTGCCTGATGATAATCTCTGATTTCACAGCAAATCTTCACAGTCTGATGAATAGGAAGGGGAGTATGGGACAGAGTGAGTTGATCCTTGTCTCTGTTTATTGTGGAGAGAGACTTACCCAGGACTAAGACCTCACCCACCATTTCTACTGCTGCCACCCTCAGTGTGGATACAGTGTAAGAAACCCCACTTCTGTGGTTAAAAATGAGGGTGTGGGGCTTCCCTGGTGGCGCAGTGGTTGAGAGTCTGCCTGCCGATGCAGGGGACGCGGGTTCGTGCCTCGGTCCGGGAAGATTCCACATGCCGCGGAGCGGCTAGGTCCGTGAGCCATGGCCGCTGAGCCTGCTCGTCCGGAGCCTGTGCTCCGTAACGGGAGAGGCCACAACAGTGAGAGGCCCGCGTACAGAAAAAAAAAAAAAAAAAAAAAAATGAGGGTATGATGTGTTAATCTGGGGGGCAGGGGCCACAGCATTCTACCCTCAACTACAGAGGGTTTGGAATATCACAGAGGTCAAGAGTATAGACTCTGAAGCCACGCTGTCCGAGTTCAAATCCTAACCTTACTGCGTACAGCCATGTGACCAGGGGCACATTACCTGCCCGTACCTCGGTTTGCTTGTCTGTGAAACGGTGACTGTAGCAGTGCATACCTCATAGGAATGTTGTAAGGATTAAAGGAGCCAACAAGTGTAAAGCACTTAGAACGCGTAGCACATAACAAGTGCCATGTAAATGTTCCCTATTTTTATCATAATTATCATCTATGGGGAGATTGGAAGGAAGAGATGTGGGGGAATTCCATTGTCTGTAGTACATATTTCTGAGTTGTTTTTTATTTAAGCGAGTATGGATTTTATAAATCCAGAAAAAGTTTATAAAAACTTTACAATCAAAAATAGAAGAAAAAAAAAGAAACAAATATATTCACACAATTTGCCTAGGGCCCTTTCATTACCCTGCCAACAGTGATTCAGACTCTGAATGATAAGGTTACACTGTGTCTAATGTGGAACTCAAACAGGCTAGATTCTTGGCCCGGGAATTTTTTTCAAACAGAAAATTCTCTTCCAGTAAAAAGGTTCACAGAAGAAACATTGCTGCCCTCAAGTTGTAACCCACATCTCTCTCTTCATTTGTAGCTTTCTAAGACCTCTCCTGACTTAAGTAAAATGGCTGCTATATATCTGGTAGACGTGGACCAAACCCCAGTTTATACACACTATTTTGACATCAGTTATATTCCATCTACCGTGTTTTTCTTCAATGGGCAGCATATGAAAGTGGATTATGGGTAAGTTATATTGACATGAAGTTATTATAGTCTTAAAAGTTTCTTTTATCCAGGCAGTTTCAGTAGCTCACCTATTTGCATGTGATGGGGGCTTTGTGAGTCTTATGCTGGTACTGTTTCCTGAGTTGATGCACTCTCTAATTTTTTTATCTGGAACTTTGGTACAAAATGAGAGTGTTTCCAGTATGAGTGGTGAATTTTAACTTAAGTGTGAGAGAATAGTACAGTTTGTGAAGCACTTGCCATCTTTCAGTGTAGAAATACAGAACAGCTTTTTAAAAAGTTTCCCAGGAATTTTATTTAGAACAAAGTAGGTCATTTGTTCTTAACCTTTTGAAACTCGTAGACTGCATCTATAAAAGAAGTAATCCTTCAGCAAATCAAGACATGCTTTTGTCTTGCAAAGTTTCCTGTCTTCTTTCACTCAGAGAATTTTGAAGTCATTCTTCAACAAAGTCTGTCAAGAATAAGTAACATGAGGGACTTCCCTTGTGGTCCAGTGGTTAAGGCTTCACCTTCCAACACAGGGGGTGCAGGTTCAATCCCTGGTCAGGGAGCTAAGATCCCACATGCCTCGAGGCCAAAAAACCAAAACATAAAACAGAAGCGATATTATAACAAATTCAGTAAAGACTTTAAAAATGGTCCACATCAAAAAAAAAAATCTTAAAAAAAAAAGAATAAGTAACATGAAATCTTTAATGCCGTCCCCTCCATCCAGTCAGCATCCCAATACTTATTAATTTTGAATGTATCCGTAATAATCCTATCATTTCTTACTGTGGTCAAGGAGTCCACTTGTCTAGATCTGTGTGCCTGCTTTGTCATCATTTATTTGAAAGTGTATTAAATATAATCTGTTTTAAGTGTTTTATAGCTATTTATTCTCCTAGAATACAGTTGATATATGTATTAGTTTGGTGAATATTTTCAGAGGGTGATTTATGATACTACTTACCACCTTAAAATGTATACAATTTTTAACCCAGCAATTGCATTTCCAGGGATTTATCTGAAGGAAAATAGTCATGAAAGTGGCCAGAATTGGCTACATAGATCTTCATTCATCCCACCATTATTTAGAAGACAAAATACTTAGAAAGAAGCTAGATGTCTACAGAAGCATACTAGAAATTAATTTAATATGGTATGGGAGATGCATGTTTAATGACTTTGAAAGAACTATGTTATATGTTCATTGAAAAAAGCACCTTACAAGATAGTTTACATGATATGATTCCCGTGACTCTGAAAAAAAGAAATGCATACACACACACACACACACACACACACACACACAAACACAAGCTTGAAAGGGTATATACCAAAATGTGGCCTATGGCCTCATTTTTTTTTTCCTAAACTGCTTCTACAGTAAACATACTTGATACTTGAAAAGTAAAAAAAAAAAAAAGGTAATATTGCACCTACTACTCAAAAGTATAAGTGACTAGGACTCAGAGACAAGGACAAGTTAATGGACTTTGCACAGTGTCTAGTCAACAACAGCAGCAACAAACTAAGCCCATGCTAACACCCAGGGAATACTACTTGATGATGAGTTGAGAAGTGATTAAATAGGTTTTGAAGCAGAAGCTTTGCACTTGGCAGGGCTTACATGCTCTCCCAGCGGCCCACAATACTGGTTTTAGTCGTATATCAAATGGGCCCTGTAATCGCAAAGGGAAAATCAGTGTCAGGCTTTGTGTCTAAAGGCTCCCTGATCAGAAGAAAATAACAGAGCTGCTATTTATTTTGTTTATCCTGAAGGTCTGACAAGTAATTATGAAAAGTTTTGAGCGAGGTTGTTTCTCTCCTATGCTATTTAGGTCTCCAGATCACACTAAGTTCGTGGGAAGTTTCAAAACCAAACAAGACTTCATAGATTTGATTGAAGTAATTTATCGAGGTGCAATGAGGGGAAAACTTATTGTTCAAAGTCCTATTGATCCCAAGAATATTCCCAAATATGACCTCCTCTATCAAGACATTTAGCACTTTCACTACTGTCAAAGTTGAAGAGACAGGCCCATCGTGAAACAGTGCCTGACTCCAGCTGTGCTGTTTTTCTGGGGTCTTTCGGAAATGTGGTCAGCATCCCGGCGGAGAAGAGGTTTGACGTGTATAGAAAATACCGGCTCCCAAGTAGAAGACCACACTGGTGCTGTGACAATTGGGAATGCCCAAGTGTCTACTCCCTGCAGAGCCCAGAGCAGTCAAGTCAGCCGTGGTCAGTTTCCCCAGTGTGGTTATTTTAATTTCTCTTCATATTATAGTTTTCTTTGTTCTTTAAGATAATACAGAATCCTTCTAAACCTTGGCTAGTACAATTTGATTTAACTATGTTTATTCGATACACAAGTAAAATAGAAAGTCAATTCCCGTAAGAGCAAAAATACTCCTTTTCTACCCTATGTGTACACACCCACCCCTTCCATCTTCCTCGGCTTGCCACTCCTCCACTCGTGTATTTATCTCGTGCTCGACTATTATCCCAGTTCTTCTGGAATAAGTCATTCTTCACTGAGAGCAGACAAGTTTGTTTTACCTTCGAGCCTTTCTGGCTCAGACTTCTAAAGGTGTCCTGGCTTGCTCAATTTACCAGCTTTTCTATTATGAAATTGCCCAAGAAGTGAGAACTTGAACCTTCACCATCCAGCACCCAATGTGAGCTAAACAAAGAATTAACTACCCTTAGTAAGTAGGAGCTGATCTCTCCCAGAGCTCCGTCTCTTCCTGAGGAGAAAACTGTACTTCACGGACTCAAGACTGGAAAGAGATCTCAGAATTGCTAGAAAGTAGTATCCTGTTTATAGGACTTGCCTGTGTTAACAACTTTATGAAGGATTCTCCCAGGGTCCTCTGGCACAGCCTGCCACCACTTGGGCAAGTTCCTGCTCCTCTCAAAACCTCGTGGGGCTAAGGGTACTGACTTTCTAGAATAAGAGAATAGATGCAGAGCCAGAGGGCAGTGTGCCAGGCAGCACGTGACCTGCTTGGCAGCTTTTTGCCACCTTGATGACAGAAACCCAGTTCTGTGCAGGGCAGCACTGTCGGTGCAAGTCTGTCCCCCTTTGCCAGGTGCTTCCTGTCCAAGCCTTTTCTGACAAATGTGGCGTAGAAGGAAGGCTGCTGGGTACCTTGTGGCCTTCATTGATAAAGGAGAGAGCCACTCCAGGAAGGAGACAACAAAACTCTGTCAGCACCACCTCCGTCTTCTCCTGGCCCCCACTTCCTGCTGTCATGGTGATCGTGGTGCATGGAACTGCAGCAGCTGTCTTAGGACCACGAGGCAACCAACACTGGGATGAAAAATGAACATGCTGAGAAGACCGGTGAAGAGAGCCTGGGTCCCTGATAAAGATACTGAGCTACTGAGTGGACTCTAGACATGCCTCCCTTAAGACTTCTATGAAAGAATAAAATGTCTTCACTGCCTGTCACTGTTAGTTGGATTTTCTGTCCCTCATAGCCTAAGTCACAGAGCATTTGAGGTGTGGGAAGTGCTCAGATAACAGCAAAACCTCGGAACTTTCATGCGTAAGATTCTCATATCTTCTCTCCTACTGAGGGCTTTAGGGAATGTTTCTCTGAAGTCCTGGTTTACATGTTTTTGTTCCCATCTTGGTTGCTGTCCATTCCACAAGTATTTATTAAGTACATACTGTGTGCCCCGTCCTGTGCCAGATGCTACATAAAAACGAATGACTCCTGGATGGAAGAAAGGCTGCTTAGAAGAGACAGTGCCTGAGCCTTAAAGGAGAGTAGGAGGTACTCATGGAGAAAGGGGAGGGCTTTTCAGGAGAGGGCACCGGGGGAGGAAGGCCCGGGGGCTGGAGACAGCACGCGTGTTGAGAGGGCTCCACGGAGTCCAGTGTCACTGGAACCCGAGGGGGAGGCCAGGCGGGTGAGAGGTGCCGCTGGGAGGAAGGCAGAGGAGATGAGGGAATTGGGAAAATGCCGAAAGTTTTCTGTTCCTCCTGAGGGGTGGGCAGGAGCCACTTAATCAGTCAGATTGCTTTTCAAGAAAACTTAGTGCTGAAGGTACGATTAGAAGACATAGGTGCCTCCTGAGAGGCATCATTTCATGTGTTTGTATTATTTTTCAGTTTCTAGCGATCGTCTTTTCCACACGCTCTAGAATACAGGTCTAAGTCCTTCATTGGCCTATGAGCTGTGACCTGTCGAAAATTATTGATGGATCTGGAGAGTGCCTGTGAGGAGAACGTCACAGGGAAGGGCAGAACCCTAGTGAGGAATAGTGACATTTTAAGCCGTGAGCAGGAGAGGCCCTATTTTGGGATGACAGGACGGTATATTGGTGAAGGGCCAGCATACTGAATAAAGTCTTATTGCTCACTTAGAACTTTTCTTCTTCAGTTAGAAGAGCTTCATGTGCTGGGTTCTAGAACCTTTTTTCTGGGAAACCCTTAATAACGAGACCGTTCTTTGTGAAATGAAAGACTCAGATGGCTTGCGTTTGACTCCTGGTAAAGGGTAGGTTTCTTCCAAGTGGGAAAAGCAGCCCCTCCTAAGGAAGAGACTTCTAACTTTACCCAGCCCCAGAATGTTATTACTGATGGGCACTTTAGAGATCGTCTGGGTTAAGCCCCTCATAGGAGAGACCTGGGGACTGATGGGCAGGGAGCTTAAGGAACTTGGCAAATTTGTCGTCGAGCTGTGATTTGGACCCAGCAAGTCCAGAAATCCTGCCTTTATACCATCTTACTTTGCCACCTGAAGCACTGGTGTGTTGGAGCACAAACAACAAAGTACTGTCTGTGTTAAAGCACTTGTTTTCATGCCACTTTGAGCTAGCATCTTCCTCACCAGCCTCCACTCTTTCTCCTCCTTTACTCTGAAGAAGCAAAAGGATGCGGTGAAAAGAGCTCGGGATTTGTATTTAGACAGACCTAGGTTAAAGGTTCAGCTTCACTATTTGATAGCTATGTAACCCTAAGCAAATCACTTAACTTCTCTGAGTCTCTATTTCCTTGTCTGTAAAACAAGGATAACAGTGACCTCTCTGAGGCCTGCCATTGGATAGGCACTCATTCAGTGATCATGAGCGCTGCAGTGGGGCAGTTTGTATCACTTTAGGGATTTCCAATTGCCCTGGGGGTTTTTCTGCCACACTCCCAGTAAACTCTAGAGCACTTGGCTGCTGCCATACTATAAATGAGAGAATTTAAAAAGGCCCAAGGCCAAAAACAGCACAGAAATGAGTCAAAGGATGCTCTTTATTGATCGACTCAGCAATGCAGAGCTGGAACCCATCAGCTTCATACCACGTTTTTGTCCCCTCTGCTACTGTCCAGTTTTCCCTCGGCCTTTCAGGCAAAGGCTTCCAGCCAGCCTTGCATTAGTTGTCAGCTATGGTTTTCTGAACCCAGTCCAGAATGGAGGACACCTTCACATACACACCATACTCGGCAGTAGCACAGCTCTTGTCAAAGCTCAGGATCCCAGCCGCATACCAGGTGTCGTCAGCCTCATCGTGAATGGCAAAGGCGCTGCCGGCATCACCGTAGCAGGTGTCTTCCTGATACTTGGACAAGCCAGCACAGAAGGTGTGCTCATTCAGTGTCGGCTGCACCCCTACAGGGCTCTTTGGTGTCTTCTTCTCGGGCACAGTGCTGCCTTCGTAGTGCTGTGCACACTTGTCTTGGTCAGCCACCGGCAGCATGATGTACTTCAGATGCTCAGTAAAAATTAAGTTGGCATTTCGCCCCCAGCCAGACACGTAACCCACACGCCCCACTTCCACATAATCTTTTGAAGGTAGGCAGATGGGCATTACTGTCTCATCAGTGGGCACCTTCTCTCTGAGTTTGATGAGCCCAATGTCTACCTGGGAGTAGTCAGGGTGGAGAAGCACCTTCTCAATCTCCACAAGCTGCTTTCTCCCCACATAGAGCCTTAAAGTAGGAGCAATGTCTTTTGCTTTTGTTGTATTGTCATGACCCAAGAAGAGATTTTTAGCTGTGGTCAGCAGCCATTGTTCATTGATCAGCGTGGCCCCCGAGGTGAGATTATTGTGGGAGACCATCTTAGCCTGCCAGGGAAAGCTGCCTTTGGCATCCAGTAAGCCACCGATGATCCTTTGCACCTGAACCACTGGATGCTTGGGCTTTCCGCATACTGTTGAGGAGAGTAAGAAAATTATGAGCAGAATGTGACCGTCTCCCAGTCTTTCCCAGGGAAGGATAAAAGGACCGACTCTTGCTGCTGTCTGAACGGTCACTGTTCATTTCTCCAGAGCTGGAAATGTTTGCACGCTTTGCCCTTACCTTCTGCTCCTCTTGTTCCCAGTGTCTAGTTTAAAATGATTCTTTTTTTTTTCTTTTAATGTTTACATCACTAAAGCAGAGTTCTATTTCCTGCTTTTCTAACTCACAAAGAAACAAGTAGCCCTGAAGTTTTCAAACTCTGGCCGCTGAACTCTATGTATATTTAAACAGTCTATCACAGCAAGATGTCCATAGCTCCCTTAAATTCATTGTAAGCACAAGGAGCTACCATGATTCATTCTCTCTGAATAAAGAGGGATGTGATATTGCATTTCATAACAGGCAGGTTAGCAGTTCCGCATCCCTAGTAGCAGAAGATGGTAGGCAAGATCCTCTTGTTCCAAGAGGGAAAAGGAGGGAGCGTCAGCTCTTCCTAGTAACAACAGAGTCCTGACCCATCTCCAGGCTCCTGTGTCATATTCTCACGGATTAAGGTTTTGTTATGCCCTCCCTTGACCTGTTGTTCCTGGAGCTTGCTTTACCCTTGGCCCAGGGCTCTCTAGGTGGGCTCTAGGTACTCACAGAGTTTCCTGATCCTCTGTGGGCAGTGTAGACAGTGGATTCAGTCAGTGCCCCGCAGGCCAAATGAACAAATCCTTAGTGAACTTCATGGGGAAGTATTACCTGCCTGTGCACTTCTCTGCCCAGCCACCTGTGGTTCTCCCTGGTCCCTCCCCTCGGCTCTTGTGTGCCCAGAGGAAACCACACAGGGAGAATGTGCCTCTAGGACATTTCAGTCCCTGCTGGTGCACCGACCCCTCAATACCCACTTTTCCATCTCCTTCCCAGGACCCATGATTTCCTACCTGCTTCACACTCAGGGAGTTGCTCTCCAAGGTCCTTATTTATCCACTGCTTCTCACTGTTTAAGGTGTACACTCCTGAAACAAAAAGAAAAAAAATGAGCCAAAAGGGAAATTGTATCTGGACCTAGCGTGGGGAGAGAAGGTATTTAAAGAGCAGAATCAGAGAGGCAGGAAGGGGGAGGGCAGGGGAAGAGGAGGAAGGGAGGAGTGCTGTGCTAGAAGCCAAGTGCGGGGGCCACGGTGCAGCCCAGCAGGGCAGAACAGTGGTCACGGGGACCGTGGCGATCATGGTGATCGTGGCAAGGTGGTACGGGGTCCTGACTCCCTCTTACAGGCTACCTGAACTTGGGCAAATTACTCAACCTTTCTGTGCCTCAGTTTCAGCAGCAGCAAAGTGAGAGTAATAACAGTATCTCTTGGGAATCCCCTGGTGGTCCAGTGGTCAGGACTCTGCACTTCCAATGCAGGGAGCACGGGTTCGATCACTGGTCGGGGAACTAAGGTCCCACGAGCAGTGCAGGGCGGCCAAAATAAATAATAGTATCTCTGCGGAGGGGTGTTGTGAGGACCTAGTGAGCAAGTCCGTGTGAAGCACTTAGAACAGTTCCAGGAGTGCAGTGCTCACTAGGTAAGGGCTCCCTGTCGTCATCACCGTCACCGTCATTTTGTCCACGTAGATGTCACTCTGAGAGGGTAGGCTACATGGCATCACCTCCCTCCCCTTAACAAAGGAGAAAACTTGAAGCTGAGAAAAGTTAATTTGCCCAAAAGGCCACAGCTACCGGTGACAAAACCCTTGTTAGAACCTAAATCTCCTGGCTCCAGAGAACACGGGCACTTTCTGGACAGTCACCCTGGCTCCACTCCTTGTGGAAATGGTGGGACAGAGGAGGGCCCGGAGACATTCGTCCCGGCCTTACCATCTCCAGCGCGTAGTTTGTAGTGGGTTTTACACCGATAGCGAACCAAGTGTTCCAGGTAGCCATTGGCAATCTCGGGGGGCTTTAAGCAGCTGTCATCTGCAAAGAAAAGCAGGAAGAGAAGGTTCGTAGCCAGAAGCTTCCCCTAGAGACCCAAAAAGTCAGAGGAGAAGCAGCTGCTTTGCACATCAGCCTCCCTCCACCCCGAATGGAAGCCCTGGGGAGGGCAATCTCCCCTTATTTCTGGCTGGCTTCCCAATTTTCTTCATGATACTGAAAGACCAGAGATTAAGGTGAGAAGGAGCAATCGGATCTTCCCCAGGAGAGGGTGCAGGTCTGATGGGGCAAAAGTGGATGCAGCAGTGCTGGGAGGTACAGCTCTTGTCCAAACACAGAGTCCTACCTGTGGCAGTTGTGGTCTCGCTGGTTTCCACCGCGAAAAGCTGCCCGCAGAGCAGGAGGGCGACGACAGCTTGCAGGGCACTGCAGAGAAGACGGAAAGGAGCGTGCAGCTCGTCTCCCCGCTTCACCACACACACACACACACACACACACCCCAATAGGCAAAAAATAGATACGGAAGTGCTAGGACCTAGAAGCCCTTCACCCACCCACATGCATAGTTTAGCAGCTTCCCAGTCACCCAGGTTCCAGCATGTTCTTTGCTGCTGGGAATTCTACAGAAGCTTCAGAGAAGAACAACCAAGATAGGAAGGCACATGGGGATTGGGCCTCAGTTTCTGGCAGCATTCAGGAAACATTAAATTGTTAATATATGAGCTCTCCAGCAAAAAGAAAACTCACTTGGGCACCCTAAGGTGCTGGGCTACAAGGATACTGCTAATGAAATGTGTATAACTGGAAGATGGGGAAGTGGGAATTTACTATGCTCTTCTCTCTACTTTTTGAAATTTTCCATAATAAGAGGTTTTTTAAATATATAATTTAAAACACTGATATAGCTTTTTCTATTATTTTATAATTTGACTTCAGGAAATGGTATAGCAAACCCCAGGATTCCAGGTTACCTGGAAGATAACTGGCTCCCTGAAAGGTCGACTGTGCACATGGGAATCAATGCACAGGCTATACTCACCAGTTAACCATCTCCCTGAAAGATGTCAGCTACTCAAATATTGCTTGGTTAAGTTTCTAGTCTCGTTATTTCAACATTTCAAAAAAAATTTTTTATTTTTTTAAAAATCTGAGTGCCTGAATTGTGTCACTCAAATGTGTCACTATTGATCTTTCTTATTATACATTTTTAAAAAGAAAAAAAAATCTGCTAATAGGCATATTCAAAATGCCAGGGGGAATTCCCTGGCGGTCCAGTGGTTAGGACTCAGCACTCTCATTACCAAGGGCCCAGGTTCATTCCCTGGTTGGGGGACTAAGATCCCACAAGCCGTGTGGCGTGGCCCAAAAAAGAAAAAAAATGCCAGGAGGCCTACCACAGGAGCTGCTGGCATCCCCCGCGAAAATATCATAACCTCGAGGAAAAAGCTATTCCTTAGGGGCTTCCCTGGTGGCGCAGTGGTTGAGAATCTGCCTGCCGATGCAGGGGACACGGGTTCGAGCCCTGGTCTGGGAAGATCCCACATACCGCGGAGCAACTAGGCCCGTGAGCCACAACTACCGAGCCTACGCGTCTGTAGCCTGTGCTCCGCAACAAGAGAGGCCGCGATAGTGAGTGGCCCGCACACCGCAATGAAGAGTGGCCCCCGCTTGCCGCAACTGGAGAAAGCCCTCGCACAGAAACGAAGACCCAACACAGCCAAAAATAAGTAAATAATTAATTAAAAATGAATATCTGCTTATAAAAAAATTTGTTAAAAAAAAAAGCTATTCCTTAGAGAAAGTCACATCTCATGGGAAAGACAGCACCATCTGAAAGAATTACCCTTTATGGATACGGAAAAGCAGAGGATTTAACACAGAAAACACTTTATTCACTATAATTTAGCCCATTTGCCTTATTCCTTTGTTATATTTTTGCATCTCTCCTGTAGGCCTCTCCTGTACCTGGGCTGTCATGCAGATAAAAGATATATACAAAGAAGGATGAAATAATCCAGAGGAAAGGGGGGACAGGGCTGAACTGTGGACTCACCTCATCTTTGGTATGTCTGCCTCTGAAACAGCAGTGCTGTGGGGCACCTTCTGATGCTTTTATGCCTCCGGTATCTCACTCCACCCCCTTCTTGATTTCATAATCCCTGTGTCTACACACTTTGGCCTTGCTAAGGTCACTCGCATTTTCCAGTAACAAAGCCACAAACAACATCTCTGTTAAAGAGTCGAGCTCTTGCTTCACGCTTGAGCTTCCCCTGGTGTTCTTCATGCTTGAGCCAAAGAAACCTGGCCACATCATGACCCCATGTAGCTGCCAAAGTGTTTCCCGAAATCAGCCACTGTGCAGGACTGGGGGAGGAACCGTCAATCTGTGTCTCTTTGTTTTGGATGATTTTCAGCACTGAACAGAGCCTTTTGGGGGTTATTTCAGATCCCTTAGAGACACTCCTGCAACCTGGCTGAGATAGGGCTCTAGAGTAAGCATGTCCTTTTCAGAATCATTTTCCCCACTCTGTGTTGCCATCTCCTTGTTGCTGCAAAGCTCTCCAACCTGAAATCAGTAAAATGTATTTATTATGTCTTCTCTGATATCTTTTTCCAAGAAATCACACAAAATTGTTAAAGCTATAGTGTAGACGCAAACTATACTCAATGGCAGTGGTTATCGTGGTTTTTGTAGTCCAGTAATCAATCCAAATAGGCAGGCGAGAAAAATAGATGTGCTTTAGTCAGATGCCTGCAGCTGTGTATCCCAAGTACTGTTCAACTGAAATTTAATATCAACTCATTTATAAAAAGCCAGTGGTTCTTAAATTAGAGTGTGCAGAAGAATCCCTTTGGGATACTTAAGGTGGCACTGATGTAATAGCAGAATAACTGGAAACAGCACAAATGTCTATCAATAGGAGAATGGCTAAATAATGTTGGTATATTTGTATAACAGGACATTATACAGCCATGAGAATGAATGAACTATGAAAGAACATGGATAGCGTTATAAACATAATTTTTAAAGAGAACTTCAAGTTTCAGGAGATTATATTAAGTAAGAATGATACCGCTTCTGTAGAGCTCAAAATCAGGCAAACTCAATAATGGATTCTAAGATATGACACCAAAATCGCAAGCAACAAAAGGAAAAATGGGTAAATTGAGCTTCATCAAAATTAAAAACTTCTGTGCATCAAAGGATAATATCAAGAAAGTGAAAAGATAATCTATGAATAGGAGAAAATATTTACAAATCATATATCTGATAAGCATTTAATATCCAGAATAAAGAACTCTTACAGCAACAAAATAAAAAACAAACAAACAATGAAACATGGGCAAATGACGTGAATAAACATTTTTCCAAAGAAGATGTACAAAAATGGTCAAAAAGTACATGAAAAGATGATCAACATTGCTGGAAAATGTCATTAGGGAAATGCAAGTCAAAACCGCAAGACATCACCTTACACCTACACGTATGACTACAATCACAAGAAAAACTATATATAATAAGTCTTGGCAAGGATGTGGAGAAATTGGAACTCCCATACATTGCCAGTGGAAATGTAAAATGGAGTAGTATCTGCAAAACAGTATGATGGTTCCTCAAAAAGCTAAACTAGAATTGCCATATGACCCAGCAATTCCACTTCTAGGTATTTAATCCAAAATAACTGAAAAGGGACTCAAACAGATTCTTTTCTTTTTTTAATATATTTATTTATTTATTTTTGGCTGCGTTGGGTCTTCGTTGCTGCGCGTGCGGGCTTTCTCTAGTTGTGGTGAGCAGGGGCTACTCTTCGTTGCGGTGCATGGGCTTCTCATTGCAGTGGCTTCTCTTGTTGCAGAGCATGGGCTCAGTAGTTGTGGCGCACAGGCTTAGTTGCTCCACAGCATGTGGGATCTTCCTGGACCAGGGCTCAAACCCGTGTTCCCTGCATTGGCAGGTGGATTCTTAACCACTGTGCCCCCAGGGAAGTCCTCAAACAGATTCTTGTACACCAATGTTCATTGCAGCATTATTCACAATATCCAAAGCTAGAAACAACCCAAATGTCCTTCAACAGATGAGTGGATAAAAATACATACAGTGGAATATTATTCACCTATAAGAAGTTCTGATACATGCTGCAACATGAAACTTTGAAAACATTATGCAAAGTGAAAGAAACCAGAAACAAAGAGACAAATATTATGTGGTTCCACTTGTATGAAATGTCTAGACAGAAAGTAGAATAGAGGCTCCCTGGGGCCGGGGGAAGGGAGGAAAGGGGAGTTATTGCTTAATGGGTACAGAGTTTCTGCTTGGAATGATGAAAAAGTTTTGCAAACAGTGGTGATGGTTGCACAATATTGCAAATATAATTAATGCCACTGAGTTGTATACTTTAAAATTGTTAAAATCAGAAATTTCATGTTATATATATTTTATCACAATAAAAAAATTCAAAAAAAATAAACTTCTTTTTCTTAGCCAATGAAAACTTAAAAACAACCAAGACTGAACAATATAATGTATAGGCATAGATGCCAAGAAGACAAAAACTTTATTTTAAAAAATTTTAATAGAACGGAAAACACAAAATGTAAAATGTTACCTCTCGTAGGGAGGCAGAAGGAAGGCATAAGAGAGAAGCACATAGGTAAATATAAACATAAATAAATTATTGTTAATGATCCAACTTTTGGGCTGGGTAATAGGTTCATGAAAGTACACTTTATTGTGATTTATTTTTAAAAAGACATCACACATACACATATATGTATATCACATATAATTATAGGTAACAAATAACATTTTAAAATATGAAGGAGGGGGAAATCACGTGATAGACTTATTAAGAAGCAAAGCCCAGGCCCCTCCTTCCAGAAATTTTGATTCGATAGGTCTGTCAGGGTCTACAAATCTGCGTTTTAAATGACCGTAACTTCTCCCAGCCCCGTATGCACGCTACTGCGCAATGGTGCAGCTCCATGATCCTATGAAACGGAGGGGGAGGCTTTCTCTTTGGGCTGCAGCTACCCCTCCTAAGGGATCTAAAATGAGACATTTCTGGGGACATCTCTGGGGGCGCGGTGGTTAAGACTCCGCATTCCCAATGCAGGGGGCCAGGGTTCAATCCCTGATCAGGGAACTAGATCCCACATGCATGCTGCAACTAAGAGTTCACATGCCACAACTAAGGAGCCCACAAGCCGCAACTAAGACCCAGCGCAACTAAATATATAAAAGCTTAAAAAAAATAAAAATAAAATAAAATGAAACATAGTGAATACATTTTATAGGGAGAACAGAAAGCAGAAAAGTTTAAAAGATCAATAAGTCAGGACAGCAATTAGTGGAGGAGCTCAAAGGGCAAAGTTTTGACTTTGGAAGAAAAAACTATTTTTAAAAGTTTGTTCTGCCAATATGGAAGTCTTGAAATTTTGTAAGCTACAGAAAAATAAAAATAAGAAAAAGTCTTCCCATTATTTCACCACCCCAAGACCCAAGACAGCCAGTAACTAACCACTATTAACACTTTAGTGTCACTTCCTTCCAGGCTTTTCTCTGTACACATTTTTATATAGTTTTGATAATTCTTTATACAGAATTTTTGCATGCTCTGCCTTTTTCACCCAATGTTATAGGCATTTTCCATCTTGCAGCAAATCTCTTTGAACCATTTTTAATGCCATATTATATTTCTAACTTAAATATCCCCTCATTGTTGCAAATTTAAGGTGATTCTAATTTGTCTTTTATAAATATCTTATATAAACACAGGGAAGTGAGGTAGGAGGCCAGGCTCACTTTATTCCATATGGATATACAATTGATTCCGGCATCATTTACTAAAAATCTTAAGTGTTCAGCTTGATGAATCTTTATATAACTCCTGTGTAATCAATACTCAGATCAAGATTTAGAATATTTCCAGCCCCCAAGAAGCCTACTTTGGGTTTCTTCCAGTCAACGCCCAACCCCCCAAAAGTAACCATTGTTCTGACTTCTCTATCTTGATAGAATAAGTTTGCCTGTTCTTGAACTTCATATAAATAAAATCAAATAGTAGTCATTCTTTGTTTCTGGCTTCTTTTGCCCATCATTATGTCTGTGAGAATCATCCATGTTGTCATATTAGTTTACTTCTTTTTTTTTTCTTTCATTGCTGAGAAGTATTCCACTGTATGAATAAACCACAATTGATTTATCCATTCTCCTGTTTATGGATGTTTGAATTTATTCCAGTTCAGGGCTATTTTAAATAAAGCTGCTTTGAACATTCTTGCATGTCTTTTGGTGGATGCATGCACTCATTTCTCTTGGATAAATACTTTGTTGTGTCAACGGTAGGCATATATCTAGCTTTGATAGATACTACAGAATGGTTCTCCAATATACACTCCCAGCAGCAATATGGCAAAGTTCCAGTTGACCCATATCCTCGCCAATGCATTATAATTTTAGCCATTCTGGTGCATATGCAGCAAAATATAATAATGACTTTAATTTGCATTTCCCAGACATCAAATGATATGTAGAACACTTTTTATATCCTGTTGATCCATTTAGATATTCTCTCTATGAAATGTCTTTTCCTTGTTGATTTGTTAGGAGCTGGGGTTTTTTGTCTTTTTTTTTTTAAGATATTTTGAACACTAATCTTTTGTTAAGTAAATGTATTGTCAACATCTCGCATTCTAAGGCTTGTCTTTCACTCTCTTAATCGTGTATTTTGATGAACAGAAGTACAGTATTTTTTTTAATTTGTTTATTTTTTAGTTTTGGCTGCGTTGGGTCTTCATTGCTGCGCATGGGCTTTCTCTAGTTGCAGCAAGCGGGGGCTACTCTTCGTTGCGGTGCACGGGCTTCTCATTGCCGTTGCTTCACTTGTTGTGGAGCACAGGCTCTAGGCACTCAGGCTCCAGTAGTTGTGGTGCACGGGCCTAGTTGCTCCACGGCATGTGGGATCTTCCTAGACCAGGGCTCGAACCCGTGCCCCCTGCGTTGACAGGCTGATTCTTAACCACTGCGCCAGCAGGGGAGCCCCAAGTTACAATAGTTCTGAATTTTAATGTCCTAATTTATCAGCTTTTTAAATTTTATGGTTAGTGTTTTTTGTCCTGATTAAGAAATCTTTGCCTATAAGATTATGACAACATTCTCTTAAATTTTATTCTAGAATTCTATCTTCACATTTAGGTCTATGATCCATATGGAATTAATGTTCATGTATGATGTGAGATAAAAGTTCAGGTTCATTTTTTTCCATATAGATAAGCAATTGCTCCAGTATCATTTGCTGTAATGATCATCCTTTGCTCCTAATTTGCAGTGGTATCTTTGTCAGAAGTTAGATGACCATATATGTGTTGGTCTCTTTCTGTATTCTTTATTCTGTTCCATGAATCTATTTGTTTAATCTTAGGCCAATGCCACAGTCTCAATAAGGAGTAGTTAATAGTAGATCTTGCTATCTGGTATTTCAGGTGTTCCAAATATATTCTTCTTCCTCAAGATTGGTCTGACTGACTACTCTAGGTCCTTTGCATTTCATCCTCATATTAATTTTATTTTTTAATTAATTTTATTGGAGTATAGTTGATTTACAATATTGTGTTATTTTCTGCTGTACAGCAAAGTGAATCAGTTATACATATACACATATCCAGTCTTTTTTAGATTCTTTTCCCATATAGGCCATTACAGAGTATTGAGTAGAGTTCCCTGTGCTGTACAGTAGGTCCTTATTAGTTATCTATTTTATATATAGTAGTGTGTATATTTCAGTCCCGATCTCCTAATTCATCCCTCCCCCCCTCTTACCCCCTGGTAACCATAAGTTTGTTTTATACATCTGTAAGTCTATTTTTGTCTTGTAGGTAAGTTCATTTGTACACTTTTTTTTAGCTTCCACATATAAGCAATATCATACGATATTTGTCTTTCTCTGTCTGGCTTATTTCACTCAGTATGACAATCTTTAGGTCCATCCATGTTGCTGCAAATGGCATTATTTCGTTTTTTATGACCGAGTAATATTCCAGTGTGTGTGTGTGTGTGTGTGTGTGTGTGTGTGTGTATCCATATATATATATATATATATATATATATATATACTACATCTTCTTTATCCATTCCTCTGTTGATGGACATTTAGGTTGCTTCCATGTCCTGGCTGTTGTAAATAGTGCTGCAATAAACATTGGGGTGCATGTATCTTTTTGAATTATGGTTTTCTCTGGATATATGCCCAGGAGTGAGATTGTTGGATCATATGGTAGCTCTGTTTTCAGTTTTGTAAGGAACCTCTATACTGTACCAACTTACATTCCCACCAACAGTGTAGAAGGGTTCCTTTTTCTCTGCACCCTCTCCAGCATTTATTGTTTATAGATTTTTTGATGATGGCCATTCTGACTGGTGTGAGGTGACATCTCATTGTAGTTGTGATTTGCATTTCTCTAATAATTAGTCATGTTGAACATCTTTTCATGTGCCTCTTGGCCATCTGTATGTGTTCTTTGGAGAAATGTCTATTTAGATCTTCTGCCCATTTATTGATTGGGTTGTTTGTTTTGTTTTGTTTTGTTTTTTTGATATTGAGCTGCATGAGCTGTTTGTATATTTTAGAGATTAATCCCTTGTTGGTCTCTTTGTCTGCAAATATTTTCTCCCATTCTGTGGGTTGTCTTTTCATTGTGTTTATATTCTCCTTTGCTGTGCAAAAGTTTTAAGTTTAATTAGATCCCATTTGTTTATGTTTGTTTTTATTTTCACTACTCTAGGAGGTGGATCAAAAAAGATCTTGCTGCGATTTCTTGTACCTCTTTCATTAGATTTATTCCCAAGTATTTGATTTTTATGCTATTGTAAATTATATTTTAATTTAATGTGCTAATTGTTTATTACTAATATAGGAAAGTACAATTAATTTTCATATATTGACCTTGTATCCAGCAATCTTGGTAAATTCACTAACCAAATCTAATACTTTGATTAATGTTCTACATTTTTAGGTACACAGTCATGCCATCTGCAAATAATGGCTCTTTTACCTCTTCTTTTCCAATCTTTTTTTTTTTTTTTTTGCGGTGCACGGGCCTCTCACTGTTGTGGCTTCTCCCGTTGCGGAGCACAGGCTCCGGACGGACGCGCAGGCTCAGCGGCCATGGCTCACGGGCCCAGCCTCTCCGCGGCATGTGGGATCCTCCCGGACCGGGGCACGAACCCGTGTCCCCTGTATCGGCAGGCAGACTCTCAACCACTGCGCCACCAGGGAAGCCCTTCTTTTCCAATCTTTAACCTTTATACCTTATTTCCTTTTCTCACTTTATTGCACTAACTAGAATTTTCATTACAGTGTTAAATGGAAGTAGGGAGTGGACATCCTTGTCTTGTTCCCAAACTCAAGAAGGCAGAAAACATTCAAAATTTCACTCTTAAGTTAGTTGTAGGTTTGTTTTGTTTTGAGGTTGTTGTTGTTTTGTTTTGTTTTTAGGTATCCTTTATAAGATTAAGGAAGTTACTTTCTATTCTTTGTTGAAGTTTTGTTATTTTTTTTAACATAAAGAGATGTCAAATGCTTTTTCTTTATCCACTAAAATTTTCTCTTTATTGTGTTAATGTGGTGAATTACATTGATTGATTTTTGAACGTTAAACCACCCTTGCATTTCTGAAATTAACTTCAATTTCTCATAATGTAGTCGAATTTTTAAATATTGCTGGGTTTCATTTGCTGATTTTTCTAAAGGATTTTTCCATCTGAGTTCATGGTAAATATTGGCCTATGATTTTCCTTTCTTGTAATGTCCTTATCAAGATTTCATATTAAGGTTATGTTGATCTCGTAACACAAGTTGGGGAGTGTTCCTTATTTCTCTATTCTATGAAAGAGCTTATGTAGGACTGACACTATTTCTTCCTTAATTGTTTGGAGGAGTTTGCCAATGAAGGCCTACAGGCCTATAGTTTCCTGCGGGAAAACTTAAAATTTCAGATTGTTTCTTGAATAGATAAGGGACTGTTCAGAGTTTCTGTTTTTTCTAGTGGTAGGTTGTGTTTGTCTAGAAATTTACCCATCTCAGCAAAGTTGTCAAATTTATTGGCATAAAGCTGTTCCTAACATTACTCTATTATATTTGTAATATCAGTAGGATTAGTAGTGATGCCCTGTCCTGATATTGGTAATTTGTGGGGGATTTTTCCCTTTTTTCTTGAAAAATCTTGCTAAGGATTTATCGATTTTATTAATCTTTTCAAACTTCAAACTTTTGCTTTAGTTGATTTTTTCTATTGTTTGCCTCTTTTTCTTTCAATGATTCCCACTCTTAACTTTATTATTTCCTCTTTTTTTCTTACTTTAATTTTTTAATTTTCTTTTTTGAACTTCTTAAAGCAGAAACTTTTATCAATTTTAACTTTTCATTTCTAATGCATGTATTTAAAACTATATATTTTCCCCTACATGCTGCTTTACCTATATCCCATAAGTTTTAATAAAATTTTTATCAATCAGTTTAAAATATTTTCTAATTTCCATTTTATGTCTTGTTCATTCCATGATTATTTAAAAGTATGCTGTTTAACTTGCAAACATTTGGAGATTTTAAAATTATTTTTCCACTGTTGATTTCTAGTTTAATTACACAGTGGTCAGAGAATATACTCCATATGATTTTTTAAATTTATTTATTTATTATTTATTTTTGGCTGTGTTGGGTCTTTGTTGCTGCACGCCGGCTTTCTCTAGTTGTGGCGAGCGGGAGCTACTCTTCATTGCAGTGTGCAGCTTCTCATTGCTGTGGCTTCTCTTGCTGTGGAGCACAGGTTCTAGGCGCTCGGGCTTCAGTAGTTGTGGCACGTGGGCTCAGTAGTTGTGACACTCGGGCTCAGTAGTTGTGGCTCGCGGGCTCTAGAGCTAATGCTCAGTAGTTGTGGCGCACGGGCTTAGTTGCTCCGCAGCATGTGGGATCTTCCCAGACCAGGGCTCGAACCCGTGTCCCCTGGAATGGTGTTAAAATGGAGCTCTGCTTTTGAATCAGTGTAAGAAATCAGGAATTTGCTTAATTATGGCTCCAGGAAATAGTATGAAATTAGTCCTGGCCACAGAGAAATCAGCATAGCTGTAACCTGCTAAGCCCCCAGGTGGCCCTCCTCTCTGCTAGGGAAGCCCTGGGCTCCTTCCTCTGTTGTTGGGTGTAACCCAGTGGATTCTGGCCAGTTGTGTTTGTACAGTTGACCCTTGAATAAGGGTTTGAACAGTGTGGGTACACTTATACACAGATCTTTTTCAATAAACACGTACTACAGTACTGCACGATCTGTGGTTGGTCAAATCCGGGGACCATAAAGTTATACACAGATTTTTGACTGCACAGAGGTCACTGCCCCAACCCCTGCGTTGTTCAAGGGTCAACGGAATTTGTGTCTTCGGAGATTTGGAAAGATGGTGGAAAACTCAGCTATCTTCATCCCCAACACATGACACGGCCGCCAGCAGGAAGTAGGATCTCAATAAATGATTCTTGGAAGAATGAGTGAGTGAAAGAACAGATGAATAAGGGTCAGCTGTATTCACACACACATATGTGTATACATACATGTGTGTATGTGTGCATATAAATATATATTTGTATGGTTGTGTGTTTGTTTTTTAATGGTTATGTTAGAGTCTCAACTGTAGTTGAAATTCTCATCTAACCAGAGTGAATTTTTTAGGATCCAGGACATGGATTCCACACTTTTTGCTCCGTTGAGGTAGGAAGGTGTCACTAGATCCAGTAACCTTACAAATTCCACATCCAATAAAATGGACGAGGCTCAGCAGGCTAGCCAACTTCTCGCATAACCGAGGGCTGAAATGGCAGCACCTCAGTTATAGCTTGCGCTCGTCTGGGCAGGAAAGGGGTTGTGCTGCCCCAGGAGGCTTCTGACCCTCCAGGCACAGCTTTGTTCCTGGGTCCAACCAAGTCGACCCTAGTGACTAAAGGGGTGGCAGGTGGTGCGGGCAGGTTGCCTTCACGTGCTGTAACTCTTTCTGTTTCCTGTGGGACACTTGCCAAATGTGGCTTTCAACACCCAGGAAACCTCTCCCTGGCTGGCAAGAATGCGGGGAGTTTTCATGGTAATTGCATTTCCTCCCCAAAAGGCCCTGCCCTTCGGAGCCTGGCCCCTGTGTTGCTGCCCAGGTATTTCACAAACACCCCCTGCCTGCCGGTGCTGGGTCATTCCCACCCTGCCCCTGCACACACACCTCTCGGCCCTGCCCACCGGTGTCCTCTTAGCTGTGACAGCCACACTAACTTCATTTCCCACATTTACAACAACAAGTTTCTTAGAAAAAATTTCCCTGACTGCCAAGATTCCACAGGTAACATGATAGTCTGATTCCACAGGTAACATTCTCACACTGTGCTAGCACCAGAGATCGGCACCTGGAGGAAAGAGAAATCTTGACATGGGTCTTAGCCAAGTAGAAAGCAGATAACATATCTTCCAGGTAAGTACAAGATTACAGTATGTCTCAATCTGGCTTCTTTATTAGCTGGGATTAAATTTGGCTAAATATGAGGGAAAACCCCAATTGACAGTGACTTAAGCACACAAGGTTTTATTTTCTCAAATAAAAGAGGTAGGGAAATAAGCAGACAGAGCTGGCATGAAGCCCTTTCCAGCTTATGCCTCTGGGATGACCTTGATCCTCAGGTCTAAAAAGGCTGCCAAAGCTCCAGACATCATGATCCGGGCAGCGGCAGACTTCCCAGAAGTTGCACACAGTACTTTCATACGTATCTCACTGAGTAGAATTTGGTCATATATCCACATGCAGCTACAGCAGAGATCAAAGGCTAAAGGAAATATAGCCTTTATTCTGGGAATCCAGAATGTAGAACCGTTTATAAGACAACTCGCCTGATGTCTTCAGAGGTGACGGCTTTAGATTTAAAAAGACTAAAGAAACATACAGGTGAGCCTTGATTGACTCTAGAAATTATTTTTAGGGCAATGGGGAAACTTGGAATATGGACTAAATGTTAGATGATATTAGGAAATCATGGCTGTTTTCTTAGGTAAGATCATAGAGTTATGTTTTCATAGGAACATATCCTTATTTTTAGCAAATGCAGGCTATGAAGTACTTAGGAGTGAAGTGTCCTGACATCTACCATTTCCTTCAAAATGGTTCATCAAAATACTGTATATAAATAGATTAAAAAGATTGGTAAGAAAAGCATGGAAAAGATAGAAAGAATTAATGAGTCTAGGTGGAGGGGGGTATAGATGTTTGTTACACTATTTCAACTTTTCTTATGCCTAAATGTCTTATAATAAAAATTGGGGGAGAGTAATTCTCTATTTGGTTTGGCTGTTCCACGGTCTTTTTCACATAAGGTTGACTACCTCCTGATGAACAGGAATGCTGTTCCTGTCGGCACTCTGGAGCCAGCCAGTTCAGAGGGTCTGCGGGTAGTGGGTTGAATCCTGAGTCTTAGCCAGGGTGGATCTCAGAGTTTGTGGGTGTGGAGAGAGAAGATGGCATCTTGGCCCTCAACTTCTCCAAGGGTATCCCCTATCACCGAGACTGCACACAGCAGCAAGGATCCACAAGTCCCATCACCTATTTGAGATAACAAATAGATAGAAAATGAATCCAAGACATCTTGTATAGCAGAGGGCTCAGTGGTATATCAGGATACTACTGGGTAGAGTAGAGCAAGTGCTAGACTTGAAATTAGGAGACTCTGTCCTCCCTCTGCCATTTCTGCCCATATCATCTTGGGGCAGGCACTTAACTTCAGTTTCCTCATCTGTAAAATGCAGATCATAATCTCTACCTCACCTACCTCACACAAAGCTGTCTGAAGATCAAAGAAGACACTGTGTGTGATTTGCTGTAAATTTACCAATGTACAAGATAATTAGGAAGATGACCTTGCTTGTCTGAGAACTATTTCATCCTATTAGGCTGCCATGCAGTTACCACAGACACCAGGACCAAATGAACTTTTCAAAATTCTGCTCATGGTGGTTTAGAAATATCTCCACAAATTCTTTAGACATACCTCCCTTCAAAAATGGAAACTAATTTCCCTCCTCTTGTACTGATATGTGTGCTGGACTTAGTGTCTTGCTTCTAACATAGAGTTGCCAGGTAAATTACGTTATGCCCAATTAAATTTGGATTTCAGAAAAACAACAATTTTTTTTTTTTTTTTTTTTTGCGGTACGCGGGCCTCTCACTGCCGTGGCCTCTCCCGTTGCGGAGCACAGGCTCTGGATGCACAGGCTCAGCGGCCATGGCTCACGGGCCCAGCCGCTCCGCGGCATGTGGGATCTTCCTGAACCAGGGCACGAACCCGTGTCCCCTGCATCGGCAGGCGGACTCTCAACCACTACGCCACCAGGGAAGCCCAACAAGTAAATTTTTGCATAAGCATGTCCCAACTATTGCATGGGATGTACTTATACTTAAAAGCATATCCATTGTTTATCTGGAATTCAAATTTAACTGGGTATCCCGTTGTTTTTGTTTGTTTTACTAAAACTGGCAACTCTATTCTAATGAAGAGAATGAAAGTGACATAAGTAATGGTGTATGACCACCAAGACGAGGTCATAAAAGGCATCGGAGCTTCCACCTTGCTGTAGGTCACTGGCTCTGGGAGAAGCTGGGTGCCCTGGCATGAGGACACTCAGGCAGCCCTTCCTGCCAACGGCCAGCACCAGCTCCCAGGCCATCTTAGAAGTGGATGCCCCAGCCCCAGTGAAGCCCTAGATGACTGCAGCCCTGGCCAACCTCCTGGGAGACCCTGAGCCAGAACCACCAACTGATTTGCTCCTGAATTCCTGACCTGACACTGTGTGGAACAGTAAATGATTGTTGTTTCAAGCTGCTATGTTTTGGATCCTCAGGCTCAGCCCTGGCTGGCACTGTGGTCCCTACAGAATGTCCCCCACTTCTACGGGACTCTGAGCTTCGATCACTAGATCCCATTTGACCACCTTATTTCAGACCAATCAAGTGCCCAGGGCAAGTATCTAAGAAAGCTTTTTTATAAAAAGTAATTGCACACAGGAAGTCTATATGTTAAAAGAAGATGAACTTTTGAGGGAGAAGAGAAGGGAAAAGGGACTAATAATACTTGTCAGAGGTCCTGTAAGGACCTTTACCTTCATCAGAAGGAGATACTCAGGCCCTGGGGCCCAGTTCCGCTGATTCCCAGCTGCCTGGTTTGGGGAGGTTATTTAATCTCTCAAAGCCCTCATTTTATCTGTGAATACAAGCACAGTAATACCTATTTGCAGGACTTTTTTGATGATTAGAAACATTGAAAATATTGTTTATTAAGAGATTAGGATGTGCTGAGCCATATTGCCCTTAGTATTTAATCCTCAGAACAGCCCTTTGAGATGGGTCTGTCCTTCTCCCCATTTTACACATTAGGAGACTGAGGCCCACAAAAGTTACATGATGCCCACAGCAGGAGGAAAGACAAGCAGGGTCGCCTGAAACAACTGAGAATGGGTGAACCCAGGGAAAGCTACACCCCTTCTGTTGCCCTTCCCTGCAGGTTTTTTTTTTTTTTTTTACATTTATTTATTTATTTAGCTGTGTCGGGTCTTAGTTGCGACACGCGGGATCTAGTTACCTGACCAGGGATCGAACCCGGGCCCCCTGCAGTGGGAGTGCGGAGTCTTAGCCACTGGACCACCAGGGAAGTCCCCCTGTGTCTTATTTGAAGTCTCTTCTCTCTCTCTCCCAGATACACACACACACACACACACACACACACACACACACAAATGGATGTGGCAATCACACTGGCTGCTGCCCGAAGTGGCTTGCTAAACCCACAATTCCTTTTTTCTTTTTCCACCAAGGAAGAGACATAATGGAAACTATCTCCAGTGAGAAAGTGGAGAAGGAACAAGTTTTTTCCAGGGCAGTTCTTGAAAATTCCCACGTGGAGCAGCCTAAGAGGAAAGGGGCCTCTCTTACAAAGTTGTAGAGAAAGTATAAACTGAACAACCCCCTCTAATGGCAATCTGGCGGTAACTATCAACATTTTAAGTGCACATGACCTTTGCCTGAGCGATACCATTTCTGGGAATCTATTCCACAGAAATTTTACTGGAAGAGCACAAAGATACATAAACCAAGAGACTCGCTGATGTACTGTTTGTGATGTGAAAAACAAGCAGCCTACACGTCTAGCCATAAGCAAATACTGATATATCTGAGCTGCGGAAAACCAAAGGTCTGTTAGAAAGAGCAAGGTAGATTGAAGGGACGGACATTGAAAGACTCCATGTTTATATGGGGGAAAAAAGCAAGTTGTGAAATAAGATTTAACTTACTACTTATTTAACTAATGTGAAATTGGCAGGGGATACACACAACACAAAATGCAAGCGTCAATAATGTAAATCATATTAGCAATTCTGCACACTAATCCACCCAACAGTCCTGGGCCTCACGGGGCATTGGCAACCTGGGCCTCCTCCCATGTGTCTCCCAGCATCGAGCTTCTCTGGGCTGAGTGTAGTTTCCAGCGTTAAGAAAAACAGGTACTCCTTACAGCACAGGGCCCCTGAACGCAAGCCAACTACTTACGCGGGTGCTCAAGAGAAACAGCAGCCCGCTAAAGCTGTGCTAAAAGACAGATTGTCAGTCTCCAACAGAGAATCTTCCAAAGGGCAACTCTTCCCCTTTCCTTCCCCCTTTCCCTGAACAGTTCAGTCATAAAGCCATTAGCTGGCACAGAGCAAGGTAGGTGCCTGCAGTGGCAGCAAAAGAGGAGCAAGGGGCTCAAAGTAGAAAATCAATCAATACCCACACAGGACAAAGAGGGCGCCCACAAATTGTGTGTGTGCGTAAGCATTTGGTGCGGGGCGTCAGAGTCCTAGCTTACAAGGAAAGTGGCCATGCAGGGAGACAGGCCAGCAAAGAAGTCAGAGCCTAAATGAGGTGAGGGGGATGTCTGCCCCCAGGAGCAGCCTGGAGCAGGTATCGGAGCTGTACAAAGTGAGGACAGTGCCCAAGGGGTAAGGGATGGTGAAAGATGTCAGGACCCAAGCAAGGAAAAAGGATGCCAGCACATGGCAGGGGGTGGAAACCAGAGATTACTTACATATGAGAGGACTGATCAAATAAGAAAATAGAGTAAGTATAGAGGTAGTCAGGGTTTCCACAGTCAGAGAAGAGAGTTACAAATATGGGAAGGGAAGAAACTAGAATTAAACTTATGGTTTGGTATTGGAATTGAAGGTATCAGTCTGAACTCATGGTTTTCAATATAGAGAGATATAGAAATATAGATGTATGTGTACATGTATACTCCCTAGCTCTATCCCTGGTCAGGGCACTAAGATCCTGCAAGCCACGCGGTGTGGCCAAAAAAAAAAAAAAAATAGTTCTTTGTACTATTCTTGAAACACTTTTATATGTGTGTGTGATAGATTTTTTTAAAAAGACAGAATAGCTATGGGTATGTGCTTGCATATACAAAGAAAACTGGAAAAATCTAGATGGATACAAAAGTTAACTGTGACTACCTCTGATATGTGGGATTGTTTGAGGAGGGAAGGAGGTAGACAACATTTATTTGGGGGCTATACTGTTTAATTCATGAATAGGTATTATTTTCATACTAAGATTCTTTTTTTTTAAGAGATCATTACCTCTATTTTTTATTATTTATTTATTTTTGGTTGCACTAGGTCTTAGTTGCTGCACGTGGACTCCTTAGTTGCGGCTCCAGGGCTCTGTAGTTGTGGCTCACCAGCTCCTTAGTTGTGGCATGTGGGCTCCTTAGTTGCGGCACGTGGGCTCCTTAGTTGTGGCATGCAAACTCTTACTTGCAGCATGCATGTGGAATCTAGTTCCCTGACCAGGGATCGAACCTGGGCCCCCTGCATTGGGAGCACAGAGTCTTATCCACTGCACCACGAAGGAAGTCCCTAAGATTCTTTTTTAAGAGACAGGAAAAAGATCTTTGTAAAAGACAGCAGGAGACTGACTGTTGGCTTCTTGGCAGAGGCAGTGGGCAGAGGCTGAGGGCTGAGGCCGAGATTCAACGATGAGGCAAGGACATATTACCTCTACAGCAGCCACAGGCCTCTCTAGAGCTACCAAGAAATTTTAAAATCAAACCTGCACTGAGGTGAAGGGAATAAAGGTAATTTCCTGTTGGCTGCGAAGGCGTACTGACATCTACAGCACTTCCCAGCCGAGGTTTTCAACTTCCAATCACCATTTGCTTTTCAGTTTTGAAAAGGTTAGCGTTTCTGTTTCTTTAGTTAATGACTAGACCTCTTGAGCCTCTTGTCTAGTGTCTTCAAGCACCTCGAGAACCTGCCTGCCCAATGGCCCACAAGTCACAGATTTTTAAATAAGGGGGATAACAAGCCCATTTTCTGAACTATGTCTCTCCAAAATTGCCATGTTAAAATCCAGACTGGCAGTATCTCAGAATGTGACCTTGTTTGGAGACAGGGCCTTTACAGAAGTAATCAAGTTAAAATGACCAGCATGACCAGTGTCCCTCTGCGCACAGAGGGAAGACCAGGTGCAGACATGGAGAGGACGGCCATCCACAGCCCTATTCTTGCAACTTTTATCTAAGTTTGAAATATTTTCAAAATACAGTTAAAATTTTAAATAAAAATAAAGATAGAATGAAAGAGAGTCAAGCTCCTGGGAAGCCCACTACAGATCCCGGGGGAGCAGAGGCCTGGAAGAACCTACAGGATCTGGGCAAGAGGGCTGGGATTTAAATCCAGTTTTTAAATGACTTTATTTTACCGTGATTTTCCCTCCAAATGTCTAATGTCCTTGTAATATTAAAGGATCCTGGGATTTGAATCTAGAAAGAATCATGGATGCAGTTCCTGTCCGACAAGTGGTTGAACAAAGCCTTGCATTGCTTCTGGTGACCCTCATGCTTGGCTTTTACAGTCCAGCCGGTGGAGGGGCCCCTGTGGTTTGGGGATGTGGTCTCCTCTCTCCATCAGCCACAAAGGCTCGCTTGATTTAGCGGGACGGTTCCAGATCAGGCTTCCTACCGACCCATCCTCACCTCCGATGATCTGCTCCAATGGCATCTGTGACTCTGGTAAAACCCTGCTCCCTGGAGAAAGAAAACAAAGCAATTTCAGCAAATGGTAAAGGAAAGACCTGGCTCTTACTGGAAGCCCACACTCAACCAGGCTCTATCTCGTCCATAACTGCACCTGCCTCGCTCTCCCAAACGCATGCTCATGCCCTGTACAGTGTCTAAACCCTGGAATCTACCCAGGTCTTCAGGCCAGGGAGGGAATCAATTTTAAGTACCGACAGCTCCTGACATCAAGCCAGTGTTACTGAATTAACAGGAATGCCACCAGAACTCCTCGGGCCTATAAACACCATTGCCTTGGAAGTTAATCTTGAATTCCTTGGCACTGTTTGACCTTTGTCAAAAGCGCAACAGGGTAAGTTTCCCCTGCGTTTGGGGTGTGCCCCTCACATACATCTTCAATGAAGAATAAAGGCTGATGAACAGCATCCCCTTGATTTGAGTCAGTCTGAGTTGATACCACATTAACTTTGCCTGGTTCAAGCCACAGGTGGCCCCACTCACTTCAAAAGGGCCTCCAGCTCCCGCTTGACTCTGCCCACCAGGGGTGGCCCCCGGTAGGTGAGGGCTGTGTACAGCTGCACCAGGGAGGCCCCCGCCCGGATCTTCTCCAGCGCGTCCTGCCCGCTGCTGACACCGCCAACCCCAATGATGGGAACTCTGCCTGCAGAGAAGCACACAGCACACTGTGAGGAAGGGTGGGTGACAGGAGAGCCAGGAGCTGTTTGGCTGCAGCCCCGGCCCCCTGCTGAGTGCGGCAGTTCAGGAACCCCGATACCATCACAGACCCGGCGCCTGAGCCACACGTAGATCTGAAGACAGGGACACCAAATTCTTGCCTTGGGTGAGTGCATACATCTCCCTGATGGTTTGCGTTGATAAATCTCGGAGGGGCTTCCCGCTCAGCCCTCCCATTTCAGAGCGCAGGGCCCCCTGGAGGCTGGCAGGGCGACTCACTGTGGTGTTCGTGACAATCAGTCCATCGATGCCCAACTGCAGTGTGAGACAGAGAAAGAGTCCCTAAGTCAGGGCACGATGGACTTGGAGAAGCTTCCCCGGGGGTCTGAGAGAGCAGCCGGGCTGGGCGCCTACACCTAAGGCCACAGAAGCAAGAGCTAGACCAGGCCTCACTCACTATGCTTTCTGGGCAAGTGTCAGAGTGAGCCTCAACATGATAGTAGCAGCCATCATGTACCAGCCACCCGTACAGTTCCCCCAGGACACGGTTTAATCCTTAGAACAACTCAATCTAGAGTGTCCTGTCCAAAGCCTCCAGGTAGTAAGTGGTGGAATCAGGATTTCAACCCCGGACTGCCGGGCTCAGTCTGTGTTTGCGCTACTCCCCTATGACACAGAGACCCAGGGTTAGACTGGAGAAAGACAGAACACTGCAGTCTGACCAAGACTGAAGGATGCACAGCCTTAAAGCCCTTGCTGAAGGAAGATGAGGGAAGAGGAGGGAAGAGGCAGGAGAAAAGGACCCATTCAAACATTTATTGAAACGTTTACTTTCTATTCCAGGCATTGCCTCATTTTATTGCACTTCACTTTATTGTGCTTCACAGGTACTGGTTTTTTTTACAAGTTTCTGGCAACCCTGCACTGTCAGATGATGGTGAGCATATTTTCAGCAATAAAGTTTTTTTTTTAATCTGGATTATTACACCTCAAATGTTTTAATAAAACAGAAAATAAGAATAAAGTATTTTTTAATTAAGGTATGTACATTTTTTTTAGATGTAATGCTATTGTGCACTGAACAGACTACAGTAGTGTAAACATAACTTATGTGCACTGGGAAACCAAAAAGTTCATGTGACTTGCTTTATTGCAGTGGTCTGGAACTGAACCCACAATATCTCCAAGGTCTGCCTGTATACGATAAATTACATCCTGACAGCCCTCCATATAACAGAAAGGAAACCACAAAGACTGCCGTCTGGGCTAACCCAGCTGGCCAGGTGGCCTCTACAGGCAATGAAGGGCGTCCCCCAGGCACCGACCCTCACCTCTCTCACCACACTGGCAATATCCTCCTTGTCCTGGGCCGTGAGGTCAGGAGCGATCTTCACCAGCACGGCTGGCTTGTGCACTACCTTCAGGGCATCCCTCTCCTGCAGCACCTAGAGCAACATGGGGCCAGAGATGAGGACCCCCAAGACTGCAGTTGACAGTATAACCGTGACCTGCAGCCGCAGACCAGTGTGTTTTCACACTAGCTGTCAGAATAAAGCACCAGCAATTTCTCCTTTTCAGGAAACACTGCTCTCAATTATGCAAAAGACCCCACCAAGTCAGAGCTGATTCCACTCTCTTGAACCAAGGGATCCCCAAGAGTGAGTCCCTAATGTCATTGGCATTGGCTAATATATCAAGGTTTATTTAGACTTTTGTTCCTAAAAGAGACAGCAAATACTGTCACAAGCACGGTTTAATGAAAAGTCATTCTATTCATTCATTCAATGTGCTAGACGCTAGGGACAGGGTGGTAAATGAGAGATGTGGTCCCTGCTCTCACGGACCCTGTGGGTTAACAGCAGGGATAGATTACTGAGCAGCTGACTAATACTGAGCACAATCAGTGTTATATAGGGAATCAGAGGGAAGCAAGGGATCCTAACTGGTCCAGGTCTTAAGGACAACTCCTCGATAGTGGATAGCAACGTTGAAGCTTTGCCCTAGAGGATGAGCAGGTAGGACAGGCTGGTGGAGCGGGATGTAATTGCCCACCTTGGTCAGCAGGCGGCGCAGCTCGGCCTTTCCCTGAAGGCTCCTCAGCCCAGCTGTGTTGGGACTGGACACATTCACTACCAGGTAGTCAGCCAAGGGGCCCAGGACTCGAACCCCCTCTGTGTAGTCCGAGGCAGCGTCCACCGAGGTCTTATTCTTCCCCAGGTTTATTCCCAGTGGCAGCCCATCTGTAAATATCACTGGTCAGGATTTTGTCCCCACTCACCGTTTCCTGTGCAACATTTTGAAGCCATCCTTGACCGAAGAGCCCACGAACAGCCTCACAGGCTTTCCAACTCCAAATGTGACCTCTCCCGCGCCAGCTGACAAACGCTGACCTATGCACGGCGCTGTTGCCTGCGGGCCAAGAACCGAGCCCTCCACCTTCATCTGCGCAGCTGGGTTTGGGCAGCTCCTAGGATGTTTTACCGCTTTGTGCCCTTTTTCTTTTTTAAAATTTAATGGAAAATGGAGAAATTAGGAGCGCAAATACTAGTGTTTAAAAAGGTAGGGCTCGTAAATGAAATACGACTGAGAAGAGACAGAAGTCAGTAGCATGCCACAGGGGCAGCTGTTTACCCTCAAGGGCTGCTTGTTAGACTTGGGTCACGTGACTGGGTGTGCAGTCGTGAAGAAAAAGCAAAATTAAAGGATATGTATAAAATACTGGAAAGTATTTTCGAATCTCATGCCTAAAATGTAGAGGCATAACGGTTTTATAATTTCCATTCTCTGAGAAGGGACTCCCCCTTGTAACTAGGGTGACCACACATCCCAGTGCTCCCAGGACAGCCCTGAATACTCCTGTAGCCTGGGCATAATTATTCATGCCTGCATTCCTTCCACTCTCAAAAGTGTTGTCTCAGTTTGCACAGTAAGTAATATGGTCACCTTACTTTAAAATCCAGGGAATTATCACCTGACTTGTATTTTCGACTTTCAGTGTGTTTCTGAAATGTATTTTTCTATGTGTGAAAGCAAGGGCTTGTCTGTACTTGACTTCTCCTAAGATACTACCTTATCTGCAAAGGCTAAAGTATATCCATGGTACCACCTGCTTTTTCCAGCTAACTGGGACGTCCAGTTAGCTCACAAAATATATGTCAGGTCAGGGAGGATCAAAGAACAACATCCAGTACTGCTAACTACCTTCTCATACCTTAAATGCAGTCACCTGTTTTATCATCAACTTGAAAGTAAATGAGATTCGTGTCACTCACTTCATGGGTGGAAGGGAGGGGAGGGGTTTAGCATCCAGTTAGACAAATTATATAACAAGGTCTCCAAGCCTCCCAAATCAAGTGAAGATGGTTTGGAAACTGTAATTCTTTTCCACACAGGTAAACCGGCTTAATAGAGAATATCACTTTCATGTAGCCAGTGGATCTTTCATTAGTAGTCATTTGCCCCAAATGACAAGATTTTGGAGTTAGACAAAAATTGCTGAATTACTCTATCCGCAAAGGGCACCACAGCTCTTAACAACTCATGTTGCTTGGTATGATGCTAGCAATAAGCTGTCTTCAAGGCTTCTAGCTGCCGGTGAACACTATGTGCAGAGCTCTGCTGTGGGATTTTGTCTCACTGCAACAAATGTTAGCACCACAGTGGGGGGCGAGGAATGGGCAAGGGAGAACAGGGGAGAAAAGTGGTATAAGGGGCACTGTGAACAGTTAAAAGAAGGAAAGGGAGACAAGAAGGCAGGAGAGTATCACAAACCATGAAAGTCCTATCATGACCTTCAAAGCCCACAAGTGGCAAGGTCTATCTACAGTATAGCAGGGTCTGGTTCTGCCAGAGCCAGGGAATTCCAAACAAGGTCATTTCCTACTCCCCAAATCAGAGATTGCTAACTGCCTCGGCCCTTTCAATCTCGCGTTCAGAAATGAATCCAATACCGCAGGTTTTTCTCATCTCACCACCAGGACATCTAATGAGGCTAAACTCCTGGAAGGAGTTCCAGAAAGGCCCACCAAGGAAGATGGCCGCAACCCCATGCAACCCTAGAGGGCACCTGGGAAGGTACAGTGAGGATGGCATGGTGCCAAGACCACTATGTTCACCCCAAGGGACAGCAAGGCAGAGAGCCCCAGGGAATGAGTATCAGCACCTCCAAGGCAGCCTTCAGAAGTGCATGGTGTGGGCTTCCCTGGTGGCGCAGTGGTTAAGAATCCGCCCGCTAATGCAGGGGACACCGGTTCGAGCCCTGGTCCAGGAAGATCCCACATGCCGCAGAGCAACTAAGCCCCTGCGCCACGACTTCTGAGTCCGCGTGCTGTACCTACTGAAGCCCACGTGCTAGAGCCGGTGCTCCGCAACAAGAGAAGCCACTTTAATGAGAAACCCATGCAATGCAACGAAGAGTAGCCCCTGCTCGCTGCAACTAGGGAAAGCCCTAGTGCAGCAACAAAGACCCAATGCAGACAAAAATAAATTAATGCATTAAAAAAAAATGCATGGTGTTTCCAAATAAGTCATGAAGGATATTTTCCCCAATGCCGGGAGTAGTTATCTCTGAGTAGGGAAGAGTGTGAGTAATTTTAATGTTCTTCTTTATGCTTCCCTGCATTTACTAACACTTCTATAATTAGCATTCATTATTTATAATGGAGAAAAAGGACAACAGAGCAGGATGTACAAAGATGGCACCCAAGCCCTGCTCGCATCAACTGCCTATGTGATCACAGAGCAGCCACTCTGCACTGCTTACTTCCAAGCTGTCCCAGTTCGACACAGGTTACATAACGAGGCAGGAACTAAGTGTATCTTTGCTCAGTTGTGAAATTCAGTTAAGAGCTTGGAGGGTGTGATGGAGCCAGGAAAATTCCTCTAGCAGAGGAGCCCTGAGTTCCATACTGTTTTTTCCTATTGTTCAATCATGTTCATTTCACTAGGAATGTTCCTGACTTTCTCCCACAAGTTTCCTTCCAACAACTGAAGAACAGCCCTCTTAGGCAGGCCCCCTTTACCTTCTGTGAGCCTGGCCTGCGTCTGCTGTCTGGCCCGTAACCTGTGTTCCACCACTGAGAGTCCATGACTGTTGAATCCGTATCTGTAGCACAGAAGAGCGTTAGGGAGGAGATAAGGTTACAGCCCTCAGGCAGAAAGCAAAGACTCTGGAGGGATGGCTCCATGGCCATTTTCAACATATATTTATGATGTAAAAACCAAAGAAAAAAATCAGAGTCAGTTCTTAGACTTCTAAAGTCTAAACACCCCTGGAAGTCCTAGAGAACTTGCCAAAACACCATCAAATACAAAGGGAAAGATTAAAATTTGCCAACAAGCCACTTAGCCAACTAGCACTGTAAACAGCCCAGACCTGTCTGGACCTAGCCCACTCCTGCTTCCCACCCAACGGGGCCCTCACCACTCTGATGACCCATCCTCCCACCTCCTGCCTGTGCCCCACGAACACGCTTCCTGGAACCCATCCTGCCACTCCATTCCCCCATCCTTTCTACCTATTAAATCTCCCTCTTCCTGGCCCAAGTCAAATGCACCCTCTCCTCCTTGCATAAAGCTCCCAGCCACAAATGATCCCTCACCTCCTGGCATTCATGGAGTGCTTTGTACCTATCTTTCTCCTAGCTTGAGATGTACGTATATGCTTCAGTTCCCCTACTGGGTTCCAGTCTTCTCGAGGACAAGGGACACGTCTCCTCCCTCACCTGCCACTAGACACTCCGCAAAGGCTGGGCCTCGCCCCTCTTGCTCATCTCTACGTCCCCAGCCCCACTGTGGGTTGTTGGCCTAATGGCCATCCCCACTCCCTTCCTCCTTGCCTGTGGAACCCAGCTCCCCTGACACGGGGTGAAAATGCCAATGACTCCTTTCCCAGCCTCGCTGGCAACTCAAGCATGAACTTGAGACGGGGCTTGGTCACTGAGACACAGGGTGATGCCTACCAGGGAGCTTCTGGGAAAATATCTCCCCCCATATCCATACTTCCTTTCCCTTTCTGCTCTCTGATGTCCTCATGCGAGGACGTATGCTTGCAGCTGGGGTAGGCATCTTACAAACGAGAAGGGAAGGCCCACAGAGGTTGGACCAGAGTACTGACGCCTGGGCTCAACCAGGCGTTGAGGGCAGAACCCTGCCGCTCAACCAACCGTAAAACTGCCTACTTCACCTGTTATGAGAAGAAAATAATAACAAACGCCTATTGTTTAAGCCACTTTGTTACTTGCAGCCAAAAACACCTAACAGATACATGTAGTTGTTGACTCATGTTCATTCAGCACCCACCCTGTGCGAGGCAGAGCAGGGAGCCTGGGCACACAAGTGCTTGGAGCTCAGGCCCGGCCCTCTTGTGCCACTTCTCACCCGCGGGACTCTGCCAGGCACTGTCTTCCTGGTACCTGCAGTTATTTGTGGCAGCCGAATCATCAACAAATATCTTTTGCCTGAACACTCTGAAGATATTGACCCCAGCCTACAGGGGAAAGGTCAATAACTCGATGTCTAATGCTGGAAATTTTCCCCGAAACAAGCACGATGAAGCAGGACGTGCAGCCAAATAAACCTTCCACACGTCAGTCTCCCAGGAGGCCCTTCATTATCCCAAAGGTGCCTACCAAACACCCCCAACGAGGCTCTCAAAACTCTGTTACCAAAAAGAAGGAACTTTTTCACTCTCTGGGTTAGCTGTAGTGAAAACTGCCCAGGGCTTACAAAGAGAAGGGCTTTACACAGTCTAGAAGGACCTCTCTTCCTGAAAGCAGCCGTCTATGTTGATTATTAAATTTCCCAGTTACTAAAGGCTGGAGCTGTGCTGTCAGGTGCAAGAGCCACTAGCCATGTGTGGCCACTGAGAGCGAAGCCCGGCCAGTCCAAAGCAAGAGTGCCGTAAGGAAAACATGCTGGATTTCGAAGACTTGGTACAAGTGGAAGAAGGTAAACAGCCAGTCATTTTTATATTGCTTAATATTAAAATTATGATAGAGTATATTAAGTATTTCTAATTAAGCAGTATAATAAATAACTGTTACAAATAATAATTAAATAGAATATATTATTAAAGTTAATTGCACCTGTTTCTTTTTGCTATTTTATTGTGGCTACCAGAATATTTTAAATTACATATAGGGCTCATATGATATTTCTACTGGACAGAGCTGGGCAAGGACACTGGAGTAACAATGTGGAAAAAGCACAAACTCTAAAGTCAGATAAGCCAACATCCATTCCCAAGTTCTCCTGCTTCTGATCTCATGACTGTAGCTAAGTCGTGTAGCTCTCTTAACCTCATCGTGTATACGCGTTAAACTGAAATCATAAAACCTGCTTTTACGCCCGCACAGAGTAGATGCTCAACATGGTTCCAGAACATTCCAAATGACAGAAAAATGTCCACACTGTATGGCAGAAAAAACACCCCGAGTGTCCTGCTGGGGAGAAGGCTGCTCACCTACCTGTTAATGACAGCTTGGTCCTCAGGGAGGCGGAAGACCCTGGGCCTGGGGTTTCCTTCCTGAGGTTTTGGGGTAACACTGCCTATCTCAACAAAACCAAAGCCCATCTTGTAAAGTCCATCCACAGCTTCCCCGTGCTTGTCAAATCCTGCAGCGATTCCTACTGGATTTCGGAATTTATGGCCCAGGACTCTCACTTCCTAGGGAGAAGGAGACAAAGTCACAGGTACACAAGGCCACGTTGGTGTTTCTCAAAGCGTGGTCCACGGCACGCCTACATCAGAATCACCTGCTTGTTAAACAGCAGATCCCAGGGCCCATCCCCGGACTAAGGAATCAGAATCTCTGGGGGAGGGTGGGGAAGAATGGAACTCTGAGGGAACCTGTTTTTAACAGTGCTCTCCAGGTGATTCTGATGCCAGCCAGAGTTTGAGAACCATCGGGCTTTATCATCACTGAGGAGAAAAACAGTGTTTCCACCATGGGTTGAGCAGGAGACAGGTGCTGCCTTTTCCAATTACGGTGAAGAACTGTACCTTCTTATCCACTATTTAGCCCCTAGATGGTGCTATTCTGAAACAGTCAGGCAGCAAAATCCTTTAATCTTAGTAAGTCAGCGCCCGCTGTGTCCCTCCTCAGCCAGGTGATACCAAGGCCCAGCTGTGTCCTCACGACTCCAGTGCTCGACCCAGCAGCACTGATTGCTGGGCCCCAGAACCAGGCTGGGCTGGAAGCAGGTTCTTCCCTGGCAAACATGGGGCGGATTCCTGATTGTTCTCTATGATGAAAGTGACTGGGGCTTAATTACTGTCAAGTCTAGCCTAACTCCTGAGGGACTTAGTATTCGCACCCTGATCTAGCCAACAAATCTAGAAGCAAGATAAATACGTTAAAATGTGGGAAAGGAATCGGGATATCGTAAAGTCAGCAGTTGCCAACAGAATCGTCACTGTCAGCTGATATGGCAGGAAAGCCTGTGCCAGGACTAGCAAGGACCTCTAAGGGTGGCACCATCTGGCCTTGGAAGCAGGAGGAAGCAAGGCTGCCCCACGGAGGGGAAGAAGAGATGGCAGTGAGTGTGTGCATGCGGTGCCTCGGGGACTGGGAGGCTGGGAGGGTGGCCACACTGGGGGCCCTGGGGGCCATGCTCCAGGACGGGTCTCTCGGCCCCGGCTGCTCAACAGGCTCCCTGGGCAGCCTTCAGTCCTCAGGCCCAGAGATGACCGTCAAATGGGGCTGGCACCAAACCAGAGCATCTGCGTACAGGTCTCCCCCACTTTTCCGAAGTTCTCTTTATGCCACTTTGCTTTTACGAAAGACCTACATTTGTACCTGTTTTCTCTAACCAACAGGAATCCAAAGAGGATTTTCACTTTTACAGAAAAAGGTGCCACGTGTGCTCAAAACTGCAGGATGGGAAGTGAAAGGGATTCTAAGACAAAAAGGGAAAATGTAGAGAAGGCCCCTTTGATTGCTAACAGTGACCCTTCCCCAAAGAGGTCTGAGTGTGTTTTCTTCATGTTCACATCATTCTAATGTTCCCCATTTGGTAAGAAGTCTCCTAAATGGAAACTGTCTGGGCTTGCACGAGGATGTAGATTCTAGGAGGACGTGGATTCTTGCACTTTGTTCGCTGCAGAAACCCCAGCACACAGAAGAGTAAGGGGATACGGTGGGGCCCCTGTGTTGAATGCAGGACGGAATGAGGCTGGGACAGGAGTCGTATGCTTTCCTCAAAGGGCTTGGCTAGACATGCCTACATCACATTAGATGTTAGTGATGCTGGCATGCTTCCCTTTTCAGCAGAGCTGAACACTGAGCTACCCGAGACCTCCGCGAGGCAGGATGGCGGCTAACGGACGGATGCTGAGCCAGACTCCATGGGTTTGATTCCTGGCTCAGCCACTTCCTAGCTGTGTGCATTTGGGTAAGTCACTTAACTACTGTGCACTTCAGCGTTCCTGATCTGTAGATGGGGATGACGGTTTGGGGTGGGAGGCTAATTTGGGACTCTGGTTTTCAAAAGGATCAGCCCCAGCTAAATAAATTAGGGAACTTTGACCTTGACCCTCGTGTCTATCGCACAAGGTGTTACAGGAGTACCTACCAGCATGTCAGAGTCTTGAAACGTGGCACGAGGAAGGAGCCCCAGGGAGGTGACGTGAACAGCCAGCCTGTGGGCTGCCTCGGGGTTCAGCAGCCCCTGCAGAGCTGGCATCAAGTGGTCCGCGTAGAAACGTTCATCCCCCGTGGCCGTCAGGTAGGAGGCGAAGAGAAGTCCTCCGCCCCCCAGGATCACCATGGCATCCTGGGCCCGCTTCTGGAAAAAAGAGCCAATGGGGCCCCCTCAAGGCTAGGCTGTAGCACCTTCTCTGAACCCTTTACACGACTTACACACACACAGAGGACATAACATGCAGTGATGTCCGTGGCCTTCTGCTAACGCTGGTCTCCTTGGGTTCTTGCTCACGTATTGCCTCTACAGTCAGAGGCTGTATCTGCACTTCTGCTGACACGCCCTCCTCTAGCCCTGAAGGACTCCAGGCCAGGGATTTCAAGAGGGGCAAGGCTTCCCTGGCGGCGCAGTGGTTAAGAATCCACCTGCCAATACAGGGGACATGGGTTCAATCCCTGGTGCGGGAAGATCCCACATGTCGCGGAGCAACTAAGCCCATGCGCCATAACTACTGAAGCCCGCACACCTAGAGCCCGTGCCCTGCAACAAGAAGCCACCGCAATGAGAAGCCCGCGCACTGCAACGAAGAGTAGCCCCCACTTGCCGCAACTAGAGAAAACCCGCGTGCAGCAACGAAGACCCAACGCAGCCAAAAATAAATAAATAGTAAAATTTTTTAAAAAACTTTAAGAGAGGCAGTATTGCCCCCTAGGGGCATGTGGTGGGCACCCGGAGGAGAATGTTAATAGATTTAGTGAGCAGGAAGTCAGTAAAGTCAGAACGGTCCCTATCGTGTGTGACTTTTGAACAGACTACTGACATTCACTAGGTAAAAATATATGTTCATATTATCTGAGCCTAGAAATGCAAACTCTGTTTCCCCACATAAACACAATCTCCTGTGCGGTTTTCATCTGTATTGACTTTCCAGGAATGCAATTACCTTGTAGATTGAGGGATGACTATACTGTTTTGCACAGAACATTACCAAGAATCACTCACCGTTTCAGAAAATCCATGTGGAATGGTTCAGTGCTTTGCTTAGATGTTTGACAATAAAACATTCCTGTGGCACTAGAATTTCTAAGTAGAGGCTTAAACACCTGACTCACTACCTAGGTGACTCATGCCCTAATATTTATGGGTTGAAATGCATATTATTTTATTATAAATTTACTTCTCCTTTATATTCCAGTTAGGACATTATGTTGACTTTTTAAAATTATATATAGAAAGATTACATTATACATAAATTCCACTTCAGGATAATAAAGAGGGTTGCAAAAAAATTTTTTTAAAGGAGCATCAGGTCTTTTTTTAAAATTTTATTAAAGTATCATTGATTTACAATGTTGTGTTAATTTCTGCTGTACAGCAAAATGATTCAGTTATACATGTATATATTCTTTTTCATATTCTTTTCCATTATGATTTATCACAGGATATTGAATATAGTTCCCTGTGCTATACGGCAGGACCTTGCTGTCTATCCATTCTACATATAATAGTTTGCATCTGCTAGTCCCAAACTCCCAATCTTTCCCTCCCCCGCCCCCACCCCCTTGGCAACCACAGGTCTGTTCTCTAGAGAGCATCAGGTCTTCTTGGATCAAGCTCAAACATCGCTCATAATACTTTTCTCTAATTATCACTGCCCAATGCTGAGTCCCTCACTCATTCATTCATTCAATCATTCAGCACATAGTGACTGTGCACTCAAGGATGGGCTACAGACCGAGTCCCTGCCTTTACAAGGAGTACAACCTCAGAAGGAGACAGAAATCAATGATCATGCAAACATATAACTATGACAAAGCTATGAAGAAAAAAGTGAGAGAAGAACCTAACAATCAAAGAGGTAGAGAAAGGCTTCCTTGACCAAGTGCCTTAAAGCTGATATTCAAAGGATAAATAGAAGTTAATTAGGCGGCAGGGCGGGGCGGTGTAAATGCGCTCTCCACTCTTGGCGGCAGAGGAGAATGAGATGCACCCAGGTGATTTGAGTTTCGTTCCCTGAACAAGGAAGTGACCTGATCGGATTTGCCTTTAGGGTCACTCCTAGCCGTCAACATAGATCTAGCATTCATTTTTCTCCCTTCTCCTCCAGGAGACTGTAGGAACGCCCCTTATGTTGATCAACAGATTTCTGAGCGCCGTTACAAAGACCCTGCCCTAAACTTTTATCTAAAAGGGTTGGCACCATGTTTTACTGTAATTTCATTCCAGGTTGGATGCTGCACACACTGCTAGGCGATCCTGTGTTCGCTAAGCGCCCTGTGCCTGGCTCAGTAAAGGCCCACGTGCGCTGACACAGATCGGCATCTACTCCGTTTACACGTCCGTTTACACAGTGACCACGTACATGTGTAAATGCACACACATGATCATTTGCAGGTGTCCCCAAAGACACACAAACGTGCCAAAGAGGCCCACCCTCTCGGAGCCGCCTCCCGTCCACACCTCGCCCAGGCTAGCCTTCCCTCCATCCTCCCCGCGCCTGCCTTCCCGCAAGTTCTCTCTTCGCCGCTGCAGGGCCGCACCAGCTGAACTCACTTTGAGCTGTCTCCACGCCATGCTCCTTTCCGCCACTGGGCCCGCCTCTGTCTCGTTTCCATTGGAGAAGATGGCGGTGACTCCTCTAGTCTCCGCCCCTCCAGCTGCCTACTCACCAATCGCTGGGCAAGAGGGTGGGGCGGGGCCCCCTCCGCGGAGGGAAAAGCCCCGCTCAGCTCCGAGAGCCTGGTTGGGTGCTCACGCGCGGGCGCAATCCCCGTGTGCTCGCCCGCCCGCCCGCCCGCCCGCCTCCTGGCGTCTTCGCTGCGCTTTGCGGAGGCTCAGCCGAATCTGGTTGGGTCGCTTCGCAGAGCTTTCCTGCATCCTGCAATCTGGAGAGAAGACTAACTGTATGTTGATTCTTCGATTCTAAGCCACACTCACCAGTTTTTTTGTCATTTAAGTTAAACATGCTATTGATAGTGTTTGTGCTTTAGATAAAGCATGGGTTGAATATATACCGGGCACTAAAAAGGGTTGAAATGATTTACAGCGCTGTGTAAGATACCTGAGTTGACTTTAAAAGAAGATTCCTTGAGCATCAGGTTTCACTTTTTTAAAATGCCTAAAACATATGTATGTATGTTTGTAAGGATATTGGGAAATTAAGACTGTGAACTTCGAAAAGTGAAAGTGTCCTGCACCCAAACTGTTCCATTGCAGCCCAGACTTGGACTCCTCTGCTCAGAAATCTTCCCCCCAAATTGCAAACTCTTATTTTCTTGGCGTTTGAAACAATTCAGTTTTCTAGTTTCAGTTCCCACTACTGTCCCTCTAGCCCCCCCACAAAGAGAGCATTATTTCTTTCTCTGTATAAATGCCTTCCACTGTCTCACCTCCATGCATTTACTCTCGTGGACGCTTCTGCCAAGATGCCTGTTCCGTTTTCCTAGACATGGACACCCTTATATGTTCAAGTGCTGGAAATACATCTTCATCTGAACCTTCACAGATTTAAGCTATACCTCTGTAGTGGAACTTTATTAACTACACTTGTTACGTCTTTTCTCCCCTAATTAGACTGTAAACTGTTTGAAAGTAGGGACCATACTATATTTCATCGTACCAGTTGTTTATTGCATTGGTTTTCAAACTGAGGGATGTGTTCTTGGGGTTTACACTTCAGAGGATTTTTGATTTTGGTGTCCACTTCCACAATGATTTTTTTAAAGTAATGTAAGCATCATTTGGACCATTTGGATAACCAACTGAACCCTGAAAGCTGCTAGGAAATTTCAGTGCCCACATTTATTTGTATTTGTGATCTCATTTTGGTGCCAAGAAAGAGAACTGGCTAAAATACATAGATGATGGATGTGCTACAGGTGAAGATCAAATGACATGCTCTATGAACAGAGGTTATTTATTTTATTTATTTATTTTTGGCTACGTTGGGTCTTCGTTGCTGCATGCGGGCTTTCTCTAGTTGCTGTGAGCGGGGGCTACTCTTCGTTGTGGTGCACGGTCTTCTCATTGCGGTGGCTTCTCTTGTTGCGGAGCACGAACTCTAGGCGCGCAGGTTTCAGTAGTTGTGGCTCGTGAGCTCTAAAGCGCAGGCTGAGTAGTTGTGGTGCACGGGCTTAGTTGCTCCGCGGCATGTGGGATTTTCCCGGACCGAGGCTCGAACCCATTTCCCCTATACTGGCAGGCGGATTCTTAACCACTGCGCCACCAGGGAAGCCCTGGACAAAGGTTTTCAGCAAATTAATTAAAGAAAAGTGGTGAGAGAATTGATTCTTCCCTACAGTACGAAGTAGCGTGAATGACAAAATCAAAAGAACCTGTGCAGTCGTAGGCCAGAGCTGTGTTTATCTGCTAAGTGGCTATTTAGTTTGGCAAAATTTGAATTTCATTGGTTTTCAGTTTTGTTTAATTTCTATTCATTCTTTCATCAAATATTTATTCTTTGGCTTTTATGATTATGTAAGAGCTTTAGGAGAGAGATTACGCCTAGGTTTGTGTATAAATGTATTTAAGAAACAATACGATAATTTAAATCCATCGTAGGGGGTCTGCAAGAATGGTTTTCTTTAAAAAAAAAATACATTACTAAATTTTTAGCAACACTGACTTAGATATTCATCGTCCTCTATCCCCTTACAGCTTAGACTTAGCAAATAAAGATCTATTATAAAGTTAAAGGTATAGCCGGTTGTGTAGACACAGGTGGTGCTACCCTAGCTGTGAAGGCCCATTGCTTTATTGATCTCTGGCATTTGTTTTCAGCTTATAGGAACTCCACCTGGGTCCTTAAAACCTTTTGTCTCCTTGACAAATTATTACCAATTTCTAAAAGAATAATACTAATAAGATAAACCCACCAAGAATGTATTTAAAGGACCAGGCAGCTGCTGAGCCCCAACACGTTTTTTAAAATTTATTTTATTTTATTTTTTATTTTTGGCTGCGTTGGGCCTTCGTTGCTGCGCGTGGGCTTTCTCTAGTTGCGGCGAGCAGGGGCTACTCCTCTTTGCGGTGCGCGGGCTTCTCATTGCGGCGGCTTCTCCCGCGGAGCACGGGCTCTAGGCGCGCGGGCTTCAGTAGCTGTGTGAGCCTCTACACTTCTCATGTGCACAGTGCACAGAGAAAATGTTCTTCAAAGGAAGAACCTGGCTTTGGTTATACATCACAACAGGTATCGTTCTAGGAAATGAGCTGGATAGCCCAGAGCAACATGGAGAACATAATTGTTATCAGCTTAACAGGTTTCATTGCAGCTTTCAGGAAGCAGAAGATTACTGTCGTGCTCAGAGAGGACACCCTGCTTTCACTTGGAACCAGGAGGTTCAAGACCTCCTCCGGGACTTTCCGGAAGAAGGAAAGAAGTGGTAGGTTGGGGAAAATTTAACGCTGCTGGGAAAACATCAAGAAAAAACAACCCAGGTAAGGCTCTGAGGTTTAGCGTTTGTGAAGGAAACTTCCTTACTTATACTCTGAGACAAGAGAAGGAAAAAAAATTAAATCTTTCCCCTTTTGTATACAGAAAAAGCAATCACTTCACTTTGTTACCATCATTCCTCTGAAATATCTTCACTTTTGTGCTCCAGCCTTGGTTTGTCTGTGTCAGAAAAATGATGAGATTTTTCTCAGAGCCTCTCTAAAGTTAACTTACCTGCTATTTCACTAAAAGTGTCGTGCGAGATTCTGAAATGGGAATCCTTTTACGGTCACTTTTTTTTCCTGGTAAATATCTCTTTATCATTCTCTGCCCCACATTTCCTAACAGAACCTTGGAGAGAAATTATTTGCCTCTTGTCTTTCTTACACAGATATTTTCAAAATTATGCACCATAATCCTGTGGTCTTAGAGAAAAATCCAAGGCGTTATTATATCATCTTCATTGACGTCTAGGTAAATTAATACTAAGCCTTGTGATAATGCATAATATGAAAAAATAAACTATAATTTGTTGGGGGGGCAATCCTAAATTTCCATCTATTGGAAGCTAGCAGGATTTGGTCTTCATAGTTATATTTTTCTAAATGTTCGACTTTTGAGTATGAGCCTCATCTGGGTCTGGTCTCCCTGCAGCAGATGTCACAGCCCACTGGGCCCCCACGCCCACCTGCATTTACCTGTTCCGAAACCCCAGTCGGATCTCGTCAAAAGTGGACTTGTGCTCACTGGGGCGTTAGTTCATTTGCCAGGCTGTTAAGTGATGAGACCACATGCTGCCAAAGACCTAATTGTCACAAACTGATTGTAAACAAGGAGAATGTGTGAGAGCAGTAGGTAAAGAGTCTGAGTGATGGACGGGAGAGGCTTCCTCCTGCAGCCCCTCTGGTAGTTGGGCAGAGCCGTTCCTTGACGTTCCCTTCACTTCCTGACTTGGTGGGCTGTGGGAGAAAGTGGACTGATAAACCCCATTAACCACATGTACCCCTCCAGTCCTTTTAGCATTTGGGCTTTAGGGGGAAGAACAGGAAACAAAGGAGGAACACAGAGTACAGTGGAATATAGGGGAGCTTGTTATCATTTAGAGGTTTGCCTCTTCAGAGGTAGGAGGTGAGAATTAAGCAGGGGGTGTGCGTAGTTGCGGTTTTTCTTCAATTAACGTTCTTCATGCAGTAGTCACAAAGCATTTGTTCATAGCTCAGTGAATTGACAGAGAATTCTGAGAATTCTCAATGATGTCTCAGACTGTTTAGGTAAAAATTTTGTTGCACTTTTTTTAAAAAAAATCACAAATACATTCTTATTAAAATATACAGCAGCTCTGGATGCTTCATAAAACAGAATACATTGCAATATTTCTCTATTACAAGAAAAAAAATCACCTTCCTCAAATACTGGCTATTGAAAGGACGCAGTATTTCGAAGTAATATATTTCTAGCTTCAGACCTCTCCTTCGTCACCCTTTCAAGCTCTTTGTGATATCTTTGTCCCTTTTGCCATGATAACATGCATGCTATTTTAAAAAATTAATTTGTATCAGAGTATAGTGGCTTTACAAAGTTGTGTTAGTTTCTGCTGTAAGCATGCTATTGTTAATGAGGCCAAGGCTGTGAGCATAATCTCTGCACAAGTCAAGTGCCCAAGTGTTTCGTTCTTACAAACTGCATCCCTAGAACTGGCAGCCATCTTACAACTGTGCGCTTTTCTCATCATCACAGGAGTTTATTTCGCCAGACCCATCTCCAGGATTGGAAAAACAACCCCTAATGTAGTCTAAATAGTGTTGATTATCCATCCATTTTTCACTCTCCAAGAATTGAGCTTTTAGACTTTCTCAGTTACTCTTGGTTTTGGAGTGAAGATGCATTTCCCGGTATTTTTCACGTACTGGCAAGAGATTTCTGCTGTAGAACATAGAAAGTTTGTGCAGAAGAAAATCTTGGACAAAAAGAATTCTGTTCAATTTACCCAAGCCAGTTCTGTAAATTCTGAGTCTATGTTCCGATAATGAGAGGAAGTAGGTCACTGCGGTGAAGAGCTGGAGCTGTGGAGTCGGGCTTCCTGGGTTCCCATCTTGTTTCTGCGACCCTGGGCAAGCAGCTTAACCTCCATGCAGCCCAGTGTCCTTCCAAGGATGGTTATGAGGATTAAGTAAGACAATACAAATAAGGTATTAGAACAATTCGCGGCATACTATAGCAATTATTACTGTTAACGTTATTGTGCAGTTTCAATTTTTTGTTCAAAGTTTACCTTCTGCTTCTAGATAGCTTCACATTCATGTCAAAGGTGAAAACACTTTTGGAGATCCAATATTGGTATTAAGCATTATTATCAGAGTGTTTATACATCTTATTATGAATTTAAGAAATGCCTCTTCCAAAATAAGATGCTGGTAGGAGAAGTATTTGTAAATGTTCAAATACTTAACGTTCAAAAAAGAAGTCTGATGCTTCATATTGTACAATATTACTTCAGATACTTACTGAGTTTTTCAACATTTGAATAGTTGAACTCATTTTTCATTTACTTTAAAAATAAAAACACTTAAAGCTCACATGTAAGAGCATTAAGAAATTGGAACAGTAAACAAGTTGGAATAAAAAGTAACAGTTTGTGTTAAAAGTGGTGTTACAAGAGGAATATTAACCCTATTACAAGTGCCAAGACAGCCGTACTGGTTGTGAAAACTTTGAAATACTTCCATGCCATTGGTAAAGTAAAGTAATATTATAAACTCATTACTTCAAACTAACGATCATAGGATGATATGACAGCCATTGATAAATGGAGATCTATCCTAGGGACATCTGAAAAATATTTTTAGACCTATCTGCCATTCTGGCTAAGGTCACAGTGTTGCACATCCTTTGAAACACTCTGTGCTTTAGGAGAAGCATCAGCATATCATTAGCTTAAATTACATACTTGCTACTACTTCTGAATCATGTAGCTTTGACTCTGGTTTTGTTGTTAGTGTGTTATAGCTCTTGTTTAAGTAGTACATGCGTGATGTTTTGATATTTATAAATTCAATAGTTTGTAATAAAATATGAAACACAAGTTCCCACAATCCCTAATGAAAAAATGGATCTAGGGAATAATCACCAATGGCTGCTAGACTAATAGTTATTAGTTGTCACACAGGCATTATGTGACTCCTGATGGAAGTACTTGACACCACCTACTAAGTATTCTTATAGAAAGTAGAACTTGAATCTGACTTAAGCCTCTAGAGCCAACCAGTTTATAAAAAGTCAGAACCGAGAACATGTGAGATGGCACCATGGGAATACAGTCATCAAAATCCAGAACTGGGAAGCTTTACAGGATAAACAACTCAGGTTTTAACAATAAAGACATCGCAAGATTGAGGGGAGAGAATGAGGAGGAAGTGGGAAAGGGCCACCCAGGAGAGTGGAAGTGAGAATAGACTGAGGGAAATACTTCGATTACCAGGCAGGGTGAAGGCAGGCCCCTCGTAGTTCATGATCCTGAATTTAAGCTGAGATGTAGTCAACGGGGTTGTATGATTTCTCCAGCCACGTTCAGCAGCGTGATAAGAAACAGCAAGTATACACAGAGAGGCACATTCAAGAATGCTGTTGCCCACCTTCTGAACTCTTTAATCTCTACCAATAAGAATTACCGAATACAAAGGAGAATCTTATGCTTAGAATGTAATTTCCTAAAGTAAACTTAATTCTCTGTCTTCTCACTGTTGACCCAATTGGTGGACCTAATTTTGAGATGTTGTGACTGTGCTCCAGAGCAAAAGACCTACTTCAGAATTCCTACATTGTTGTTCTTTTAAAAAACAACTGGATAGTTATCTTTAATTTGTTTTCTTTAACATATGTTTTAATTATCACATATGTGCATGTACTGATTATTTTACAGACTACCACCTAACGTTTTATCCTATAAGTTAACTTTTGCATTGGCCTCCAAATAGATGCCTTTTCAGACCAAGATGCCAGTTATGAAAGAAATGGGAATAATTCTCATTCACATAGGAAACCCAAAAGGACAAAAAGAGAAGTCACAATACCGAGAAACAAAATGACCTCAGGTAATGTGTAGTGAAATCAATTCCACCCTTAAGGGATGCACAAGACTTAATTAATGCCGAAATGTGTCCACATCACGGGTAGTCAGTAAATATTCTTTACATTCTATTTTGTCTGATCTTAATATTGCAGTGTTTGCTTTCATTTTTTAAAATTTATTTGTTTTTATTTTTGGCTGTGTTGGGTCATCGTGCTGTGCGTGGGCTTTCTTTAGTTGTGACGAGCAGGGGCTATTCTTTGTTGCGGTGTACGGGCTTCTCATTGTGGTGGCTTCCCTTATTGCAGAGCATGGGCTCTAGGCGCGCGGGCTTCAGTAGTTGTGGCACGTGGGCTCAGTAGTTGTGGCTCGCAGCCTGTAGAGTGCAGGCTCAGTAGTTGTGGCGCCCGGGCTTAGTTGCTCCGCAGCATGTGGGATCTTCCTGGACCAGGGCTCGAACCCATGTCCCCTGCAGTGGCAGGTAGATTCTTAACCACTGTTCCACCAGGGAAGCCCTAAGAAAAGTTTTTTTCCCACAAAAGTTTCCATCAAAAGAGTCGTGTTAAAGCCCTTGCAAAGTCTTTCATATCGTGGTATTCTCCCTTTTTTAAAAAAAAAATTTTGAAAAACAAATACTATTTGGGGAAAATGCCTGGGTATGAAATGACCTCAATCAATATCAATGTTGGCTAAGGATCTAGGGTTTCCCTGGTGGCGCAGTGGTTGAGAATCCACCTGCCAGTGCAGGGGACACGGGTTCGAGCCCTGGTCCAGGAAGATTCCACATGCTGTGGAGCACCTAAGCCCACGCGCCACAACTACTGAGCCTGTGCTCTAGAGCCCGCGAACCACAACTACTGACCCCACGTGCCACAACTACTGAGCCCACGCACTTAGAGCCCGTGCTCTGCAACAGGAGAAGCCACGGCAATGAGAAGCCCGCGCACCGCAACGAAGAATAGTCCCCGCTCGCCGAAACTAGAGCAAAGCCCGCACGCAGCAACGAAGACCCAACGCAGCCAAAAATAAATAAAATAAATAAATTTTTTAAAAACTCTTTAAAAAAATAAAATAATAAAAATAAAGTGGATCTAGTGATATTCTTAGGGGTGGCAGCGCACAACTTCAAGGGTTGGGTGTCCTTGTCAACAAGCCCCTTAAGTATCCTTTAAAAAAGCAATTTAGAAGGTGTGATTGTTGCAGAGATATTCTCTCATCTAGAGAGAATATGTATCTAAAGAACAAATGTAAAAATCAGCTTTTCTGGATACTTTGTAAATGAGTACTTGTGAGTTAGGGAAAAAAGATAGTGATAGAATTAGACCGAAGTAAAGATGAGATATTTTGGAAAACCTAAATAATTCTGAAATTTCTTCTGGTTATAATGAAAGCAGTGATGTTGAAGATGCATTTGAAAAGTTTGAGTAAAGCTATGTCATGAAATTGAGTTTCAGAAGAGCAAAGCTTCTAAATTAATATACTACTTTGTATAACGTGATTTTAATTATGCCTTTGTAAAACTAAATTACTGAATTAAATAAGTAGACATTTGTTTTACATACATCCTTCAAGTTTATATAGTCAAATTTGCTCAAAAATAACTTTAAAAAAATCTCATTGAGAAAGGAGGTCACCTTATATTTATGTATTTGGGGTCCTTTAAAAAATTTTGTGTCACTTTGCTTTAGGTGTGTGCCTACTAAATTTCATGTAAATGCATCTAATTATTTCACTCACTGAGAATATTTTTATAGTAGAGTTTATCATATTCAACTTTATTTTAATAACATGTCATTCCTTGCCTTGTTCTGTGCTTTCTGGTTCTAACGCTTCCTTGCTTTTGTCTTTTGTTGAAATTTTGTTCTTCAGTAGTCTTGTGTTAATTATTTACCTTCAAGAAGTTTTTTTTTTTTAAACACATTCTTATGTTTTTCTAGTTGTCGGGCTTAGGAATGAAACAGTCTCTTGAAATCCCCTCATCTGGTTATAGAATTATAGTACAGGTTAGTTTTTTCACCTCCCTACCCTCACTCACTAGATCTTGTTAGGATATTCTGTGGGTTTTATTCAGGTTATTGTTATAGTAAATAATTATTTTTATACTATACGACTTAACACTTGTTTCATGCTTTTATGAAAGCCAGATTTCCAACAATAATTTAGAATTTATTTCTGTTTTAACTGGTTTCGTATTTATCACCAGCCACTTTGTACCATAACTTCCCACTTCCGAGTTCTTAGTTTCGTTTCATCTCTATTCCAATTGTTTTTTCAAGAAAGATCTATTGGTGGAAATATTTTGGGAGCTTGTGAATAATCAAAAGGGGTCTTTCTTGTCCCTTCCTAATGTTAAAGGAAAACTTTCCCCAGACAATCTACTGATCTAGTAAGCTTTTATTCAGTGACTCATGAGTTGGGCAACATCCACCCTAGCAGACAGAAAGGATCTCTTAAGAGCTGTACAAGGGGAGAGATTTTTATAGACAGAGATGAGCAGGAGCAAGGAGGTTATACTGGGCATTTACTAAGTGGTTAAAGCAAGTTTACTTATAAGGAGCAAAGGGAAGTGATGGAGCTGGGTTATGTAACTTGTACTGGGCAGGCAGCCACTGACTGGTTGACTTTGGCCTTCCCTTCCTGGAAGAGCTGTTTGCTGATGCGGGGCTTAGCATGAGTGACTCCATCTTGGGCCTGATCTGGTTACTTTAACACCAGTGAGGCATATGTTAGCAGGGTGTACAGTTAAAAGGTAGGATCAGTTGCTGTAACAAAGGCCAAAATGGTAGCTTAAACAAAATAGAAGTTCATTTCTCTTTTACATAACAGTCTGAGTAAGAGGCCTAAGGCTGAAAGGATCAGTGGTTTACAGGACCCAAGCTCTTCCTTGTTCTGCCATCATCAACTTGTAGCATCCATCTCAGGTCTATAAAAGCTGTTTTATCACCCTGCACTCTATGTTCACATTCCAGCAAGTGGGAAGGAGAGAGGGGTGGGGTGGGGACTGATCCTTTTTTTCTTTTTTAAGGGCACAGCCTGGAAATTGCATCTACTACTTCTCATATCCTATTGGCCAGGACCTGATCACATGTCCACACCACTGCAAGCAAGGAGGGCTGGGAAACGTAGTCCTTAACTGGACTGCCATGTTCTCATGGAAGGAAGGGAGAACATAGTAGAGAATAACCAACACTCTACAATGAAAGTGATGCAATTCTTTCCTCACAGTCTTCCCCCTCAAAACTCTGTAGACATCATTGTCTTTTGGCACTTAATGCCATAGTGGAAAAGATTAAGGCTAGCCACTCCCCCTTTTTTTTCTGGTAGCCTTTTTTTCCCATATCAGATTGCTTGTAGAATTTTTTAATCCTTGTGCTACAGAAACTTTTTTTTAGCATGCATCTAGGTTACTTTTCACCGATTTTGCCTAGAATGTGATGTGGCATATATACATCTTTCTTGGCTTATGAAAGTTTTATTCAATTCTGCCCACTTATCCCTTCTATCTCATTTGCTCTGGTTTTGTCCCTGAGCAATACCAGTTATCTATGTGCTATCCTGCTGGCTTCTGTCCTCCATATCTTTCCTGTCATTCTTTTAAGTGAAACGATGGTTTCCTATTTATCACTCTTTCTGGTACATTCTGAAAGAACTCCTGACATTTATCCTGCGTACCACTGATTTGACTTTTCCACCTCAGTTCTGTCCTGTATTACCTCCAACATGGATCTTAATTTTTCTGTAGCATTTTTGGTTTTCTTGAAATCCTCTGCCATTTATTTCTCTTTTAATCTATCTCATTCTTATGCATATTAGCTTCAGTTGGTTTATCTTTAAGATTCTCTGTTTCACGGTACAGCCAAAAAAAGAAGACTTTGTTTCATTTAAGGATGTTAAACAGCTTTCTGAAATATTCTTCTGGATTTTGCTGTTGATGATTTTCAGAGCTACACTTTCCTCTGTGTCCTTTGGAGTCAATTCCCAGGTTCTAAAGTGCTATTCATAGGCTCCATTTTATTCTTTGTTTTTTCCCTTATCTTTTAAGGCAAGATCTGTCAAAACGCATTTGTCTAAGACTAAGAAATTGTATCACCCTAAATTCAGCAGCCTGTTGGCTTATTTAGTGGTCATAACCCCTTCTCAGATCGACAGTTGAAGTTCTGGGTTAGTTTGCTGTTCTCAGCAAGCTGTCAACCTAATGACCCTAATCTGAGGTGAGGTTTTACTCAGCTCTACATACATTGCTTTAATTTTCACATCGTTGGATATTATTGCACCGGTTCTCAAGATGAGAGAACTAAGAGGTTAAGTCATTTGCTCAAGGCTTCATAGTTACAGTGAAAGGCAAACCAGCTCTGGACCCCAGATTTTTGACTTGTAGAATCCAGTTTCTGTTTTCAGTCCTCCATCCTGTTAGTCAGTCTTCTGGCTTGTCTACAGATGTATCAACAGTGGGAAATGATCACTGTGGTTTCCTATATAAGACAATTTGTGTTGTTTTTAGCCGTGAATAATCCTCAAGTAAAATAGAAATATTTCTATCCTAAAACTTTTCCTTGAGCTTCATTGACTTTCTTTTTCCTATATGACTTTCCTTTTTCCGCTCATCTTTCAACCACATGTCACCAACCTGCTCTTGCTAGTCTGATAAGTACTGACCTTCACAGTGCACATCTTGAAATATTATTCTTTTTGTCATTCTTGGTGGGTCCTGGCAGAACTCTACTGTCTCGTAGAGGGCTCTGGATATAATTTTTGAAGAAGGAAAGGAAAGTACTTAAGTGCAGGAAAGAATCAGGTTTGGTGGATGCTTTATTAAAGAAAATTTGAAAGCCTCTGTTTGGCTTTCATGTTGGTATAGTTAGCATTTGTTTGTTGGTTGTTGGTTTATTCCCTGCTTCATCCCAAAAAAGGACTTGTGGCATCTTACCAAAATATATGCAATGCAATAAAATTTAATAATTCTTTTAGGGGCTTCCCCGGTGGTGCAGTCGTTGAGAGTCCGCCTGCCGATGCAGGGGACGCAGGTTCGTGCCCCAGTCCAGGAGGATCCCACGTGCCGCAGAGCGGCTGGGCCCGTGAGCCATGACCGCTGAGCCTGTGCGTCCAGAGCCTGTGCTCCACAATGGGAGAGGCCACAACAGTGAGAGGCCCACGCAAAAAAAATTTTTTTAAATAAATAAAATTAATTATTTTAAACGGGGAAAAAGAAAGAAATCTGAGTGAAAGGAAAATAAGTGTAGGACCTCTGCATAATCTATAAATTTCACCTTCAAGAGAATTCCCTGGCAGACCAGTGGTTAGGGCTCCATGCTTCCACTGTAGGGGGCACGGGTTCAATCCCTGGTCAGGGAATTAAAATCCCGCAAGCCACTCAGCATGGCCAAAAAAAAAAAATTCACCTTCAAGAAATTTCTCAGCCTTCTTGCCTCTGTGTCCTGCATAGAAACCTTTTAGTGGATGTCTAAATATAGGTGCATATTTATTTGATCCAACATTAACTGCAAAATGTAAGTTTTCCAGCAACATAAAAGAGAACAGGGGTGAAATAAATACCCCTTAAAGCAGCATTTCCCAAGTGATATTCTGTAAGATAACAACCAACATTCTTAAAATGTTGCCAGAAGGAAGGAAAAGGTTTTTGACCTTAGGACTTCTCAGAGCCTTTCATGTGCTGAAGCCTAACCACTGCGCACCGTCTCCGAGCGCCCGTCATCTCCCATCTACACTGTGCATGTGCCTCCTCCTGATCTCCCTGCTTCCAGGCCTGGCCCCTTGCTGTCCCTTCTCAACCCAGCAGTCCGAGGGGGTCCAGCACAATCAGATCATCCTGCTGCTCCTCAGAGCCCCCAAGTATTTTCCTATCTCATGCAGAGTAAAATCATACTCTTCTTGATTGCCTGACATGACATGCTCTCTCCACCCCCGTCCCTTCCTCCCACCCCACCCCAGGATCTTCCTGGCCTCCCCCAATTCCCCCTTTTGCTCCTTGTTCCTCAAACAAAGCCAGCAGGCTGTGGCCTCAGGGCCTTTGCACCCCTCAAATGTCCATCTCCAATGTATTGGCAGAGCTCTCTCTCTCCCTATATCCAACTGTCAGCAAAAATGCCCTCTCCTGATAGCTGAGCACCCTTTCTCTTCATCTGCTTACCTTTGTTTTTTTGTTTTTTACTGTACTTTATTCAGTACACGATACAATTTGTGTATCTGTCACCATCACAAAAATGGAGGCTCCGTGAGGGCAAGAACTTGGCTTGTTTTGTTCATTGCTGTATCTTCAGTTCCCCAGAACATTGCGTCACATAGTAGATGTTTAATTATAATTTAGTGAATGGTTGACAGTAAGCCCAGTAATATAAATTGTGAATTTTAAAGAGGGTACTATGGTGTGCCACTTTCTCAAAACTGTGAGCGCACAGGATCTTTTTGAGAGAAATGCCTGTTACTACTTCACAGGGCATGGGGGTTCTAGAACACTTTTAGAAATACTGCCTTAATTATTCATCATTTGATATAATCATATTCAGCCTTTTCCTTTGCATATTTTAATCTTTTAGTCCAAGACCCCGCGCCATTCCATCAGCCCATTTCCTTCAATATCACCTGGAGTCACACCACAGGGAGTATCAGTCATGCCTGTACCTACCAGCCAGCCTCTCCCTGTGCCACCAGAGCTCACCAGGCCTGCATCTGTAACACATGCTGGAAAAGCTCCAGTAGAAATAACTTCAAGCCCCAAAGAGGACTCACATTCCAGGTGTCTTCACCACTCATCCACAAGCATCATTTCAGAACACATCTGATCAGGTAAATATGGAAAATTGAAGTCACAACTTGGGTACCCTTGTGACCCTGAAAAAACACTTTTACTCTTTCCTTCTAATATGGTGATGTTTCAAGAAAATGATGCTGGAAAGGAGCCAGGTTCACCCTTTACCTCTAGAGCGGAACCTAAGAATGCCTGACAGCTGATGGGGTTCAGGGCAGGCTGCCCCAGAATGTGCCACTGTGGCACGAGGATTATTTCAAGCCGAAGATGGTGAAGGCCCAACGAACTCAAGAAGAGCTTTTTTTTTTTTTTTTTGTGGTACGCGGGCCTCTCACTGTTGTGGCCTCTCCTGTTGAGGAGCACAGGCTCCGGACGCACAGGCTCAGCGGCCATGGCTCACGGGCCCAGGTGCTCCGCGGCATGTGGGATTTTCCCGGACCAGGGCACAAACCCGTGTCCCCTGCATCGGCAGGCGGACTCTCAACAACGGCGCCACCAGGGAAGCCAAGAAGAGCTTTTTACCTCCCTCTTAATTGCCAAAAAGAAATTAGATAGGGAGCCTGTACCAGGAAGAGAGCTATTACCAAAGATAACTTTTCTTGCATTAGAAACACATCTCCACATGGTGTGGCAAACTATTTGTTTACCAGACCTTTCCTCTTCTCATCTTCTGTGAAATGTCTTCCTCCCCTTTGATGTCCCAGACCCCTACCCACTTCTCCTTAGCTCAGGATGGCAGCTAAACCTCAATAGCCTGTCCTTGAGTCTCCCATCTTTGGGACTCCCATACATACGTAATTAAATTTCTTTTTCTTTTGTTAATCTGTCTTATGTCAACTTAAAAATTACTAGACCAGCCAAAGGACCTGGAAGGGAAGAAGGGAAAAGTGTTCCTCCCCTAACAAACAAGCCTATATCCCAATTAAAAGCAAAAACTAAATAAGTCCATGAAAATATTCCACAATGGGTTTTATACCCATTTCAGGATTTAATGTCTTCTTTTTTTAATTTATCTTTTTATACAGCAGGTCCTTATTAGTCATCGATTTTATACACATCAGTGTATACATGTCAATCCCAATTGCCCACTTCATCACACCACCACCACCACCACCACCCCGCGGCTTTCCCCCCTTGGTGTCCATACGTTTGTTCTCTACATCTGTGTCTCAGTTTCTGGCCTGCAAATCGGTTCGTCTGTACCATTTTTCTAGGTTCCACATATATGCATTAATATACGGTGTTTGTTTTTCTCTTTCTGACTTAGTTCACTCTGCAGTACGCGGGCCTCTCACTGTTGTGGCCTCTCCCGTTGCGGAGCACAGGCTCCGGACGCGCAGGCCCAGCGGCCATGGCTCACGGGCCCAGCCGCTCCACGGCATGTGGGATCTTCCCGAACCGGGGCACGAACCCGTGTCTCCTGCATCAGCAGGCGGACTCTCAACCACTGCGCCACCAGGGAAGCCCAGTTCACTCTGTATGACAGTCTCTGGATCCATCCACATCTCTACAAATGACCCAATTTTGTTCCTTTTTATGGCTGAGTAATATTCCATTGTATATATGTACCACGTCTTCTTTATCCAGTCATCTGTCGATGGACACTTAGGTTGCTTCCATGTCCAGGCTATTGTAAATAGTGCTGCAATGAACACTGGGGTGCACGTGTCTCTTTGAATTATGGTTTTCTCAGGGTATATGCCCAGTAGTGGGATTACTGGGTCATACGGTACTTCTATTTTTAGTTTTTTAAGGAACCTCCATACTGTTCTCCATAGTGGCTGTATCAATGTACATTCCCACCAGCAGTGCAAGAGGGTTCCCTTTTCTCCACACCCTCTCCAGCATTTATTATTTCTAGATTTTTTGATGGTGGCCATTCTGACTGGTGTGAGGTGATACCTCATTGTAGTTTTGATTTGCATTTCTCTAATAATTAGTGATGTTGAGCAGCTTTTCATGTGCTTCTTGGCCATCTGTCTTCTTTGGAGAAATGTCTATTTAGGTCTTCTGCCCATTTTTGGATTGGGTTGTTTGTTTTTTAAATATTGAGCTGCATGAGCTGTTTAGATATTTTGGAGATTAATCCTTTGTCCATTGAGTCATTTGCAAATATTTTCCCCCGTTCTGAGGGTTGTCTTTTCGTCTTGTTTATGGTTTCCTTTGCTGTGCAAAAGCTTTGAAGTTTCTTTAGGTCCCATTTGTTTATTTTTGTTTTTATTTCCATTACTCTAGGAGGTGGATCAAAAAAGATCTTGCTGTGATTTATGTCAAAGAGTGTTCTTCCTGTTTTCCTCTAAGAGTTTTATAGTGTCCAATCTTACATTTAGGTCTCGAATCCATTTTGAGTTTATTTTCGTGTATGGTGTTAGGGAGGGTTCTAATTTCATTCTTTTACATGTAGCTGTCCAGTTTTCCCAGCACCACTTATTGAAGACACTGTCTTTTCTCCATTGTATATCCTTGCCTCCTTTGTCATAGATTAGTTTACCATAGGTGCGTGGGTTTATCTCTGGTCTTTTTATCTTGTTCCATTGATCTGTTCCTCTTTTTGTGCCAGTACCATATTGTCTTGATTACTGTACCTTTGTAGTATAGTCTGAAGTCAGGGAGTCTGATTCCTCCAGCTCCGTTTTTTTCCCTCAAGACTGCTTTGACTATGCGGGGTCTTTTGTGTCTCGATACAAATTTTAAGATTTTTTGTTCTAGTTCCGTAAAAAATGCCATTGGTAATTTGAGAGGGATAGCATTGAACCTGTAGATTGCTTTGGGTAGTATAGTCATTTTCACAATATTGATTATTCCAATCCAAGAACATGGTATATCTCTCCATCTGTTGGTATCATCTTTAATTTCTTTCATCAGTGTCTTATCGTTTTCTGCATACAGGTCTTTTGTCTCCCTAGGAAGGTTTATTCCTAGGTATTTGATTCTTTTTGTTGCAGTGGTAAATGGGAGTGTTTCCTTAATTTCTCTTTCAGATATTTCACCATTAGTGTATAGGAATGCAAGAGATTTCTGTGCATTAATTTTGTATCCTCCAACTTTACCAAATTCATTGATTAGCCCTAGTAGTTTTCTGGTAGCATCTTTAGGATTCTCTATGTATAGTATCATGTCATCTGCAAATAGTGACAGTTTTACTTCTTCTTTTCCAATGTGTATTCCTTTTATTTCTTTTTCTCTGATTGCCACGGCTAGGACTTCCAAAACTACATTGAATAACAGTGGTGAGAGTGGACATCCTTGTCTTGTTTCTGATCGTAGAGGAAATGCTTTCAGTTTTTCACCATAGAGAATGATGTTTGCTGTGGGTTTCTTGTATATGGCCTTTATTATGTTGAGGTAGCTTCCCTCTATGCCCACTTTCTGGAGAGTTTTTATCATAAATGGGTGTTGAATTTTGTCAAAAGCTTTTTCTGCCTCTATTGAGATGATCATATGGTTTTTATTCTTCAGTTGGTTAATATGGTGTATCACACTGATTGATTTGCGTATATTGAAGAATCCTTGCATCCCTGGGATAAATCCCACTTGATCATGGTGTATGATCCTTTTAATGTGTTGTTGGATTCTGTTTGCTAGTATTTTGTTGAGGATTTTTGCATCTATATTCATCAGTGATATTGGTCTGTAATTTTCTTTTTTTGTAGTGTCTCTGTCTGGTTTTGGTATCAGGGTGATGGTGGTGTCATAGAATGAGTTTGAGAGTGTTCCTTCCTCCGCAATTTTTTGGAAGAGTTTGAGAAGGATGGGTGTTAGCTCTTCTCTAAATATTTGATAGAATTCACCTGTGAAGCCATCTGGTCCTGGACTTTTGTTTGTTGGAAGATTTTGGGTTTTTTTTCTTTTGCGGTACGCGGGCCTCTCACTGTTGTGGCCTCTCCCATTGCGGAGCACAGGCTCCAGACGCGCAGGCTCAGCGGCCATGGCTCACGGGCCCAGCTGCTCCGCAGCATGTGGGGTCTTCCCGGACCGGGGCACGAACCCGCGTCTCCTGCATTGGCAGGCAGACTCTCAACCACTGCGCCACCAGGGAAGCCCCTTTGTTCCTGATCTTAGGAGAAATGGATTCAGTCTTTCACCATTGAGAATGATGTTGGCTGTGGGTTTGTCATATGTGACCTTTATTATGTTGAGGTAGGGTCCCTCTGTGCCTACTTTCTGGAGAGTTTTTATCATAAATGGGTGTTGAATTTTGTCAAAAGCTTTTTCTGCATCTATTGACATTATCATACGGTTTTTATCCTTCAATTTGTTAATATGGTGTAGTACATTGATTTGCATATATTGAAGAATTCTTGCATTCCTGGGATAAATCCCACTTGATCATGGTGTATGATCCTTTTAATGTGCTGTTGGATTCTGTTTGCTAGTATTTTGTTGAGGATTTTTGCATCTATGTTTATCAGGGATATCGGCCTGTAGTTTTCTTTTTTTGTGACATCTTCATCTGGTTTTGGTATCAGGGTGATGGTGGCCTCGTAGAATGGGTTTGGGAGTGTTCCTCCCTTTGCTATATTTTGGAAGAGTTTGAGAAGGATAGGTGTTAGCGCTTCTCTAAATGTTTGATAGAATTCACCTGTGAAGCCATCTGGTCCTGGGCTTTTGTTTGTTGGAAGATTTTTTAATCACAGTTTCAATTTCAGTGCTTGTGATTGGTCTGTTTATATTTTCTATTTCTTCCTGGTTCAGTCTCGGAAGTCTGTGTATTTCTAAGAATTTGTCCATTTCTTCCAGGTTGTCCATTTTATTGACATATAGTTGCTTGTAGTAATCTCTCTTGATCTTTTGAATTTCTGCAGTGTTGGTTGTTACTTCTCCGTTTTCATTTCTAATTCTGTTGATTTGAGTCTTCTCCCTTTTTTTCTTGATGAGTTTGTCTAATGGTTTATCAATTTTGTCTTCTCAAAGAACAAGCTTTTAGTTTTATTGATCTTTGCTATTGTTTCCTTCATTTCTTTTTCATTTATTCCTGATCTGATCTTTTTTTTTTGTTTTTTTTTGTGGTCGTGGCCTCTCCTGTTGCGGAGCGCAGGCTGCGGACGCGCAGGCTCAGCGGCCGTGGCTCACAGTCCCAGCCGCTCCGCGGCATGTGGGATCTTCCCAGACCGGGGCACGAACCCATGTCCCCTGCATCGGCAGGCGGACTCTCAACCACTGCACCACCAGGGAAGCCCTAGCTACTCATTTTGATGTGTGATTATTTCGTTTTTCTAAAACTCATAATACATTCTAATTCATTAGCTCTAAGTCTTAATTTATCAAAAGCATATGATTTTTTTTTATTGGAACAGGAGTCATCCAAAGTCCCAGACTATATCACCGGTCATTTTCTTTAAAACCATTTGTGATTCTAGGCTTATCATTTCCCCATTTGTAAAATAAAATAATGATAATAGACCCTTCTGAAGAAAGGTTCTAATGGTATTTTTATGCCCTTTGAAAGGCAGCTAAGTACTCTTGTTTGTTCTCAGATGAGCAATATACATGGGTGCTGACTCCAGAGAGCCTGCAGTATGGGGTTGGCACCTACTACATAACAGCCTTGTTGAATAGAAGCAAGGAGGGTGCCCAGCAGACGCCCGCCCTGTTTCTGGTGGTCCCTGCAGTCACCCAGTGTTATTTCTGGGACAGCGGCAACCACGTGGGGGAGCAGTGGATGCCAGGTCAGAAGCTGCCCACTTGTGCCGCTCTCCCACCTCGGCTGGCAGTAAACTCAGTGCTCTGTCATCTTATTTGGGGCGGCCCAGAAAGTAAAAGCGTTGGAAGGGAAATAAATCAGCCTGGTTAAAAGGAAGAGGCGTGTGTGTGGTGGGCTGAGAGAACGTGTCTCTTTGGAGCAGCCTTCTGCTTTAGATTTGTCATTTTTTCCCCAAACATTAGTCTGGGGTGAATCTGACAATCTACATAAAGTAAGACAAGTGGTATATGGAAGCTGATCAATTCTACAAGTACTAAATATGCGGAGGGTAAAATGAGGCCGACTTTCTGCTACATAAAAGAGAACTTTTATTGCTTCTTGGCCTTTTGGCTAAGATCAAGTGTAGTATCTATTTATATCAATTTAATATCTGACACAGCCTCTATTCAAGGACAATATAGCAACTGGATTTTTGGAGCAGGGAGTTGGAATAGGAGCTTGGTCCATTCACTCCAAAAAAAAAAAGAGAACTTTTGTACTTAAAAATAAGCTAACAGATTCCTGTACATTCTAAGCCAGGGGGGGACAGACTGTCACTTCTGCAATTACTGCCTCGTTCCAGGTGTCTGACCGCTTTAAAAGGGTGCTGTACATTTTCACACTAGTGGTCCTGTGAGATCCTGTCTGGTTTCATGTGCACAAAGAATGGGCTGTAAGTGTCTGGAAATCCTGAGGCAGCTCTTCCTAAAAGATCTGATAGGGCTTCCCTGGTGGCGCAGTGGTTAAGCATCCACCTCCCAATGCAGGGGACACGGGTTTGATCCCTGGCCGTGGAAGATCCCACATGCCACACAGCAGCTAAGCCTGTGCACCACAACTACTAAGCCTGCGCTCTAGAGCCCACGAGCCACAACTACTGAAGCCCGCGTGCCTAGAGCCCATGCTCCGCAACAAGAGAAGCCACTGCAATGAGAAGCCCGCGCACCACAACAAAGAGTAGCCCCGGCTTGCCACAACTAGAGAAAGCCCACGCGCAGCAATGAAGACCAAACACAGCCAAAAATAAAAACAAATACATCTTTTTTTTAAATGTGAGAGAGTGTTATCCAGATTGAGAATACAAGGAAAGAGGATTCCTTGGAAGGCTTCCGCACCATTCATGCAACCCCCTCAGACTGGGAGCTTGTTAAAATGCAGAGTCTGTCGCAGTAAGTTGGGGCGGGCCGGAGAGTCTGCCTTCTGACAAGTGTCCACTGCTGCTCAGCAGGGAAACCCCACGGAGTAGCAAGGTGGGGGAGATTTTCTTCTCTCCCAGCAGTGGCCACCAACTGCAAAAGGCATCAGGACATTTCCTGCCTCCTTGAAGCCTTTGTTATTTGGACTCCATGAAAGTATCAGAACTCAGAGTGCACGATGAGAATTCCTCCAACAGCCAAAAGTGGACTAGGAACTTAACCTTGTTCTGTGGAAGGAAATCAGTCATCCTGACAGCATTTTAGGCTTTTCATCTACAAAATCAGGTGTGGAATTGGTACGTTCCATTCATTTGCTTAGTGACATTTTAAAAGATATTTTTTATAAAGAAATGTTACAATATATGAAAAGTTATAGGGAATAATATGATTAAAATATTAAAGACACCACTCAGCTTTATCACAAAGTTTGTATTTTGCTGTATTTAGTTCAAGTATTTTAAAATTTAAAAAAACACTGGGATAATGGAAGATCTGGATCTATCCCTCTCCAACCTCATTTCCTCATTCTTACTAAAGGGTCACCCCTGTCCGGAATTTGGTATATGTGTTCATTCCTTTTTTTTTTTTAAAGGATCAAACTTTTCTTTTTTAATGTATTTATTTATTTATTTGGCTGCATTGGGTCTTCATTGCTGCACGCGGGCTTTCTCTGGTTGCGGCAAGCGGGGGCTCTTCATTGCGGTGCACAGGCCTCTCATTGCGGTAGGTTCTCGCTGCATACATAGCACTGGTTCTAGGCGCGCAGGCTTCAGTAGCTGTGGCTCGCAGGCTCTAGAGCGTAGGCTCAGTAGTTGTGGCACACGGGCTTAGTTGCTCCACGGCATGTGGGATCTTCCCGGACCAGGGCTCAAACCCATGTCCCCTGCACTGGCAAGCAGATTCTTAACCGCTGTGCCACCAGGGAAGTCCTATGTGTTCATTCTTTCAGCAGATATTTATTGAGCATCTAATACATTCCAGACCCACGTATAGGAACTAGTGTTGGACAAGAATGTCCTCATGAGCTTACTTTCCAGTGAGGGAGGCTGACAAACTGGATTCATGAATGGTGGTTTGCACACTTTTGGCCTTTGTGTAAATGGTACGATACTATTATATTCTTTTTTTTCTTTTTAAGTTTATTTATTTTTTTGACTGTGCCTCACGACATGCAGGATCTTAGTTTTCTGACCAGGGGTCGAACCCGTGCCCCCTGCAGTGGAAGCACAGAGTTTTAACCACTGGACCACTAGGCAAGTCCCTATTATATCCTTTTTTTTTTAACGTGCTTTGTTCACTCAGCATTCATCCAAGTTGATGAATCCAGCTTCAATTCACTCATTTTTAACTGCTGTATAGCAGTCCATCAGTTGTGGATTTTAAAAATTATTTATTTTATGTTTGGCTGCGTTGGATCTTCGTTGCTACACGCGGGCTTTCTCTAGTTGCGGCGAACAGGGGTTACTCTTCGTTGCGGTGTGAGGCCTTCTCATTGCGGTAGCTTCTCTTGTTGCGGAGCATGGGCACTAGGCGCCTGGGCTTCAGTAGTTGTGGCATATGGGTGCAGTAGTTGTGGCTCGCGGGCTCTAGAGCACAGGCTCAGTAGTTGTGGCGCATGGGCTTCGTTGCTCCGTGGCATGTGGGATCTTCCCTGACCAGGGATCTAACCCGTGTCCCCTGCATTGGCAAGCGGATTCTTAACCACTGCACCACCAGAGAAGTCCAGCAGCCCATTAGTTTGCCTCTACTTACTTATGTGTTTGTTTGTATGTTCTGCTGTTACTGGACACACAGGTTGTTCTGATATCTCCTAGTTGTAAACAGTGTTGACAGAGACATCCTTTTTCACGTTTCCTTGTGCACATGTGCAAAATTCCCCCAGGATATACATTCAGAACTGGAATCACAGGATTCAAGGAGTTTTGCTTCTTCAGTTTTACTAGATGTTGCCAAGCTGCTGTGCCCATCAGTTGTCCCACTTTACACCAGCAGAGAATAAGCAATCAGCCCTTGTTTCCCAAATCTAAATGCGTATGTTTGTTTTACATGCGTCCTTTTCTTAGCACGCCAGTTAGAATTAACGTCTTGACTGTTATTCCACGTTGGGCCACAGAGCCCACTTTGGAGGACACAGTGTCTGTGTAACCACCTGACCTACTTTGGCGGCGATTTCTTCATTGTGCCTCGGGCAGTGAAAGTGGAAGACACAGTTGAGCTGTTCCTTCATGTGACCAGCAACACCATCGGGGTGTCCCTGCTGGCCAGCCTTATTGGAGTCTATATGCTCATTTTTGTGTGGGCATGGAGAAAGGACCAAGCAGATATGCAGAAGGTGATGAGACTTTGATTCCAAAAACTTTGCCACAATGTCTTAAATATGTGGAACAAGATGAAAAAAGAAACAAAACCCCTTCATCAAAAGAGGCAGGTAGGGGGTTTCCCTGGCGGCGCAGTGGTTGAGAGTCCGCCTGCCGATGCAGGGGACACAGGTTCGTGCCCCGGTCCGGGAAGATCCCACATGCCCGCAGAGCGGCTGGGCCCGTGAGCCATGGCCGCTGAGCCTGCGCGTTTGGAGCCTGTGCTCCGCAACGGGAGAGGCCACAACAGTGAGAGGCCTGCGTACCGCACAAAAAAAAAAAAAAAAAAAAAAAAAAGAGACAGGTAGGGACTTCCCTGGTGGTGCAGTGGTTAAGAACCCGCCTGCCAATGCAGGGGACACGGGTTAGATCCCTGGTCCAGGAAGATCCCACATGCCACAAAGCAACTAAGCCCGTGAGCCACAACTACTGAAGCCCGTGTGTCTAGAGCCTGTGCTCCGCAACAAGAGAAGCCACCGCAATGAGAAGCCCACGCACCGCAACGAAGAGTAGCCCCCGCTCACCGCAACTAGAAAAAAGCCCACGTGCAGCAACGAAGACCCAATGCAGCGAAAAATAAATTAATTAAAAAAAAAAAAGAGGCAGGTAGCATGGTAGTCGGTAGTGTAACAATTCAAGTGGGGCTTCTCTTAAATTTCTCGTCATACCTTCTGGCTCAAGGCCCAGGGACTTAACTCTTTATCTCCATTTTTTTTCTTTTAGCCAAGGTTGAACCCTCATATGACTCATTTAGGTTGGGAATAAGCCAAAAGAAAACACCCAGAGAACTTAACTATAATCAAATGCAAGTTTATCTCACTTAATACATTGGATATGAAAATTCTGTGTAAGTCAAGTTATAATTTAATGTAACGGCAATATATAGGAAACCTGTAAGTGATCTTTATTTATTTTTTTTTGGCTGCTTTGGGTCCTCGTTGCTGCGCGCAGGCTTCCTCTAGTTGCGGCGAGTGGGGGCTACTCTTCATGGTGGTGTGAGGGCTTCTCATTGTGGTGGCTTCTCCCGTGGCGCAGCACGGGCTCTAGGCACGCGGGCTTCAGTAGTCGTGGCATGCAGGCTCAGTAGTTTCTCCCACGGGCTCAATAGTTGTGGCCCGCGGGCTCTAGAGTGCAGGCTCCGTAGTTGTGGCGAACGGGCTTAGTTGCTCCGCAGCCTGTGGGATCTTCCGGGATCACGGCTCGAATCTATGTCCCCTGCATTGGCAGGCAGATTCTTAACCACTGCACCACCAGGGAAGCCCAGAATCTTTATTTTGAAACAAAAAAATTCCTTTGATGACAGCTTCTTTCTAATTTCTGTTCTATATCTTTCTTATGCTTAGATTTTCCTACATGTGGAAATTCTAGAATACACAAAATATCTGTTTCTTTATGGCTGTTGGTCTAGAATTAGCATTTTTAGTAAATAAAAATACAAGACAGTTAAATTTGAATTTCAAATAGTGAATGCATTTTTAGTATAAGTATGATCCCAAATTATTCATCATTTGTCTGAAATTCACAGTTAACTGTGTGTCCTGTATGTTATCTGATAACCCTTTCTGGGTGGGTGGGAGGTGGAGATATTTAGAGGTCCAAGACCCGATCAGTTGATTCCATGAATATTTCATTTTAGAGACATAAACTCTGGACTGTCAGCCCTTATTCCCCCCTTTTGTCACTTAACTTAGGTCTACTTATCTGTACATCTTCTCCCCACACCTCACCCTTTCTTGCCACAGAGCTGCCGCAGTGCATCCTCCTGTTTCTAGCTGGAGAAGGCAGGGGTCTATGCTAAGTGAAGATCGGCTAGTTTTCTTGGTTCTGCTTTTTCCTACAGGTGAGGGTCACTGTCCTGGCTGATAATGAGCCCAGCTCTCAATTCCACTACCTTATTGAGGTCTCCACGGGCTATCGAAGAAGGGCTGCTACAACAGCTAACGTTAGTGAAATAAATGTTCCTCATTTGTTACTTGGTGTCTTCTGCCATGTGAGGTACAGTCTGACTTGGTAATATCCCTGTGTCCAATTGTCCTTTACAAGGATCCCAGACAGTGATCTTTCCTGGTTCTAAACTGTACACCTGAAGAGCTCTTTCTGCTTGTCTCAGACCCCAAGACTTCATTTAATTGCAGTTTTCTCTGTCCTCATCTTTCTCCTTAGAGATAAACCAAAAGAATCACGTTATAACTTCCTATACCGTATCTTTCATTGTCATGTTTTAGGTGGTTATCACCCTTTATGGATCAGAGGGGCAGAGCGAACCCCCATCATCTTTGTGATTCCCAGAAAGCAGTCTTTGAACGAGGGGGACTGGATGTCTTCCTCCTGGGCACTCCGTCTTCTCTGCGGGAATTACACAGCCTGCAGCTCTGGCATGACAGTTCTGACGTCAGCCCTTCTTGGTAAGTACCTGTATCAGGCTGGCATGTTGCTTCTTCTCTGTGGATCTTTAGCATTCTGGGGAAAGACCTGCGTGGCTTTACGATAAATAACTATAATGCTTTGGGCCAAATAGTAACAAATGACTGTTAGATTTTAGTTTCAGAGCTGTCTACACAGAAGAAACCCTGGAAGGACATATGGAAAATTAACAACACGATTTTTTACGGGTGGTAGAATGGTAGATTTTTTTTTCCATTAAATGTTGTCATGATGGTGAACGGCAAATAATAACAATGAAATAGTGCCCGAAAGTACCATGAATTGAAAGTATCTTTAAATATGAAAACTATCTTCAAAGAGTAAATTTAGTAAATGACTATATACTGAATATACTTTGGGTTAAAATGAAGAGCTTCAGGAGAGGGGAAGGAACGGAATTACAATGTGGGATGTGCCTAGAGAGTTAGAGAGACAAGCGGTCAGTGATGAGTGCGTGCACCTGCCCTGTGCTAGATCCAGATGATTCTGCATCTTCCTTCGGCAACACTCTAAGAATTAGGAGAGGAGGGTGGAGAAATTATTGAATAGACGATGAAAATTAATTAAGGTTGAGGATTATTGGCTTGTTGGGATTAGGAAAAAAGAAGGGAATGAAGTCAAAGGTCACAAGTCAGTTGCTGAATACTGGCCACCTGAAAACAGTATGCTCCTTGCCTAAAATTGATAGCAAAAGAAGTCCTTCCCTGCTAGGCTAGATGCACCAACCGCTAGGCCAGGATAGCCTGATAAGCTGCTTGCTGCTTGCATTCTGTTCAGGTATCTACAAAGCGGTTTGTTGCACCGTCATTCCACTTTCATTTATAAATAACGTATAATAAGCACTTGAAAGAGCCTCAGCATCTGCAAATTAAAGCCATAGTGATGGCGCTAAGCACCCACCAGAATGACTGAGCCTGCGCGTCCGGAGCCTGTGCCCCGCAACGGGAGAGGCCACAGCAGTGAGAGGCCCGCGTACCGGGCTCATACAGTGCCAAAAGTATAGTAGGACTCAATAAATATTTGTTACAATTGGTAATTACAGTCAATATTGTAACAATAAATATTTGTTACAATTAAATTCTCAGAGTTACCCGTTCACCTCTAGAGCTTCATATCAGCTTGTTATTAAGGCTCTTTTGAAGACTTTCTTTAGTCAACATTTGCTTTTCTTTCTTTAATTGCAAAAGTAATAGCTGTTTGAATGGAAAAAACTTGGAAAACACAGAAAAGCAAAAGAACTACCCACCCCCAATAAAAAACAGACGGCCAGCATTTTTTCTTAGGAAATGATAATGCTTTCTATATCTTTCTACTGGTCATACTGAATGCATTAACTAGATTTTTTCTAACACACATTAGAGTCTCTGTTTCTCTTCTGTATGAAAGAATAAGAGAATAAAAGCACAAAAAAAAAAACCCGTGACTAGTTTCTCACCAATCAGGAAATGAGTATTTTCTCCTTTTTTATACTTTGCTCTTAAATGAAAGCTTTAACAGTAGCTAAATTTATCTTTCTGCGAATGTGGTTTTCGTTCCACAGGCTGCAGGATTGTAGTTCTTCTTGCTTCTGCTGTCTGCTCTCTGGTGGATGAGGCTATCTAAGAGGCTTATGCAAGTTTCCTGGTGGGAGGGACTGGTGGTGGGTAGAGCTGGCTGTTGCTCAGGTGGGCAGAGCTCAGTAAAACTTTATCCGCTTGTCTGCTGATGGGCGGGGCTGAGTTCCCTCCCTGTTGGTTGTTTGGCCTTAGGCGACCCAACCCTGGAGCCTACCCGGGCTCTTTGGTGGGGCTAATGGCAGACTCTGGGAGGGCTCATGCCAAGGAGTACTTCCCAGAACTTCTGCTGCCAGTGTCCTTGTCCTCCCGGTGAGCCACAGCCACCCCCTGACTCTGCAGGAGACCCTCCAACACTAGCAGCTGGGTCTGGTTCAGTCTCCTCTGGGGTCACTTCTCCTTTCCCTTGGTCCTCACGCGCACACTACTTTGTGTGTGCCCTCCAAGAGTGGAGTCTCTGTTTCCCCCAGTCCTCTCAAAGTCCTGCAATCAAATCCCACTAGTTTTCAAAGTCTGATACTCTAGGAATTTCTCCTCCTGTTGTCGGACCCCCAGGTTGGGAAGCCTGACGTGAGGCTCAGAACCTTCACTCCAGCGGGTGGACTTCTGTGGTATAAGTGTTCTCCAGTCTGTGAGTCGCCCACCCAGCGGTTATGGGATTTGATTTTATTGTTATCGCGCCCCTCCTACCGTCTCACTGTGTCTTCTCCTTTGTCTTTGGATGTGGGGTATCATTTTTGGTGAGTTCCAGCGTCTTCCTGTCGATGATTGTTCAGCAGTTAGTTGTGATTCCTCGCAAGAGGGAATGAGCACACATCCTCCGACTCCGCCATCTAGCAGTAGCTAAGTTTAAATCAAATGCAGCTCAGTCACCTGTGATTTTATAAACTGCCTCAGTAAGAGAGTCCCAGAAATATTTTAGCTTTAAAGCAATCTGTACTCCTTGCACAGAAAATAATTTCCAACTAAAATTAAGCAAGACTTTTGACCAGAGAGATTTGAATGGTTTCACAGAGACTCTTGGGGAAGTAGCATCCTTACAGTAAAGGAGGGGATTAGCTGACTAGGTACAGATGAAGTCAAAGAGGCCGAACGACTAGGGGTCCCCGAGGACAAGTTCATTGATGATTGAAATTAGGGGAGAAGGTAAACACATGGTAAAACACTGTGGTTGGAAAGAGGATGCAACTTCAGGGCCTGTGGCTCTGAAGCCAAGACGAAGCCACAGACCCAAATAGGACAAGTCATTAATATAAACATTAAAGACCACTCCCCACCTCACCCCCCAAAGACACCCCCTCAGACCCTGGTAATTAAAGATAGAGGCCGATAGGATGCTTACAGAGGTGGCAGGGCACTGTCACATGTGGAACAAGAAAACTTATAGAATACAAACACACACTGAACTATTCCTAGGTTATGGAAGTCTGCATTCTGGTGTTTCGTACATGAACACCCTTAGAGGCTGGGAAAGAAAAAACGGGATCAGCTCTGGTTTCTTTCTTTAATTCTTGCCTCATGATGAAACAGAATCCATTTACTTGGACACTCACTGTCAGTGAAAAATTACTTTTTTTAAATTAATTTTTATTGCAGTATAATTGACATACAACTTTATATTAGTTTCAGGTCTACAACATAATAATTCGACGTTTGTATATATTGTGAAATCACCACCACCATAAGTCTAGTTAACAACTGTCACCATACATAGTTAACAGAATTTTGTTTTTCTTGTGCTGAAAGCTCTTAAGATCTACTCTTGTAGCAATTTTCAAATATGCAACACAATATTATTAACTATAGTCACCATGCTGTACATTACATCCCCATGACTTGATAATTTTATAACTGGAAGTTTGTACCTTTTGACTCCCTTCCCCTGGTTCACCCAGCCCTCCACACCCCACCTCTGGCAACCACTAATCTGTTCTCTGTATCTATGAGCTCCGTTCTGGTTTTGTTTTTTTTTTTTTTCTTTAAACCTATGTGATGAACTCTGGTGTGTTGTTTATTTATTTATTTTTGGCTGCACTGGTTCTTAGTTGCAGTATGCAGACTTCTTAGTTGCAGCACGTGGGATCTAGTTCCCCGACCAAGGATTGAACCTGGGCCCCCTGCATCTTACCCACTGGACCACCAGGGATATCCCTGGTTTTGGTTTTTCGTTTGTGTTTTGCTTTGTTTTTACATTCTACATCTAAGTGAGATCATACAGTATTTATTTGTCTTTCTCTATCTGACTTATTTCACTTAGCATAATGCCCTCTATTCACGTTGTCACAAATGGCGAAATGTCATTCTTTTTTATGGCTGAATGATATTACATTTGTACACATACCACATTTTCTTTATCCATTCAGCCATGAGTGGACATTTAGGTTGTTTCCTTAAGATTACTTGTTATTACAGCAACTGATTCATGCCCACCTCCCTAACATGATTGTCTTTATTTTACTGTAGGTATGTAAATTGTCACTGACGTGGCAGGTAAAAGGAAATGGCATTTCCTGTGCAATTGTTGGCTGGCCATGGACCTTGGAGACTGTGAGCGTGACTGGATCTTCATACCGGTCTCAAAGAAGGAGCTCTTTTCCTTTAGGTACTCTTGAGAAATTATGGTGCGCTACATGTCTCTGAGGCTCTGTTCATTTTCTTCACTCCTTTTTCTTTCTGTTCCTCAGACAAGACAATTTCAATTGATCTCTCTTCAAGTCTGCTGATTCTTTCTCCTGCCTGCTCACATCTGCTGCTGAGCCTCTAGTGAACTTTTCATTTCACTTATTGTATTTTTCAGCTGCAGTCTTTTTATTTTTCCAGCTGCAGACTTTCTATTTGGTTCTTTTTAAAAATAATTTCTGTATCTTCATTGATAACTCTCTGTTTAGCAAGACAGCATTCTCATTTACTTTGCTTTAGTTCTTTGATATGGTTTCCTTTATAGTTCTTTGAAGATATTTAAAATAGCTGATTTGAAATCTTTAGTAAACTGAGTGTCTTGGCTTCCTCAACAATAATCTATTGACTTGTGTGGGGGGGCTGTGTGAGAGAGAGAGATACTTTCTTGTTTCTTTTCATGTCTTGTGATCTTCTGTTGAAAACTGGACATTTTAAATAATAGAATGTGGCAACTCTGAAGATCAGATTTCCTTCCTCTCCCCCAGTATTTGTTGTTCTTAGTGTTTGTTGTTGTCTAGTGTCTGTTTCTAACTAATTCTGTAACGTCTGTATTCTTTGTCATGTGTGAAAATTGAAGTTTCTGCTCAGTTAGCTTAGTGGTCAGCTAATAACTAGACAGAGACTTCTTCAAATGCCTGAACCAGTAAGTCTCCCAGTCTTTGCTGAGGGGTTTTGCATGCATGTTGTGCTATGCCTTTAGCACTCAGCAAGGCAACTGACAGCTCTGCCTCAGCCTTCACTTCCTGCTTGCTGAGAGCTTCAGGGTCATCCAGGGGTGAAAGCGTAGGGCCTTCTCAGGTATTTCCCGAGCATGCATACAGCCCTGGGCATGCATGTGGCCTTCTAGATTCCCAGGACTGTGTCAGAGCTTTTCAAAACTCCTGTGGACTTCTCATTTTCCAGCTTTTCCATTTAAGCTTTTTGGTTAGCCTGTCGTTTGCCTACCATATCAGGCAGCTGTGAAGGTAAACTGTCGCCTCTGAATATTTTTGACAGTGCCCTCAGGGAAAAAGCCTTTTTCACTGGATGAGCCTCCAGTCACATCATATAAGGACAGCCTTGCAAGTGGAGTTTTCCAAGGAACTATCAGACAAATCAAACAATGACAGTTCTCTGGGGAAAGGAAGCTTTTAAGGAGCTCCAACCCCATTCTCCTCCCTCTAGTGACTGCCAGGCTGCTGGTTTTCACTGTGATCAAAGGCTGTTGGTTTTAAGGTTACCGTGGAGCTAGAGAAAGGGAGCTGGGAAAATAGGGCAATTTAAAATGCCACAAAATTCACTGTTCTTACTAATATTCAGCCATTTTTCTTGAGTAAACACTCCCAGGTTAATACAAACCTTTGGTTATTTACCTGAGTTCTGAAAATTTTGATTCTGGCTTTTTTGTTTGTTTGTTTGCGGTACCCGGGCCTCTCACTGTTGTGGCCTCTCCCGTTGCGGAGCACAGCCTCCAGACGCGCAGGCTCAGCGGCCATGGCTCACGGGCCCAGCCGCTCCGCGGCATGTGGGATCTTCCCGGACCGGGGCACGAACCCGCGTCCCCTGCGTCGGCAGGCGGACTCTCAACCACTGCTCCACCAGGGAAGCCCTGATTCTGGCTTTTTAAGAGAAGTTTTATCATTGCTTTTATGGAGGAATTTTCAGAGGTCTTTACTCCACCGTTTCCACTGACCCAAATGGATTTAGACAATTTACTACTTATAGCAGTAGTAGCAACCAGAGCAATATTTTATGTCAGTTCCCAGATTCGACAGGGTGATGTAATGAGAGCCAGGTGTTAGCTGCACATGCAATGGAGGTGCCTCACAAAAGAGGAACCTCAAGGTTAGGAGACTCTGATCTGATATACCAGCTGCCAGAAAACCTGCCTGTCCTTCCCTGTAGAATGAGACATTATCTTCATTAGCCTGGAATGTAGGGAAATCTCTCAAGGGGTGAGAAGAGGGCATTTCTATCTTTATTACCCTAGAATGTCTCTGGGGAGTAGGATGTCTCTATCTTTACAATCTGGAAATGCAAATAAGTTGGCTCCAAAGAGAGTTCCTTACTGTCTGTTTTCAGGGCTGTCTGCTTATACAAAGATATTTGAAAAGACAGTCCAGGAGCAAAGTTTTTATTAATGCCTAAATGGGAAGCATTCGTGGAGAATTGCCTTCCAACACTGCCTATGTTATGTCAGTCTAGCTGTTATAAAGTATGTTGTCTTTTCTCTTTTTAACATTTTCTCTTTATCCCTGATGTTCCAAATTTTACCATAATTCTTTTCACTGTAGATTCACTGTTTATACTGTATAGTACTCAGAATGTACTTAAAATTTTTTTTGTTGTGGTAAAATACACATAACATAAAATGTAGTTGTTGATATACAGAATCATGTCTTAAATTCGCAGAAATTCTCAGATGTCACTTCTGAAAATATTGCTCCTCTGACATTGCTTTACTCTATGCTGGAGCCTCTCAAACTATCCTCCACGTTTTTAAGCCGCTCTTGCGTGCATATCTTTTCTGTCTCTCTGTGATGTGTTCTGGGTGAATTCTTTCATACTACCTTTTGGTTCACTAATTTTCTCTTTAACCAGGTCCCTTTCTCCCAATTTTTTTGTTTTGAGGACCATATTTTTCAGTTTCAAGAGTTCTAACTTATTCCTGTTTTTCATAATTTTTTATTATTTTAAAGTGAACATTATTCCTTGTATCTTTGAGCAACCTGAAATACTTAGTCTTTTTCAGACTGTCCCATGAAATTAATTTCTTCTGGACTGAATTACTGATTGTGTTGGCTGCCTTTCTTAGCATTAGATTTCTTCATGTGTTTAGGAATTTGGGGTTGTAGGTTGGTTTCATTTTTAAATCTCAACCTCTCTCTCTGTGTTTCTCCACACATCCCTGACTAGTACTTTTTTGATGTTTTCATCCAACCCTTCACATCGCTAATCTAGAACTAGGTCTTATTATACCATTTTGGAGCTCCTATTCCTCCGTGAAATTAAAGAAACCAGATCTGTTGCACGTCCTGTCATGAGCCAGTGGATCTCTTGGCTCAATTCCTGGTCCTGGGGCTGTCCACTCTCACCCACCTCCCTCCTTATACATGTGTAGCCCTGTGGCAGTTTTTTGTTCTGCAGAATTCTTCCATGAGCTCCAGCCTCAACCCTGGCTTCAGGCAGTGAAGTTGGCTTTGCTCTCCCTTTCCCCACTCCATGAATCACTTTCAGTTCCAGTTACTCTGTGGGAATCCAACTTTGACCTGTGTATGCCTTCTTCCAGACCTGGAGCACAGAATCCTGTGGCTTCTTCCCCACCTACCATCTTGTTTCTCATTCCAGTCCTCTTTCTCAGAGACTTTTATTTTGTTTTTAAGCCCATGCAGTGTTTCGGGTTCTTTCTTTTTATATCATATTTATAGTTCCTTTTGGAGTAGAGAAGGGGCTCCAAGTATGAATTTACCAAACTGTCTTGAGTGGAAGCTTAATGCAAACTTTCTAAGAGTAAAAGATTTATCGAAACTCTGATAAAGCGAAAACAAGTTTTGGTTTTAAAATCTCATGCAATAAAATTACCCTTATCTTCAAAACCTTTTACCCCAAAATAACAAAAAAATCGTATCATCAAGTCGTCTGAAAGCTTCTTCACGGAGGTGCTGAACAGTGGCCGAGTTGTTGCTGTGCAGCTTGCTGCCAGGCAAACCACATTCTAGACTAGGGCACTTTCAGAATGAAATCTCCTGCCTTTCCTGTTCTAATTTATCTTGTTAGACACCTGTTCTCCTCCATGATTGTAGAAAATCTCACCCAGGATTGTCTGTGGCTCTCAGTCACAACTTGACATCCCTGGACCCAGTTTACAAGAGTCCAGCGGCTCACCTGCTGCATGACCCTCCTTCTCTGCAACACGGTCACCTATGTCACGTTCTAGAAGATGAACGGCACCACCACCAAGAGACATGAGCACGCTGTGGGTGAGCCCTGATGTGTGCTGTTTGTGGCACGTCATCCTTTGATTACTCCACTCTCCTTCCTTCCAAAGTTAGAAACAGAATGAGTATGTGCCTTCATTTTTCCTCTGCTGCCCTCACATTAGAGTACTCATTTAATTCTGCTCTTAAAGGAGAATAATCATTTATTCTAACATTACACATTTTCCCACAGATCTCTTTTATTAACACATGATCAGGATCTTTACTGCCACGATAACTTGTTATCCTTAGATAATCATAGTTAAATTGCTACATAAATACTTAAACCTGGGAGAGGAATGCCTTGGAGATGATTTTAATTTTTGAGAATGAGGGTTGTACGTCCTGCTTTTCTTTCAGTGGGCCCATTTGCTGTGACCTGGTCTGAACTGCTCGTCAGCATCCAAACTGCTGTCATCCTTTTCCCCGTCAGTCTTGGGATTGGATGGCTTTTCCCGTTGATTCAACCACAGGAACCTCTACCTCTCTTTCCTCCCATCCAGGCCTCCTGCCTCTCAGATGCTTCTTTTGAGCCTCTGTCTCTCTCACAGAGATAGTTGAGGTAAGCTTGGTATCAAATTTTACAGGTAAACGTCATGCTCCCTCCCCCATGTAGTGGAAAAGGTCAGTAGAAAGGATCTCCTGCAAGGCTCCTGAGGTCCTGTTAAACTTAATAGTTTTTCTCTAATTCCTGTCCCCCGGGTCATCACTGTGCCTCTGGTTTTTTCCTCTTCATTATGGAGTGATGTGAGCACTGATGTGAGTGCAGGATGTCCTACTCTGGAGGTGTTTTAGTTTTCTACGTTTGATCAAACGGTCTCTTCTTCTTTCATCCTAGATTCTCTCATAAAACTAGTTCTGAAGCTACTGTGAGGTGACTTCTTTCTGAAAGAGGAGAGAAAGTGAAAAACTGAGGTTCTTTACACTAAGCATATGCCCCTCCAAGTAGAGAAACAGCCTTCCTACCATCTGTAATTGCTACCGGTCCTGGGTTTAATGTAAAACTAACTTTTCTCATCTTGGTTCTACATTCAGGAATTAAAGGAAACTGGGGGATTCCTGCTCAGAAGAAACAACGTACCTACTCTGAGTGTGAACAGTCTTCGTGGAGTTCTTTCTTCCAACGTTAACCTGCTGGTGAAGCTTTTATCCAGCCTCATCTGTTCTTACTTAGAGGGTCAAGGCCGTCACCAGCGGGCAGGACCCTACTGGGCAAATGGTAAAGTTCAGTAAGTTTCCATATCTAATCTTTTATCTGCCTCCCACTCTCTTACTTTCGTATTCATTCTTACCTCTCAGCGTAACCAACAGGCATGGTACGACCTTCTGCTTGTTTTAATTTCCTTAAACTTCTAGTATGGAGCTGATAGCTTAGATCCCTCTGAAGGCTTCTTAGACAATATATCTGGTCTTACAAAGTAAAGGATTAAGGAAAACCCACAAAAAATGTCCTGTCTCAGACCCCCATATTTCATCTACTTTGTCGGGGGCTATTGAAACTTGTCCTTCTTTTTCTTCTATGGAATGATGAGATTATGCGATTTATGGATTCATGAATATAGTTTGGGCCTTCTGAGCACTTAGAGTTTACATGTACTGCAGTTCTGATGAAAAAGTGCAATTAACTTTACAAGTTTTTCGATTCTGTATCAAAGTATAGAATTTTACAAGTTGCTGTGAATTCACCAGCGTGCTCAGAGAAGACGATAATTCTGCAGGTGTTGGGTCCAGTCTCCAGTGACTGGGAAAATTTAACCTCATCATCAGGTAATGAGTTGCTAATTTCTACCAGGAATTACTATTTATTGAAATCTTCCACTTGTCCAAGTGTCAACCTGGAATGTACTTTCAGTGGTTCCTGAAAACCACCATCATTTCCACAGTTACCTGCTCAGAGTTCTGCGGAGGCTTCAATCTCACTTAGGCACACTGGGTCCCGCCCAGGCCCATCAGCCTTGTGACTTCCTAGATGCAGTCAGCCAACTGCAAGAACTCCAGGAACCGCTGGAAATGCGTATTCTTCCCACAGAGCAAGGGCCATCCAGGTAATGCATAGCACCAGGCTTTCTTTATCACCTGTAATCTTCCTAAACCTGTCTCTCAGCTGTTGGCTATGAGATTATTCCTTCAACTTCTGTTCCTAAGGGACGCAGCCAGAGCCCAGACGGGAAGCAGCCCATCTCTAATGGCCGGCTCAGATGGTTGACTTACTTCTGCTGGCTCCTTCTGGTGTCACTAGCCTGGCCTCAGCCTTTTTTGCAGCACTTTATAGCCTGGAACTGAACAAAGACCAAGCCACCAGCTGGGTTATTTTGATATTATCATTGCTTCAGAACATCCTCATCACCAGTAAAGGTATTTGAGAAACAGTGACACCGGCATGGGAGGAAACATTGTAGTTGCAGGAAGCTTGGGAAACCGAGGTCTGTGGGTGTCAATCCAGGGTGTCTAATGATTCTTACAACTTGACAAAAACAAGACAGAAACTGGCAGAGTAAAATTCGTTAGGGGTATGTGTGCAGTAGTCACAGAAAAAACTAAGTAGAACTGATGGACTAGTAGAAGTTTAGCAAAAAAGGATTGGGAAGTTAAGAGGGACAAGTAAAAAACTAAACTACCTTAAAAAAAAAAAAAAACCAGAAAACTTACCTTTTAAAAATCTTCCCTTTCCTGGGCTTCCCTGGTGGCACAGTGGTTAAGAATCCGCCTGCCAATGCAGGGGACACGAGTTCGAGCCCTGGTCCGGGAAGATCCTACATGTCGCGGAGCAACTAAGCTCTCGTGCCACAACTACTGAGCCTGCACTCTAGGGCCAACAAGCCACAACTACTGAGCCCGCGCCCTAGAGCCCGAGCTCTGCAACAAGAGAAGCCACTGCAATGAGAAGACCGCACACCGCAACGAAGAGTAGCCCCTGCTCGTGACAACTAGAGAAACCCGCATGCAGCGATGAAGACCCAATGTGGCCAAAAATAAAAATAAAATTAATTAATTAATTAAATGGATAACCAAAAGGAACCTACTGTATAGCAAAAAAAAAAAAATCTCAGTTATCATGGTATATCAACTGTGAGTGATTGCATAAAGTACCAACTGCTTCTAGCCCTTCAGCCCATAATTCACTACATAAATTAACAGGTGCACATCATGATCAGTGATCAATCATGTCAGTTCTCAAAGTCTGGGTGATTGGTCACCTGTTATCCTGTTTATGTACAGACAGCAAATTGTGTAGTTGTGTTATTTCTTTGTCTCCCAGTCATAAACTCTGTGACCTTTACCATGAAATGGATAATTGAAAGAGGACCTTGGCCAACAGAGATGAAAATGCAGCAAATTAACAAAATAACACTGAAAGTGAAATTTGAATAGAATGTAAATGGAGTTATACAAGAAGCCGCTGACCATGGGAAGATGGCCTGTGTTCAAGAAACTGTAGATACGCAGCCAGGTGAACTTAGTAAAGTCAAACTTACCAACATAAATGTAGAAATTGGTTATGAAGAAAAGGATGATGGTGTCCCAAAGGAAGTAACACTGGCAAAAAACTAACATTAAAGTGACTCTCGGAGATATTTCACAGCATTGAAAGCATAAAGGATAAGATGCTGGAAGCCAATGCAAAGTTAGAACAGTATGACAATTCACCAAAGGCACAGACAAAATGCTCTCCCCGTATCCTAAGTTATACAAGAGGAAGGCCAGCACTGTTCAAATTATTCTTGATAAATTTTCTACAAAGAAGTAACTTTAATTCTCAACATTTCTAATGTTTTAAATTACATATTAGTTTTACTACTTCTAAATTTTTCCTTGTACCTTTATAACGAACAATAAGAGATTTTAATATTTTGACACAAATCTTTAAATGTCACAGAATGATCATAATTTTTCCCCACTGATGATTAAGATCACTTTGCACAGTTTCAGCTTGCTAGGTCATTTGTATGATCCCACACTACCATGTAAAGTGAGAATTACCTTTAATTAGGTGTGAAATGTCATGTCTGTTATTTTCAAGTGCTTCAGCAAAAGAAGCAAAACAAATACGGTGAAAAGTTAACTTTTGTATCTTCCAATTTTTATGTATGTTTTTAAAATTTAATAATAAAATGTCAGATAAAAATAACTCAATGGGGACTTCCCTGGTGGTCCAGTGGTTAAGATTCCACACTCCCAATGCAGGGGGCCTGGGTTCGATCCCTGGTCGGGGAACTAGATCCCGCATGCTGCAACTAAGAGTTCACATGCCGCAGCTACGAAGCCCACGTGCTGCAATTAAATATCCCGTGTGCCACAACTAAGACCCGGTGCAGCCAAACAAATGAATAAACAAAATAAATATTTAAAAAAATAGTAACTCAGTGGATCATATACTCAAAGGTAAAATTACAAATCTTTTAGAAGGAAACATAGGTGAAAATCTTCGAAACCTTAGGCTAGGCAAAGAGTTCTTATATACATACATTACCAAAAGCACAATCCAGGAAAGAAAAAATAGGTAAATTGGACTTCATCAAAATTAAACATTTTGCTCTATGAAAGACACCTTTTTTATTGAAATGTAGTTGATTTACAACGTTGTGTTAGTTTCTGGTGTACAGCAAATGATTGAGTTATAAGTATTCGTATTCTTTTTCGTATTCTTTTCCATTGTGGTTTATTAGGGAATACTGAATATCCCTGTGCTATACAGTAGGACCTTATTGTTTATTTTTTATATAGTAGTTTGTATGTACTAATCCCAAAGTCCTAATTTATCCCTTCCCCACCTCCTTTCCTGTTTGGTAACCATAAATTTGTTTTCTCTCTGAGTCTGTTTACATTTTGCAGATAAGTTCATTTGTATTATTTTTTAGTTTCCACATATAAGTGATATAATGGTATTTGTCTTTCTCTTTCTTATTTACTTCACTTAGTATCATAATCTCTAGGTCCTTCCATGTTGCTGCAAATGGCATTATTTCATTCTTTTTTATGGCTAAGTAGCATTCCATGATATATATGTACCACATCTTCTTTATCCATTCATCTGTTGATGGACATTTAGGTTGTTTCCATGTCTTGGCTGTTGTAAATAGTGACACCCCTATGACATAGGGGTGCATGTATCTTTTCAAATTACAGTTTTGTCCGGATATATGCTTACGAGTGGGATTGCTGGATCATATGGCAACTCTATTTTTAGTTTTTTGAGGAACCTCCATACTGTTTTCCATAGTGGCTGCACCAATTTACATTCCCACCAACACTGTAGGCGGGTTGCCTTTTCTCCACACCCTCTAGAGCATTTGTTATTTGTAGACTTTTTAATGATGGCCATTCTGAGCGGTGTGAGGTGATACCTCATTGTAGTTTTGATTTGCATTTCTCTAATCATTAACAGTGATGAGCATTTTTTCATGTGCCTGTTGGCCATCTGTATGTCTTTTTGGAGACATGTCTGTTAAGGTCTTCTGCCCAGTTTTTGATTGCGTTGTTTGTTTTTTTGTTATTGAGTTGTATGAGCTGCTTGTGTATTTTGGAAATTAAGCCCTTGTCAGTTGTATCATTTGCAAATATTTTCTCCCAGTCCGTAGATTGTCTTTTCATTTGATTTATGGTTTCCTTTGCTGTGCAAAAGCGTATAAGTTTGATTAAGTCCCATTTGTTTTTTGGGTTTTTTTGCTTTTATTTCTGTTTCCTTGGGAGAGTGACCTAAGAAAACATTGGTATGATTGATGTCAGAGAATGTTTTGTCTATGTTCTCTTCTAGGAGTTTTATGGTGTCATGTTTTATTTTTAAGTCTTTAAGCCATTTTGAGCTGATTTTTGTGTGAGGGTGTGTTCTAACTCACTGATTTACATGCTACAGTCCAACTTTCCCAGCACCACTTGCTGAAGAGACTGTCTTTTCTCCATTGGATATTCTTGCCAGCTTTGTGAGAGATTAATCGACCATAGGTGTGTGGGTTTATTTCTGGGCTCTTTATTCTGTTCTATTAAGCCATATGTCTGTTTTTGTGCCAATACCATGCTGTTTTGATTACTGTAGCTTTGCAGTATTGTCTGAAGTAGAATGACTAAAATATCGATAATACTAAATGCTGGTGAGGACGCAGAGTAACTGGGAACTCTCATTCATTGGTGGTAGAAATGAAAAAATGGCATAGCCACTTTGGAAAGCAGTTTACCAGTTTCATACAGAGTTATACAGTTACCATATAACTTAGTAATTGCACTCCCAGGTGTTTACCCAAAAGAAATAAAAACCGGGACTTCCCTGGTGGTCCAGTGGTAAAGAATCTGCCTTCTAAAGCAGGGGACGTGGGTTCAGTCCTTGGTCAGGGAACTAAGATTCCCACATGCCGCAGGGCAGCTAAGCCCATGTGCCACAACTACTGAGCTTGTGCACCTCAATGAGAGAGCCTGCGTGCTGCAAATTACAGAGTTCATGCGCCCTGTAGCCTGCGCGCCACAACTAGAGAAGAGAAAACCCTCATGCCACAACTAGAGAGAAGCCCACATGCCTCAGCAAAGACCCGACACAGCCAAAAATAAATAAGTAAATAAATAAGTAGAAATAAAAACTTATGTTCACACAGAATTGTGTGAATATTTGTAGCAGCTTTATTCATAATTGCCAAGGATGGGACCTCCCTGGCAGTCCAGTGGTTAAGACTCTGCGCTTCCACTGCAGCGGGCACGGGTTTGATCCCTGGTCAGGGAACTAAGATCCCACATGCCACATGGTGTGGCCAATAATAATAATTATAATAATTGCCAAGGATGGAACCAACCCAAATGCCCATCAGCTGGTGAATGGATAAGCTGTGGTACATCCATACAATAGACTACTCAGCAATGAAAAAGAACAAACTACTGGTACATGTAGTGACATGGAAGAATCTCAGATGTATTATTGTAAGTGAAAGAAGCCAGTTCCAAAAGCATACTTTATGATTCCATTTATATGACATTCTGCAAAAAGCAAAAACTACGTGGATGAAGAATCTATCAGTGGTTCCCAGAGATGGAGGTAGTAAAAAGGGCTGATCACAAAGGGGCAGCATCAGGGAATTTTGGGGGGTGATGAAACTGTAAGGTATCTTGATTATAGTGGTGGATACTCTATGTATTTGTCAACACATAGAATTATACACCAAAAAGAGTGTGTTTTTTTAATGTGTGTAAATACATTTTTTAAAGCTAAAAAACCTTTGTTATTACAATGGCTAAAAACTGTAAAAAGTTCCTCTTCTCTGGTCAAATAACTTAGAACAGTAAGATTCAATTTTGCTTTTAAAAATGGCAAAGGAAAACAAATGATAATACACAGTGATACCAGGGAAAATGGGCACTTAATGCTGGTTGAGGAAAATCTGGCAGTAAAAATCTGGCAGTAAAAATCTGGCAGTAAAAGCCTTCAAATTCTGCATCCCTTTGATGAGTAAGTTTCATTTCTAAGGATCTATTCTGAGAAAATTCAGAGTGGTTTATAATAATAAAATGGCAACAACTTAAATGTTCAAAAATAGGATATTGCTTAATATAAGACAGCCATATCTGTGTAATGGGATACCGAGCAGCCATTTAAAATGTTATAGAAAATGTAAGGATGTGGAAAACTGGTCCAGATATATTAAGACAAAAATGATTAATGGATGTATTCCAAATTTTTGAAGTTTCTTAAAAATCTCTATTTTTGAAAATTTTTATAATAAATGTATATACGTTTTTAAAAGTTGGAAAGTATAAAAAGAGGAACAGGAGATGGAAACCAATGTGTTAGCTTAGCTATCGGTATTGCTAAAGTGCAGTTTGGTTGAACTCATGGCCAAGTGTACTTTTTGGTAATTTCCCCTCAAATGTAATGCTTGGGACAATCCACTAGAGGGCGACTTTAGGTCTGCAGAGCAGACACACCTGGAATTGCCACATCTCAATAGGGGTGTGTGGCAACGGGCCGGAAATACTACTCTTGTCCTTTGTTCTCTGAGGACTGGAGCACTTTCCTCCCCTCCAAGGAAATTTAAGGAGCGGGGGATACTTGTTTCCCCTAACAGAGGCTTAAGGTCTTACTCAATTCTAAGATTCCATGCCTGCTTCGGCAAAACTGGCACTTTCAAAAATGTAGCTGCTTCAGTCTAGCACATCAAAGTTGTTCCAAAAACAGGTGTCAGTGAACACCTTATACAGATCATCACAAATCATTTAATAGTTTAAACTTTCCTAGCCAAGCAGATTAAGGACTACAAGCAAAAATACAAAGATTAACATGATATCAACCACATCCTCATGGTTATGCAAAAATAATTATGAATTTACTTAATTCTCAGTTTTCCATCAAAATAAAGGGCCAAGTCACTGAAATGTATTAATCATACCCACCTTCACCTTTACCTAATGGCGCCACCTTCCTGGTTCCTGTAATATCTGCTCGTTAAGTTTCTCCTCTGACTTTCCTGTCCAGGTGATCTTCCTCACATTGTTTCCCTCACTGCTGCTGAACAGGGTGCTGTGCTTCACGAGGAGAAGGAACATCAGACCAAGAGGATCTTGGCAGTCTTGGGTAATTCAAGTAGTTCTAACTAATATCTAATTTTGCAAATAGCAAATTGTATCAGAACAGTGGGCTCCTAGCCACCTCACTGGCTCAGAGGAATCTATCCATTCAGGATCTTGTCTCTGACCAGCTGTTGCACCTTCTTCCCAGCCCAAGACTAACCAGTGCGTCACCAACACTCTTTGTGATCCATCCCTCCCTAGATCTCTCAATGCTTCTACTCTTCCCTGTATTCTAGATTCCTTCCTAGTGTTTCTAGCTTTGAGCCCCAAGTGCTGTTTCCAACTGCTCACCCTCTGTATCTGAATGCCTGCAGGTATCTCAAATTAAACATGCCCCAAGCAGAATTATTTGCCTGCTCCGCAAATTCACTTCTTTACTGTTTTCTCATTTCAGTTAATAGCATCACCATTCTCTAAAAACATAAGAATAATCCTAAATCCCACCCACCATTCAGTCACCAAACCTGAGGGAGTCTACCCTCTAAATAACTGACTAGAGCCACTCATATTACATGGATGAAACTCACAAACACAAAGATGGCTGAAAAGCAAACTGCAGAAAAATTAACACATTTTTTAAACATCTTTATTGGAGTATAATTGCTTTACAATGGTGTGTTGGTTTCTGCTTTATAACAAAGTGAATCAGTTACACATATATCCCCATATCTCATCCCTCTTGCATCTCCCTCCCTCCCACCCTCCCTATCCCACACCTCTAGGTGGTCACAAAGCACCGAGCTGATCTCCCTGTGCTATGCGGCTGCTTCCCACTAGCTATTTTACATTTGGTAGTGTATATATGTCCATGCTACTCTCTCACTTCGTCTCAGCTTACCCTTCCCCCTCCCCGTGTCCTCAAGTCCATTCTCTACATCTGCGTCATTCCCATCCTGCCCCTAGGTTCTTCATGACCATTTGTGTTTTGTTGTTGTTGTTTCTTTTTGTGGTATGCGGGCTTCCCACTGCTGTGGCCTCTCCTGTTGCGGAGCACAGGCTCCGGACGCGCAGGCTCAGCGGCCATGGCTCACGGGCCCAGCCGCTCCGCGGCACGTGGGATCTTCCCGGACAGGGACACGAACCCGTGTTCCCTGCATCGGCAGGCGGACTGTCAACCACTGCACCACCAGGGAAGCCCGACCATTTGTTTTTTTTAACACACCATTTTAATCATGCAAAACAATGCATGTCTTGCTTGGAGACATATATTTTAATGAAGAAATGCATAGGATGATACACTCCAAAATTTAGGAGAGGATTCGCTCTCTGAAGGAAAGAAGGGATACCATCACAGAGGCACACAGCGGATTTTATCTTGGCAATCACTTATTTCTTAAACTGAGTGGTGGGCACGCTGCTAAGGGGTTGGTATCTTATTCCTTATGAGATTAAAAAGTTAGTAATCTGACTTCAAACTGCCTTCCTAGCCCTCATTTCATAGGTCTCTTGAATTGCTGTTCCCTCTACTAAAATGACTTTTTTCTTGTCCTTATCCTTGTCCATCTAGAGAATTCTTTCTGACTCAACATTCAAAACAGATGTCATATGTCACTGCCTCTGGGCCACCTTCTCTGAATTCCTCAGGGAGGTTTTTCTTTTCAGTGATCCCTCAGCATTTGGTTCTTACAGGCTGACAAGTTTTAGGTCATATTCGAACTCCATTTCTCTCTCCGTCTTGATTTACGTGTCTCTATATTCTTCTGCTTACAGTGTGGTCTGGAGACCAGCAGCGCTGGCATCTCCTGGAACTGTCAGATATGCAGAATCTTAGGCCTCACCCCAGAAACTGCATTTTAACAAAATTCCAGGTGATCCCCTGGCACATTAAACTTTGAGAACCACCACTCTGGAACAGTGCTCCCATCGGGTGGTCCACTGACTAAAACTGTGTTTCTAGTCCAAGATAAGTACAGAAATTGAGAATAAGCATTTAGAAACTTTTAGAGCAGTTGGGCAGACTAATTTTAGGCCTATTGAATCTAATTTTCAAAATGGTGCTTGTATTTTGTAGGCCTCTGTTCTATGTCATTTTCCTAGTAATTCGTTTTTACTGTATTTTTACAACAGTATCAGTCCCTGATGGATTGGAAATTTTTTTTTAAGTCTTTCATGATAGTTTGGGAAGGGCTGCTTAGATAGCTTTATTCTCTATTTCAACATTTAACAGGAGATACTCATAGAAGATGCTCAACAAATGTTGATGAATAACTACTTAATGAAATATACCCTTTTTTGGCCTATATTTGAATTTTTGACAGCAAGATGTCCTTCATCATTACCCGGTTCAAGAGATGAAAACAACCCCATCTACATAGCCCCAGCTATGAATGGTCCAGTTAAGTGCCCAGAAAGAACCTTGAAAGAGAAGAAATTCTTCAAGTTGACAGGAGATATTTTGGGTATGGAGAAAAAATGGTAACCTGTTGATACAGCAGCACACTTCCCAGCAAGGAAAGGGGGAATGAGAATTAAATGGAAAATATAGAAGGGTGGAAAACTATTTTAAAATATTCACCTCGAAAAATTCTGGATTCCCTTAAGCAAGGCTGTAAGGTGAATGGAAGGACTCCTGAACTTGGAATCTTGAGATCTAATTGTGTGTTTCAGTAAGTCACTTTCTCTACCTGCAGAATGTAATAATGAAACTTGATCTACATCGCATGGTGGAGGGAAAATGAATATGCTTTGAAAAATAGATGTCCTGGGAATTCCCTGGTGGTCCAGTGGTTAGGCAGGGGGCACGGGTTCGATCCCTGATGGGGGAACTAAGATCCCACATGTCACGCAGCATGGTCAAAAAAACAACAACAAAAAAAACTGCTGTCCTGTAAGTGCAAGGTAACTGGTTCAACACGTCTAGTGTTTGGGTTATTGGATTCTCTGGACCAAAGAAGAGAAATTCTGTTTTTATCATGCCTTCCCTTCTTGTGAACACAAGACAATCTATAGATAACTGGGGAGGGGAAGGGGAGGAGATGAAAGGAGTGGTCTGGGAGGACATTTAGACCTAAGAAATAAAATACAACACTTGTGTGAGATTTTATGTATCTTATTTTTAAGTAAAATTTCTGATCAGTGGCAGAATAATTCTGGGAAGGATATATGTAGATATCTATAGATATCTATATAGATATTGCTAAGAGCCAAATGCTTTTGCTTATCTGTTTACAATTATTAGGTTGAACCATATCAAATTGCCAACTTTTGACTGTTTTTGACCTGTAAAAGTCGGTCAGCTTAGGAAAAAAAATGAAAAACATAGAGGATTTCTAAGCTAACTACTCACCTGTGATTTTCTCTTCTAAAACTAGTACAAATACTCTTATCCTGTTGATGACTGCAGTCTACTCAGCACACAACTCCAACAGATTTTACCTCCGTCAAGCTATCCACAAGAGCTTTCCTTACCGCTTCTCAGAGATCAAACTTCTTAAGCATTCCTACCCCTGGGCCAGTAGCACCGTCCTTCCTAACCTGTACAGGGATTACAGAGGTAAGAACACAGTCCTGGGGCCCAGCCCTGCAAATGTGGGGTGCAGTTGGTTTTCCAAACACCCCTGCAGTAACCCACTAGAACACTGGAGAAAGGTCTGCTGGCTTTTTCAAAATGACTGCACCTCTGTGGGCACCCAAAGGTCCACTCCCAGGGCCCCATCTAAGCAGGTTCAGGTTTATGTCTGTTCACCCAAGGGTGATCAGGCCCATGAAGGCTGATTGCCACTGATGAGTTTCACAAGAGGCTGATAAACAAAATTGAGACTTTATTCACTAACAACATGAAAAGTAACTGGAGTGATCCCTGGGACTGGTTGCCTCCTTGTGAAGGGGGGAACCACATGTAGCTGAGAAGTTCTATAAGCACAGAACCACGAAAACAGTGTAACCAGAAAGATCTCCACACCAGATGATATTTTGATATATTGCCTGATGTGCAGTCATTCCCAAGTCTGTGATGTGTCTGTGTAACTTTTCTTGGTTATCCACTTCAGTTCCACGAATATGTAGTGAACACCTAGTATGCTGGGAACTGTCCTAGGAGCTAATAAAATGATGGACATTATATGGTTTGTACCCTCAAAGAACCTCACCATCAAGAGGAGTTAGTATGGGGACTTCCCTGGTGGCACAGTTGTTGAGAATCCGCCTGCCAATGCAGGGGACACAGGTTCAAGCCCTGGTCCGGGAAGATCCCACATGCCGCGGAGCAACTAAGCCCATGCGCCACAACTACTGAGCCTGTGCTCTGGAGCCTGCGAGCCACAACTACTGAGCCCACGTGCCACAACTACTGAAGCCTGTGCGCCTAGAGCCTGTGCTTCACAACAAGAGAAGCCACTGCAATGAGAAGCCCGTGCACCGCTATGAAGAGTAGCCTCCGCTCACCACAGCTAAAGAAAGCCCACGCGCAGCAACGAAGACCCAAACACAGTCACAAAAAAAGAAAAAAAGTTAGTATGAATGCTTGTTTTTTTTTAGATAATTTTTTATTTTTATTTTTTTCATTTAGCTGCATCGGGCCTTAGTTGCAGCACGCAGAATCTTTTCATTGCAGTGCACGGGCTCTTCATTGCGAAGCGCAGGCTTCTCTCTAGGTGTGGCGCATGGGCTCCAGAGCACGTGGGCTCAGTAGTTGCGTCCACAGGCTCTCTAGTTGTGGCGTGCAGGCTCAGTAGTTGCCACGCTCGGGCTTAGTTGCCCCACGGCATGTGGGATCTTTGTTCCCTGACCAGGGATTGAACCCACATCCCTTGCATTGGAAGGTGGATTCTTAACCACTCACCCACCAGGGAAGTCCCAGTATGAATGCTTCTTGTTCAGTATCTTTCACCAGTTACCAACACCTTGCCATATTATAACTTTATATCTTATTAAGCTGTATTCTGGAAATTGTTACATTCATTAATCTCAGGATTGGTGGCTTTCTGTTGGGATTTGGAACATCTCCTAGGTTCCTGAAAAAAATCGGAATGATATGTTCATCTCAGCAAACATGTATAGTCCTTTTTTTTAAATTAATTTTTATTGGAGTATAGTTGATTTACAATGTTGTGTTTCTGCTGTACAGCAAAGTGAATCAGTTATACATATATCCACTCTTTTTTAGAATCTATTCCCATATAGGTCATTACAGAGTATTGAGTTCCCCGTGCTATATAGCAGGTTCTTATTAGTTATCTATTTTATATATAATAGTGTGTATATACAATCCCAATCTTCCAATTTATCCTTCCCCCACTTTCCCCCTTGGTAAGCATAAGTTTGTTTTCTACATCTGTATAATCTTTTCTTAAACATGTACTTGTTGCATTTAAGAGTTTTAACAGATGGCAACTTCTGTACATTGCATGTTGATTCTTTCTAGTTGAGTTTTAAACGGTGACAGTTCTAGGTTGAGGGCATATTCTGTTTGCAGTCAGTAACTGTCTATACTGACTTAAATAAAAAGTGAATCAGACCCTGGGTGGCTAAGGCTAGTGCCATCACAATAGGCATGTTCTCCTCTTAGACTCCTTTGCTTTACAGTATACTGTTGTGGTCCAAAGGCGCAGACTCAGAAGGCTGCCCAGACTGCCCAGGTTCACATCCTTGCTCTCCACTTACCAGCAGTGTGTTCTTGGGTAAATTACTCAACCTCCTGTGCCTCAGTTTCCCCATCTGTACAATGGGGATAATCTTAGGACCTACCCTGTAAGACAGATGTGAAGATTAAAACCTTAGCAGATCTAAGTGCTTAGAACAGTGTCGGGCACATACTGTTCAGTCGATGGGTGTTAGCTATTGTTATTAACTGGGGCAGTTGGAGCTCTGGTTGTACTAGAACCACAGAGTTTACATGAGTTACCTGGACATACTAAGGAAGAGCAACAGCTATCTGTAGATGTAGATAATGAAACAGAATTAAGTAGATATGCGGTAAACAGCAGTAAAAATTGTAACTAACATTTTTTAACTCTTCAACTGCTAAAAAATTTTCGCTTTCAGAATTGATGTAGCCCAGTCCCATTAGTCCACTTGTTTTCAGGAATATTGAAGCCCAAGCCATTCATGGCAGATAATCTGTATCCTGTAAATAAATCTGTATCCTATAAAAACAGAACTCTCCTAAATAGCCTAGTCCAATGTTGAAACACATTTAGGGAAGAATTTTTTTTGTAGGATTTAATTAAAATTCCTCTTGCCGCAATTTAAAGTTTATCTCTTTTGACTTTCTTCTGAGGTGAAAAAACACTAATCACAATTCTACAATTGCACAGTTTTTAAGAAATATAAAGTAAGGCCATCTTTGAAGTTTTAAGAAATATAAAGTAAGGCCATCTTTGAAGGTTAAGTCACCCTTTACCTTTCTCTTTTATCTTCTGCAGGACCCTAGGTCCTTTAATAACCTACTGCAAACCTCTCCCTGCCAAATTTTGTAACATAATCTTTTTCTTTCATGTTAAAACATTTTTCATAATTAAAACATAAATATGTAGAAAATCCATATGTACCATGATGTATATTGTGCAACTCTCCTTTATCCCCTGATCCCCCTCCTCTCTTTCCCAGAGACAACTACATTCCCAATTGATTATACAGACATACCTCACTTTACTGCATTTCACTTTACTGCACTTCGCAGATACTGCATGTTTTCTTTAACAAATTGAAGATGTGGCAGCCCTGTGTGAAGCAAATTCATTGGCGCCACTTCTCCAACAGCATTTGCTCACTTCGTGTCTCTGTGTCACATTTTGGTAACTCTCGAAATATTTCAAACTTTTTCATTATATTTGTTAGGGTGACTTGTGATCAGTGATCTTGGATGTTACTATTGCTAAAAGAAGGCTCAGGTGATGATTAGCATTTTTTAGCAATAAAGCATTTTTAATTTAGGTGTATGTACATTGTTTAGACATAATGGTATTATACACTTAATAGACTATAATACAGTGTAAACATAACTTTTTTTTTTTTGGCCACACCGCACGGCCTGTACGATCTTAGTTCCCCAACCAGGGATTGAACCCGGGCCCCAGCAGTGAAAGCGCAGAGTCCTAACCACTGGATAGCCAAGGAATTCCCTAAACATAACTTTTATATGCACTGGGAAACCAAAAAACTCATGTGACTTGCTTTATTGCAGTGGTCTAGAACCGAAGCCACAGTATCTCCAAGGTATACTTGTAAATTCTTTCAGAGGTAATCTATACATTTGCAAATACATTTGATGATAAATAGCAGCATACTATAAACATTGTCATGCCTTTTTGCCTTTTCCCCTCAATTTGCCTGGAGATTGTTCCATCAGCATATATAAAGCTGTCCCTTTTTATGTTTTATTCATTTACTATATAGTATGCCATTGCGTGGATGTACCATAAGTTTTATGACCGGTTCCCTTTTAATAGACATTTAGATTGTTTCCACTCTTATACTGTTAACAATAATACTACCATTTATACCCTTTTACATATGTAATTTCACTCATATGCAAATATATCTGTAAGATAAGTACCTTGAAAAGACTTGCTAAAAATGTATATCCATTTTTCATTTAGAAAGATATCGCCAAATTGTTCTCCTCAATTGTACCAATTAATGTTCCCACGAGCAATGTATTAGATCTGCCCACATCGCCAACAGTTCAGTGAACATTGGTGTTTTCATACAATACAGGTAACTCTGAAATATACAAAAGGTTTGCAACTGCGCTCATGAGAAAATGCAAGTTTAAACTAAGGAACCATTTTTCACCTCTCATATGGACAAAACTTGCCTCTGCTCTTGCCCGTCTTCATTCCATCTTCCCCATATTATTTTTTTTACAACATAAATGTGTTTTGTCGCTGTTCAAAACCTCCCAATGGATTCCATCATACTTAAAATAAAAGCCCAAACCCTTTCTAATGTTTACTCTAGGGCCTTCCCTGTCCGGAGCTGTAGCTACATCTGTTACTTCTCCTACCCTCATTCTGACCCTCATTCACTCTAATTCAGCCACACAAGCTTCTGTGCTCTCCTTAAACACGATGCACATGCTCTTGCCTTGGAACTTGCTGTTGCCCTGACTGACGTTTGCATTGGGAGCTCCAAACTTTATTAGGGTCTTTCTCATAAGCCACCTCCTCTGAGAAACCTCTAATCATCCTGTAAATAAATAGCACTGCTCCCTCCTCACAGAACACTCTATCCCCTCTTCCTACTCAGTTTCTTTTTTTAATTAATTTATTTATTCATTCATTTTTGGCTGCGTTGGGTCTTTGTTGCTGTGCGTGGGCTTTCCCTAGTTGCGGTGAGTGGGGGCAACTCTTCTTCGTTGTGGTGCGCGGGCTTCTCACTGCGGTGGCTTCTCTTGTTGCCAGAGCACGGGCTCTAGGCGCGCAGGCTTCAGTAGTTGTAGCACGCGGGCTTAGTTGCTCCGCGGCTCAGTTTTCTTCATAGCACAATCATTACCTGAATATTGTTTGGTTATTGCCTGTCTCCCACCCTCCTCAAATGTGAATGCTCTGTGGACAGGGACTCTTGTCCACTGCTGTGTTCCCAGCACCTAGAAGAGGACCTGGTGTATGTGAGCACTCAATACATACTGATGGAGAGAAAGAATGAATCAATGTCATTCTATAATTTTTGCCCGTTTTTCATTGGGCTGCTTGGTTTTGTTTGCTTGTTTTGACAAATGGGAGCTTTTTATGTATTAAGAGCTCGTTCAGTTGTAGAGATTTAGATATTTATACAGAAACAAAATAAGGATTTATAAAAATTAATTTAGGGAATTGGTAGCTTATGATGTTCTATCTGGGAGTGTGGTATGCTTTTTCTATTCTCATCTGCATTTGTATCCCTCAGTAATATTAAATTCTCTTCATATAATTCTTGCACATCTCTTGTTAGGCTTATCTTTTGTGGTCTATTGTGAATGAGATTTTATTTCACTATAGTTTCTAAGTAAATATTGTTTGAATATATGAAGGCTATTGATTTTATTATATTTAGTACCCAGCCAGCTTGCTGAATTTTTTTGTTAATAGTTTTTAGGTTCTCTTTTCTCCCCAGCTTTATTGAGGTACAATGGAGAAATTAAAATTGTATATATTTAAGGTACAATGTGATGTTTTGATATATGAATACATTGTGAAATGTTTACCACAATCAAACTAATTAACATATCCATCACCTCACACGGTTACATGTTTTTAGTGTGATAAGAATTCTTATTCTCTAAGCAAATTTCAAGTATACAATATATTACTATTAACTATAATCTATAATCATGCTATATATTAGATCTCCAGGACTTATTGATTTTAAAACTAAAAGTTTGTATACTCTGACTGACATCCACCCATCCCCCTCCCCACCCCAGCCCCTGGTAACCACCATTCTACCCTCTGGTTCTGTAAGTTCGACTTTTAAAAATTGCACTTATAAGAGATCATACATGTTTCTTTGTTTGGCTTATTTCATATCTTCACTTTCGTGAATAATCCTGCTATGAACATGGGAGTGCAGATAGCTCTTCAAGATGCTGATTTCATTTCCTTTCAATATATAGCCAGTAGTAGGATTACTGGATCATCTAGTAGCTCTATTTTTAATTTTTTGAGGAAACTCCATGCTGTTTTCCATAATGGCTATACCAACTTACATTCCCACCAACAGGGCTCCTTTCTCCAAACCCTCACCAACATTTGTTATTTCTTGTCTTCTTGATAATAGCCATCCTAACAGTCGTGAGGTGATATCACATTGCAGTTTCGGTTTGTTATTTCCTTGATGATTAGTGATTTTTACATATACCTGTTGGTCATTTGTATTTCTTTAGAAAAATGTGTATTCAGGTCCTTTGCCCATTTTTTAATCAGGATGATTTTTTTTTGGTATTGAGTTGTATGAGTTCTTTATGGATTTTGGATTTTAACCCCTTATCAGATATATAGTTTGCAAATATTTTCTCCCACTTCATAGGCTGCCTTTTGTTTCCTTTGCTGCGCAGAAACTTTTTAGTTTGAGGTAGTCCCACTTGTTATAGCTTTTGTTGCCTGTGCATTTAGCGTCATATCCAAAAAACTGCCAAGACCAGTGTCAAGAAGCTTCTTCTATTTTCTCATAGGAATTTTGCAGTTTCAGGTCTAAGGTTTAAGTTGTTAATCCATTTGGAGTTGATTTTTTGTATATGGCAAAATAAAAGTGTCCAACTGCATTCTTTTGCATGTGGAAATCCAGTTTTCCTAGCATTATTTGTTGAAGAGACTAGCCCCATTGTGTATTCTTGGCACCCTTGTCATAGATTAGTTGGCCGAATCTATGGGTGTGGGTTTAATTCTGGGTTCTCTATTCAGTTCCATTGTTCTATGTATCTGTTTTTATCCCAATTTCATAGTATTTTGATTACTATAGTTTTGCAATATAGTTTGAAATCAGGAAGTGTGATGCTTCCAGCTTCGTTCATCTTTCTCAAGATTATTTTGGCTATTCATGGTATTTTTGTGGTTCCATACAAATTTTAGGATTTCCTCTATTTCTGGGGAAAATGCCACTGGAATTTTGATAGAGATTGCATTGAATCTGTAGATCACTTTGTGTAGTAGGGACATTTTAACAATATTAACTCTTCCAATCCATGAATGTGGGAAATCTTCCCATTTACTTTTGTCTTTTTCATATCTTTCATCAATCTCTTATAGTTTTCATTGAACAGATTTTTCACCTCGGTTAAATTTATTCCCAAGTGTATTATTCTTTTTGATGTTATTGTAAATGAGACTGTTTTTTTAATTCCTTTTTCAGCTAGTTGTTAGTGTAAGAAAATGCAACTGATTGTTGTATTTTGATTTTTTATTCTGTAGTGTTACTGAATTCATTTTTTTTAACAGGTTTTTGGTGGAGTCTTTAGGGTTTCTATATATAAGACCATGTCATCTGCAAAGACAGTTTTACTTCCTCCTTTCTTATTTGGATGCCTTTTATTTATTTTTCTTACCTAACTTCTCTGGCTAGGACTTCCAGTACTGTGTTGAATAGATGTGGTGAGAGTTGGCATCCTTGTCTTGTTCCGTATCTTAGAGGAAGAGCTTTTAGCTTTTCACAATTGAGTATGATGTTAGCTGTGAGCTTGACATATATGGCCTTTATTATGTTGAAGTACATTCCTTCTTGCCTAATTTGTTGAGTTTTTATCATTAAAGGTTGTTAAATTTTGTTGAATGCTCTTTCTGCATCTGTTGAGATCATGTCTTTGTTTTTTTTTAACATCTTTATTGGAGTATAATTGCTTTACAATGGTGTGTTAGTTTCTGCTTTATAACAAAGTGAATCAGTTATACATATGTCCCCATATCTCTTCCCTCTTGCATCTCCCTCCCACCCTCCCTATCCCACCCCTCTAGGTGGTCACAAAGCACCAAGCTGATCTCCCTGTGCTATGCGGCTGCTTCCCACTAGCTATCTATTTTATGTTTGGTAGTGTATATATGTCCATGCCACTCTCTCACTTTGTCACAGCTTACCCTTCCCCCTCCCCATATCAAGTCCATTCTCTAGTAGGTCTGTGTCTTTATTCCCATCTTACCCCTAGGTTCTTCATGACCATTTTTTTTTTTCTTAGATTCCATATATATGTGTTAGCATACGGTATTTGTTTTTCTTTCTGACTTACTTCACTCTGTATGACAGACTCTAGGTCCATCCACCTCACTACAAATAACTCAATTTCGTTTCGTTTTATGGCTGAGTAATATTCCATTGTATATATGTACAATGGAGATGTTTTTCATCCTTCATTCTTTTAATATGGTGTATCACATTTATTGACTTACATGGGATCTTAGTTTCCTGACCAGGGATCGAACCTACAATCCCCTGCAGTGGAAATACAGAGTCCTAACCACTGGACCACCAGGGAAGTCCGAGAATTTAAAAGTTTAAATGTTTGATAGAATTCACCCATGAAGCTATCTGGTCCTGGGCTTTTCTTTGTTGAGAGGTTTTTGATTACTGCTTCAGTCTCCTTACTTATACTTCGTATGTTCAGGTTTTCTGTTTATTCATTATTCAGTTGTATGTTTCTAGCAATTTATCCATTTTTTCTAGGTTATCCAGTTTGTTGGTGTGTAATTATTCCTAGTAGTCTCTTATGATCCTTTGTATTTTTGTGATATCAGTTGTAATGTCTCCTCTTTTGTTTATGTAATTTTATTTATTAGAATCCTTTCTCTTTTCTTGGTTAGTCTAGCTAAAGGCTTGTCATTTTTGTTGTTCAAAAAAGCTAACTTTTTTTTCTGTTGTCTTTCTAGTCGCTATTTCTGCCCTAATCTTTATTACTTCATTTCTTCTTTTAACTTTAGGATCAGTTATTAGTTCCTTGAGCAGTAAAGCTAGGTTTTTTGAGATTTTTATTAATGTAAGCATTTATTGCTATAAGCTTCCCTCTTAGAACTGCTTTTGCTGCATCTAGCGTCTGTCTTTTCCTAAGTGCTGTAGTCTTGGAATCACATTGCTTCCCTTAGAAAAGGTCACTAAATGGAAAACCATCAGTTCAAGTTGGCAATGAGTTTTGGAGAAGACAGTGGAGCTGGTTTTAGTTGTGTAGGCCCACAGTTAACTAGCAGTATGATAAACTCAAGACATTTGTTTGATCTCTAAAATGGGGATAACATTTAGTTCACAGGATGAACTATATGGAAGTCAAATTTATATGAAAACACTGTAATTACAGAAGAATTCTGTGTAGTTTTTAGGCATAGCAATTTGAATGGCCACTAAGGAACTTCTTTAATTTCTATTCCATTGGTTCTACCTTGACCTCACCATTATCAAGCACCTCAGGACCCAAAGAAGTGCAGTCCCCTCTACTACTCTCCACCCCCATCTGACAGTTTTTTCAGTTTAACCTGCTGTTTGGATGGAGCATCTCTGACTACCGAACTTGTCTCAGTTCAGCAGTGACTGTTGTTGGTCTCCTGATGGGAATCTCTCATCACAAGGAGGTAAAAACCCTATTCCTGGTTTCCCTGCAGAATTCTATTTGGTTTAATATATCAAACAAGGGGAGAATTGCTTATAAAAGCAGCCCCTACTGTACCACTGCATACTGGAAAAGGGAGAAACTTAGTTCCTTTGCCATTATTTTATGGTATTACCTACAGATACTGTATAGCTTTTGAGTGGCTGTTACCTTCAGAAATCCTTCCTTTCCTAAGCACATAGTCCCACCTTTCTCACTTCTTCTATCCTTAATCTTACAGCCAAAGACACTGGGCCTGAACTTGTGTTCTCACACCTGGCCAGATTAACATGATTGCTGCTGCTTTCTCAACGGCCCTTTGAAGGGTATAATTGGAAGTGACTTAAAAAAGAAAAATTAGGGAGGTACAAGTCCAGAAAGAACTGCAGTTATTTCTGTCTATAAATACTAATTTCAGAGAGGCTGTTATTTTCTCCCAGGAACTACCTACACAAATCCCTTTCTACTCAACATAAAAAATAAAGTAGGAAACCCAGGTGAGGTTTTGGGTCCCAAACACTAGCACATATAGATTTGATAAGAAAAAAACTGCAATTCAAATTAGTGAAACTGGCAAGATTTTCATCAAAGCTCATCATTCTGATACTCTAGAAATCAAAGGTTACTAATTAAAATGGGTAAATTAACATAGTTTCTAACGTGGAAAGTTACCACCACCTTCCTAAAATCTAAGAAAGATTAACATAACTGCTATTTTGGGTGGACTGTTTTGTTATGGTTCCAGCCCCAATCACTAGGGAATGAAGTCCTCACCCCTGGAACACTTTATATACTAAAGCTCTTAAAGAAGTAACAATCATAATAAACTTTTGCTGACACCTACTTTTTGACTTAAAAGGGAAAATGGAGTATACTTACTGGGAATAGTCTTGCATCACAAACTCAACGTTTGCCCAAACTGTTTGGTTTACCTGGAGTTATGATTAAGTTCTTTTAAAATAAGTAGATATAAGCTGGCAGCCATTATAATATCTCTGTCACAGAGATTTCCATCACAATAGTATTTATTGCAAGTATTCATCCTCTAAGTTGTTGGGTGTTTTTTTTTAAAACAGTGCCCAGTGGCAATAATGAATCAGCCAATACCAAAGGAAAATAATCATTTTTAAAAGGAACACCTAAATTTAAGAATTTGGAAACCAAATTTTACTGGAAACCATTCTAGTAAGCCCTACATTTGAGAAAGATCTCTTTGTACTGAAAAGGCAAGAATGGCAAAACTCAGTAATTATACTTTTAAAGATAACGATTAAAAAAAATCTAGAAAAAGCATTAAAAGCCAGTTTTCTATGGCTAACCTTTTAAACTGTATTGAAATGCTCCTATGTTCAGAGTAGAAAGTGCTTGGAACGGCAGGGACAGTTTTCATTATCACTGCTGGTATCTGTGTATTTTTTCAACACACTTTTGCTATTCCTTGAAGCTTCCATGTTTAGAAATATTTTCCAGAATTCCCAACAACTCACAAGGGCTTTGAGTCACTTATAATTCCATTACAACTCACCTGTTTTCTTCTTGTGAAAGCCCTGAAGGCACAATTATTTACACTCTTAGAGTCAGTCACTCTTGCTTTTCTGTCCACTCAAAAGTATTTTCCTTTTTAATATTTTTGCTTTTCTAGTTTCCACCAGACATAAGTGTTTCCTTACATGAATATATCCCAAATGTTAGCATGTATCTTACATTTTTAAAGTAGATATTAAACTCTCAGTGTTTAAACTCGAAGTGTCCTATTGTCTTTTCAGGTTATTGCTTTAAACCCAGTCCTGAGCTCCTTTCTTATTCTCCTAACCAGTGCCGTTTTGATGGTATTTGTGATCATTAACCTTTTTGTTTCTGCCATTTTAATGACCTTTGGTAAAGAAAGAAAGTCCTTTAAGGTAAGTAACTCTGACTCAGTAATTGAAATATAAACCCTATCATGATTTTATCACTGGAAAAGCTCAATTGTAGCTGCTCTTAAGATTACAGACTGACATAACGCACAGTATCAGCATACTCCCTTTATTAGTCTCCACAGCTCTGCCAACCATTTTCCTAGGAAACCCAATTTACCAAAAGTACATTATGTTCTACATCCACTGTCCTATAAATAGCTGGCCCTCCACTGTTAAGTAGCAGAAACACTCCAAGGCCTGACAGTAAACCATTAAAGGAAACAGTATCTTTACACTTAATATCTACTTTTTAAAAAATATATCTTTGGTACTTTTTTTCCTCCACCACTAGCAGCAATTTCGATTTCCTTGCTTTTCTCTTTTTGTCTTCCAACAGACTCAGAAAGAAGCTACACTGATGGTTATGCTGCTACTGAAGCTCTCAAGTTTGTTAGGAATACAGCAACACCAGAACACATGTAAGTAAGCAAACAGCTGTAACAGCAATGGCCACTGACAAATGAAGTTTCAAAAGATTAATCCTGTTACCTCTTCGCTTGGCTTATTACTTCTTAGTATATTAATACTGATATTTGCATGGTGTACTTTAGAAAATTATAGATGTTTATAATATACTTAGTTAATTTTGTTAGTGAAGAATAAAAATCCCCTTGGCTGCAGATTCTTATGTTTATGGAACTTGGCACTATCAGAGGGTTAACACTGCAAGAGTGGTGCAGGATAAACCAGCTCTGCTGCCAAACAAACACCAAGTAACATCATTCATGTTCCAGGATGACTATGGGAAATATGAGTCAGAAGTAAGCTCACTGCAACTTTAATTAAAGATACAAGCATGAGATTTGGCTAAGGGGGAGCCCTGTCACACAGAAGTAACCAAGCCAACTCACAGGTAACAATCTGGGCTTAAATACTGAGATCGAAATGGGCCCCTTACTCCCCAGGCATCCTACCCAGGGAGCCAATAAGGTCTGGCTTGTGCCCAGTATGTGTCACTTGCTTAAAAACTCTCCACTAAAATCTTGACCCTCGTCATTTGACCAAAACAATGGAGAAAGCGGGGCACAGAATTTTTAACTTTATTAGCAGCTACTGAGCCATGACATACAAATCAATCAAAAACATTAAAGTTGCTTGAAACAAGTGTGTACAGATACACCACACAGAAGCCGAAGTCGTATCTTCCGATCCCAAATCCATCCTTGTGGGGAAGGATGGCCTTAGCTAGGGGGCAAAACAGAGTCTCATCCGTCAAGGGAAGGAGCAAAACACCTACAGCCACATGGGCACCAAAAATTTATCTGAGATCAGTTTTTAAAGGTTCTCTTGATCATAACGTTTTCAAATGAAAACAGGAACCCCTCTTCACCTGTAGGCTTTCCAGCTCACTACTCAAGAGACTTGAATATTTCTATTAAGGCTACTGGAAGCCCACTTAGCCTTGAATGGTGACTTTTGCCCAGTATGTGGCCAGCAATGCAATCCAACAGAACATGCCATGGGGAAAAACAGGAATTTATATACAGTGCTGCCCTCTATTAAAAGGGAAACACAGCACTCAAAATAAAGCAAAAGGCCACAGAGGGCTCCCTGAGAATCCAGTAGAACTAAGAGAGGCCTTCAACTTTCCAAAGTTTGCAACTGGATCCAGGTGGAACAGTGCCCTGCAGCAAGGAGTAGTGTGTATGTCAATGAGAAGACCCAGCTTCTAACAACTGTTACAATGGCTTCCTGAGCCATTTTCTCTCTCCCATTCATATTAGAGCGAGAAAATCGACAACTTGGCCTTGAATCTCACTCACCACCAATCCCTCTGTACGGAGGGCTTTGTTTCTAAGTCTAGAACCTCAGCACAGAGCTGAGACACTTCATGAAGTACTCTCCTCCACCATCCGGCCATCTTTGACAGCTCTCCCCTTCTCACTCCCCTGTGGAGAGATGGTGGGACAGGAAGGAGAGAAATGGGATCACATTGACAGGAAATGGACAAGCAAGGCTGCCAGGAGCCAGCTGCTCCAACCTCACAATCTCCAGTTGTTAGTCTCTCAGGAGCAGTGGAGAACCGGAAGGCAGCAGAGTGTGTCAGAGCAGGAAGAGAACCCAGAGGAAGAGTGTACTCAGTGATGGTTAACAGATGAAGCAGAATTTCATGGAGATTCTTTGTTACAAGGAGAAACTGCTCAGTCTCAATTCCCAGAACTTGGACCTTGCCTGGTTTAGGAAGCCTATGTTTTCTTTTTCAGCTCTTCAAATCTCCGGGAAAGATCATCGAAGTCAATGTCTTCAGAGGCTGAGGTGTTGGCACCAGCAGATGCAGTTGGTAGTGTGTCTGGCACAGATGGCAATTCTGGCAGTACAAAGTTGTCATAGGTATCCACGGGTCTGGAAGGGGGCTTTGCAGAAGCTTCTGGCTTGGGTCCAGGACCTAATTAAATTACAGTAAGGAGCACAGTGTTAAAAATGCCAGTGGCTCAGATCCTCAAACCCCACAATCCCCCCTGGCAGAAACAATAAAATAATCAAAATACTGGAGAAAACATTGTTTTTTAAAAAATAATTCTAAAGGTCAATAAAAATTTTCAGGACAATTAACAGCTACGTTTTCTAATTATGGTTGAATATGTTTTACTTTCCTACAGTGAGAAAAAAGTTTAAGGGAAAGTCAAAGTGTGGTGCATGGGGCTTAGGTACACAGCATTCATTTCAATGGACTGTCCCCTTTCACAAAGGTCTACTCCCATAATAAGAAAGTCCAAGAAATGGTACTAGAATTCTATTGGGATGAGCTACTCTTTAAGGCTTATGGGAAAAAAATTTTATATGGAATGTTAACATCCATACCGTTTGATGTAACAGAATGTGATCTGTATTTCTAGTCTTCCGTTTTAAATCATCGCCCTCTCTACCTACTGTATGTTTCCATTTGTATCTAAGTTCTAGAACAGGCAACCTAAACCATAGTTTTAGGAAATAAGAACAGTGCTTGCCTCTGGGATGGAACTAACTAGAAAGGAACACAAGGTAACTTTCTGGGGTGACAGAAATGTTTTGTATCTTTACTGAGGTGGTGGTTACATAATGTATGTGTGGAGACACATCAAAACTCATCACAATATACACTTCTGTGTATTTTTTGTATGTAAAATATACCTCAATGAAACTGTCCCAATTTTAAAAAATATTCCCCTCTGGGTTTCTGAAGTGCTGGTAGTGTTTTAATTTTTCAGTGAATGGCTACATGAGCATGCTTGCTTTGTGAAAAGTCACTGAGCTATACACTTATGATTTATGTGTTTCCCCCTCTTTAATGCCCAAATTTTAAAAAAATTTTGGTATTTCCAGGCACAGTGGAAATGGAAGCAGCAGGAATACACCGAACCTGAGGATGACTGAAAACTGCAAGGTGAAAAAGAATAATGATATCACTAACAGAAACAGGGAACTGGGGAGATTCTTTGGAGCCACGAAAGATCTTTTCTTTTTGGAAGTGGGAAATCCTGAGTTCTATTTCCACCATACTGCATTTGGGGAGAGAACGTGGCACGTAGGTAGAATGCCACAAGCATAAAAACAATCTGAGGGAGGAACAGAGATAAGAAAACAGCAAAGGGTTCAGTACTGAGAAACTCTCGAGGGTTTCTGACTCACCAATGATCTGTGCAGAAGAGACATTCTTATCAGCATTAATGTCATCAACCTGAAACACAAAGATCATGACCAGAGGAGTAAGCAATGGCATCACTGGTGAAAGTAATGGTATAAGCCCATGTGTGTTGCAAAAGCTAAGCTGCTCAGCAAAAGCAACAGAAACTGCTCCAAAGAAACTGCCCCTCCGCCCCCTATACTCCTTTCCTGATCTTCTTCCAACCAGACAGATACCATGTTGAACTCATAACTGCCAAGCAGAGGAAAAGAAAATTCTTACCACACCATAACATCTCTCTTTAATCTGTTACCTTCACCTTCCAGGCAGAGAGAAAGCATTCTAAACCGCCGCATTCATCTCCAAGAACCAAGTCCTCAAATACTAACGAAGATCTTCTACCTCGTTCCTAGAAACAGCTGTGGGCAATGCTTCAATGCGTGCAAAACCAAAACATAAAAATTCAGGCCCAATGTAAAAACCAAAGGAAAGAACACTAAGCAAGCTCAGGAACAGGGCGATCTCCCTAGATGAGCAAACAAGGCTGGCAGGAAAGTCATCTAATTCTGAACCAAAACCGGTACAACCACCTACAGTTCGAGGCATCATTACCATATAGCAATAACAGCAAGCTCTAACTATAAGACTAAAATATAAAATAAATGCTATAGGCTGAAATTTACTAGACACTTATCTGTTTAAGACAAAAATCTGGTTCTTATTCCTTTACACAGTGTTGAGAATTTATAAAACTGGTATTTCAATTATTCTAGTACCAAGACTGTACCAGCTCAATATGATTCTCTGCCTAGTCTAAAAAAAAAAAGTCTGATCAAGTGCCCTACCACAACTTTCCAGGATCTGCAGCTCCTTCCTGATTCCTGGCTTAACTGCAGACAAAGCATTGCCACCAACGATGCTGCCACCACCACCACCACCACCCCCCGTTTCCAGGGTAATATTAAAGCAACACAAGAATCCAAAGCATAGAGCAATGCCAGTACTAGTTGATCAAAACTTTGCCTTCCCTGTGGCCATTATTTTGCTCTCTCTTCATGGATTCACTCTCCTGCTGCTTATAAAAGAGGCTCAGGCACTTACAGATTCATACGATGGGGGAGTTGCTGGTATCTGAGGTGGATGAATATTGGGAAAGGCCTGATAAGTTCCCATTGGCAATCCATTGAAATCCGACTGCAAGAGGAGAAAGGCAACATCAGAGACATTACCCCGATCTGCAATTTCTGAAGTGTGTAAATAGGAAAGGAGAAATAAATATGTGTGTGTATACAACTATTTTCTCAATGTGAATATATTCACATTGAATACATATATATATTCAAGATATATATTTAATACATGTATTCAAGAGCCCCAAAAGAAAAAGTGCCTAAAAGGACCACATGTGATCAGGAAGAATCCAGATTTTTAAAGATCTGTACCCAAAGGCTATTCTTCAAATTACTAAATTGCCTCAATGTCTACAAGGGAAGCTTCTTACCAGACTTTCTTTTTTGGGGGAGAGGAGACGACCGCACTGCACAACATGTGGGATCTTAGTCCCCTGACCAGGGATCGAACTCACACCCCATGCAGTGGAAGCATGGAGTCTTAACCACTGGACTGCCAGGGAAGTCCCCAGACTTTCTTACTAGCAATGACTTTCATCTTCTTATCTACGAAGGAGGTAGACCTGGTAATAAGTATTGGTTATTCATTTTTGGAAAATGCTACTAGTATACCTACAAGTCCCAAAGTTTCAAGAAACTTACGTGAAAAGGAGTTTTTCTAGTACCATCTCTCTAGATTTTCCCACTTCATTACCTACAGATGAACCAAAAGATTTTCTCCAAATCCCAATGCTATTTTTTCCACAATATGATCAATAAACTAATACCAAATATTCTTACTGCTAAATCCTCTTGATAACCTACAATTCCTGAGTGTATTCACAGAGCCAACTTGTCATCTTCTGTAACATTTTCTAGAATTTATATCCATATTTATTTGTATGTGTACTTACTGGTCCCTTTGGAAGAGGGTATGAGAAAGGACTGTGTGGAGATGGCATGGGCATGGGCATTGGCACTGTTCCATCAAGTCCACCAGCTGGTGCTGTGAATCCGCCCCCACCTCCTCTTCCAGGGCCCCCTTTCTTCACATCATCTGTGAATCCAACATCAATAAGATCTGTATCTACTCCAGGAGGAGCTTCTGCCTAAGAAAAAGAGAGAAACCCGTATCATTAGGCCTGTCACCAGCTAGGTTCCCCAGGAAGCTGACTCTGAGATGGAGATTAGCGTTGACAGAAGTTTACTGGAGAGGTCTCTTGGGACAGACACCTGTGGGGACATGAAGGAAGCCGGGCTGGGCAAAGGAAGAAGGTGGGCTGCCATGCATTCACAACGAAGGGGTCAGCTAATTCCCCCAGGGAGTTCTGGAGCTAGGCTGGGACTACAGCAGGTGCTCCCAACTGGGGACAAAGGGGCAGAGTCTTTAATCCCCTGCAATGACCAGTTACCAAATACAGGCTGCCCCCAGGAAAGACCCTGGGTAAGGAAGCTGTCTTCTGAGGGCCACTGCTGGAGGGACACTCAGCTGCGTGAGCCACCAGTCATCAATACTCTCAAGAGCTGGGAGAGGGGCTTCCCTGCTGGCGCAGCAGTTAAGAATCTGCCTGCCAGCGCAGGGGACACGGGTTCACCCCCGGTCCAGGAAGATCCCACATGCCGCGGAGCAACTAAGCCCACTACTGAAGCCTGTGCACCTAGAGCCCATGCTCCGCAACAAGAAAAGCCACTGCAATGAGAAGCCCACATACCGCAACGAAGACCCAATGCAGCCAAAAATAAATTTACTTAAAATAAAAAAAGAGCTGGCGGAATAAATGTTTGTCCTGAAATGTGTAGTTCAGGCAGGGGGAGGGTTGTCTGAGCAGCACACCAAAACATACTATACCCGGTCAACATGAACTGCTGATTTACTATTTGCATATCTGCCCTTCTTTCACTGTAAGCCTCTTTAGGACAGGGACCTTGTTTATATATTTTCTGTATTCTCAGCTTTCTGGAGCACATGGCAGGCACACAAAAGATGTTTTCAGGATCTGTTCTGGGTCTTGAGGCTTTTCTTGCTACCCATAGGGGCCTCTCAATTCCTTGAACTTCATTGAAAAGTAGCAATAATGCCACTTTATATTTGTATCAAAGTTTGTACCTTTTCAAAGTGTTTTCAGTCATTCATCTCATCTGATCCCTAAATACTCTGAGAGATGCAGGCGTATTTGTTACCCCAGAGGCATTAACTGGACAAAGGCTTAAACTCCCACAGGCAAACTTGAGTGCAAAGAAAATGGTTAGTTTTCAAAGACAGTGATATCGAGAGACTCATTTTCCTTTGTATTCTAAAAGACTCTAAACGTACCATGACCACAGAGTCAGGCTCATAGGGCACATTGTAGTTCTTGGCAATTTCAATCAGGTATCTCTCCACCAGGATTTTGGGTGGGGCCTCCACACTCAGTTTGTGCATTAGCTGTAAGTAAAAGATCCAGGGTTAAGATGCATCTGCATCAACCAGCCTAAGCCTAACCTGTATCAATTTTAAACTTTGTTCCTCACATTTCAAATTGAGAGGAAAAAAAGCTCCATCCAGTTAAATTATTTTTTTCAATCACAAAGCACAAGACCCGTATATCTCTCACATTCTCTGGTTACATATGCCTCAAAGACTGATATTGCTGCCTTCCACATGTGAAATCATCTCCCCTTCTCCCCACCTCACTTCTACCTCCATAAATCACAAGTGGCACAAAGGATAAGGTACAAAATCAGGAATGACACAGGATGATGGAAAGCTTCACAATCAGAGGTGTAGGACAGGGGTAAGGAGCTGACTGCACTGCCAGACAGCATTCTTCTCTTACTATGAAAGGTGCAATCCCAGATTAACCCTACATTACAGTGGTACCCACTGGACTCACTGCAGGCAATAAAAATAACCTGCCCCCACCCCACCCATTGCTTCATGTTTAACAATTATGTTCATTACCCGGTCATTCACAGTTCCAATCTGGTTGGTCCTACATAACTTGCCATATTCCTTGCTATACTTGGCACAGAGTTGATCAGCAACCTACAGAGAAAAAGAACAGTAAATAAAAATGGAAACCACTCCTACAGAGGGCTTCAAGCGTCCTCCTATTAACAGTAAACAGGATTTCCAAAAGACTAGATCTGTAAAGCCTTAAAGGGTACATATTTATTCATTTAGTTATTTGTTTATCCAGCCATCCACTGAGCTGCAACTATGTGCCAAACTCTATTATAAGCATTATGTTATACACTACAAATGATGAAGAAAAACAGACACTGTACTTACTCTTATAAAATCTTACAGTCTCTGGGTAAAAACAATCATTACTCAAATAATCACAAAGATAAAGGTACAAATGCAGCTGTGATAGGGGAAAGGAAAAGTACACTAAACTATCTGCTTACAACAGTAGAATCAGACCTGATCAGAAAAGTCAGATAAAGTGATGCTTCACTGAGATGTAAAGGATGATCAGGACTTAACTAAACATGGAGGGAAGGAAGAACATTCCAGGAAAAGAAAACAGCATGTGCAAAGGCCTCTGCTGGAAAAACAGGGCCAATCCTCAAGCCAAAATAAAATCAGTGAGCCTCTTGTGCAAGGCCCAAAGGAAGAGTGTGGTAGGAAATGAAGAAAGGCAGATGGGAGCCAGACAGTGCAGGGCCGTGTAGGCTTTATTAGTTTTGTTTCTATCACAAGAACAACAGGAAACTACTAAAGGACTTTAAAGCAAGGGGTAGTGACAGGATCAGATCAGTGTTTTGAACAGAACCCTTAGTTGAGTTGTTCTGATGGAATGGTGAACAGACTAAAGGAAGCCAAAGTAGATGTAGAAAAAACGTTCAAGAAGTTACTACAGGGCTTCCCTGGTGGCACAGTGGTTGAGAGTCCGCCTGCCGATGCAGGGGACGCCGGTTCGTGCCCCGGTCTGGGAAGATCTCACATGCTGCGGAGCGGCTGGGCCCGTGAGCCATGGCCGCTGAGCCTGCGCATCTGGAGCCTGTGCTCCACAACAGGAGAGGCCATAACAGTGAGAGGCCCTCGTACCGCAAAAAAAAAAAAAAGAAGTTAGTACAGGCAGGAGATGACAGTGCTATTAGACCAGAGTGGTCCCAATACCTGGAAGTTCAGTGAGGGGGCACTCAGTGTTAGGTAGACTTTCAGTGGTACTGGGTACTTATAAGTTTGTTATTTGTCTTTTAATGATGGTTTCTGTTCTGCTTTATACTATGCAGAAATCTTTTTTACTTATATTATCACTCTTTGTTTATGGCTTTTAGGTTTTGTGGCATGTTTATGCCTTTTCCACTATGAGATTATTTTTTTTAATGCCTAACTTTGTTTCTTTAAGGTTTCATTTTTTTTAAAAAAACATGTAAATCTTTGTTTCGTCTGGAATTAATCTTGATATAAAGGAGGAGTATAAGAGAGGCTATAAACAAGATTTACATTAAAAGTAGAAGTAGTTGCCTCTCCTCTCCCATTCCCCTACCCACAAAACTGTATAACCACCCTCCCTACCCTATCAGAATACAGGAGGCTTACTCTCTGGGGAGGTTAAACTAAAGGAACTGTGGGCTCCATGCACAGCAGAGAGCAGATACTGGCAACAAGAGAATTACGTGTAAATCTTCTCTAAGAGAGGAATGATACCTTTGGCTTCCTTCTCCCTGTGCTCTCAAAAATGCAGCCAGCTTATACCTTCCAGGTAGAAGACAGAACTCCTCTCTGAGGAAAATGACCAATCCAAGGAAAGAAAACTAGTTCCTGACAGTCTAGAGTTCCCTCAAGAAAGGGCTTAGTCAGATCATTTAACAATAAGTTGGTGCTGGAGGTATCATGCTCCCTGATTCCAAGCTATACTAAAAAAGCTGCAGTCATCAAAACAGTATGGTACTGGCATAAAAACAGACAAATCAATGAAACAGAATAGAGAGCCCAAAAATGAACCCATAGTTACATGGGCAATTATTCTACAACAAAGGAGGCAAGAATATACAATGGGGAAAAGACAGTCTCTTCAATAAATGGCGCTGGGAAAATTGGACTACTCTCTCAACACATACACAAAAATAAATTCAAAACAGATTAAAGACTTAAACCTAAGATCTGAAACCATAAAACTTCTAGGAAAAAATACAGGCAGTACACTCTTTGACACTGGTCTTAGTAATACTCTTTTGGGTATGTCTCAGGCACGGGAAACAAAAGCAACAATAAACAAATGGGACTACATCCAACTAAAAAGCTTTTGTACAGTGAAGGAAACTATCAACAAAATGAAAAGGCCACCTACTGAATGGGAAAAGATATTTGCAAACAATATATCTGATAAGGGGTCAATATCCAAAATATACAAAAAACTCATATAACTCAACACCAAAATACAATCCAATTAGAAAACTGGCAGAAGATCTGAACAGACATTTTTCCAAAGACAACAAACACATGGCCAACAGGCACATGAAAAGATGCTCAATATCACTAATTAAGGAACTGCAAATCAAAACCACAATGAGATATCCCCTCACACCTGTCAGAATGGCTATCATAAAAAAAAAGACCACAAATAACAAGTGTTGGTGATGATGTGGAGAAAAAGGAACACTAGTGTACTGTTAGTGGCAATGTAAATTGGTGTAGCCACTATGGAAAACAGTATGGAGATTCCTCAAAAGATTAAAAACAGAACTAACATCTGATCCAGCAATTCCACTCCTGGGTATTTATCCAAAGAAAACAAAAACACTAATTAGAAAAAACATATATATGCACACCTATTCTCACTGAAGCATTATTTACAACCACCAAGATATGGAAGCAACCCAAGTGCCCATCAATAGATGAATGAAAATGCAGTACATATACACAATGGAATATTACCCATAAAAAAGAATGAAATCTTGCCATTTGCAACAACATGGACAGACCTAGAGGGCATTATGCTAAGTGAAATAAGTCAGACAGAGAAAGAAAAATATCATATGATCTCACTTATATGTGGAATCTAGAAAATAAAACATATGAACAAACAAAAACAGAAACAGAATTATAGATACAGAGAACAATCAGGTGGTTGCAAGAGGTGGGTGGGAGGAGGAAATAGGTGAGGGAGATTAAGAGGTACAAAGTTCCAGCTGCAAAATAAATGAGTCACAAGTATGAAATGTACAGTGTGGGGAATATAGTCAATAACTAAGTAATGTGTTTGTATGGTGACATATCATAACTAGACTTACCGTGATCATTTTGAAATGTATAAAAAAAATCACTATGTTGTGTAACAGGAACAACATAATGTAGGTCAATTACACTTCAAAAACAAACAAACATGCAACAAACTCATAGAAAAAGAGATCAGATTTGTGGTTACCAGAGGCAGGGAGTGGGAGGGAAGGGGGAATTGGATGAAGGCACTCAAAAGGTACTACAAATTTCCAGTTGTAAGGTAAGTAAGTACTAGAGATGTAATGCACAACATGATAAATATAATTAACACTGCTGTATGTTATATATGAAAACTGCTGAGAGTAAATAGTAAGAGTTCTCACTACAAAAATAAATTTTTCTATTTCTTTAATTTTGTATCTATATGAGGTGATGGATGTTCACTAAAATTACTGTGATAATCATTTCATGATGTATGTAAGTCAAGTCATTATGCTGTACATCTTATACAGTGCTATATGTCAATTACCTCTCAATGAAACTGGAAGGAAAAAAGGGAAACAAACAAACAAACAATGAATTGGCATCTGGCAATAAGCCCACCCAAGCACACAAGAGGTTCCAATCCACTTTTTAGTACCTCACTCTTAAATATGAACAGCCAAGGGCCATGAAACCTTTCAGAAAAGCCTCTATTATAAAAATAGTTTAAATCTAAGAAATAGATAGAAGGAAACAATACAGAAACAAGAAAAGTTAAAAAGGGACTATAATATCCTCAGAGAGTTAGAAGACATTGTAGCCATGAAACAAAAATAATAGACTATTAAAAAAATACATATTCAGAGACTTAAAAAGAGCTCTTAAAAAATAAAAACAGGGCTTCCCTGGTGGCGCAGTGGTTAAGAGTCCGACTGCCGATGCAGGGGACATGGGTTTGTGCCCTGGTCCGGGAGGATCCCACATACCGCGGAGCGGCTGGGCCCGTGAGCCATGGCCGCTGAGCCTGCGCGTTAGGAGCCTGTGCTCCGCAACGGGAGAGGCCACAACAGTGAGAGGCCCGTGTACCGCAAAAAAATAAAAAAATAAAAAATAAATAAAAACATACAGAAGACAAGGAAATCTCATAAGACAGGTTGGGAGATAAGACTGAGACAATCTCCTAGTGAATAACTGGCAAAGATGTAGAAAATAGGAGAGAAAACAACTCGACTGAATTTGTACCTGAGCAGTCAGTACCATATCCACGATGTGGCAGGCAATTTCTCAGTGAATTTTTCTGTCTCTTCTACCAGACTCTAAGCTACAAGAGTAGGGCTGGTGTCATAACTTTGCTCACCACTGTGCTCTCAGTACCCACCCAACTCACAACATCTGCTCAATAAATATTTGTGGAATGAATCAATGAAGCAAAACATCCGTTCCCTTAAATTAATGTTATTTTAACTTTACTGGTTTACAGTTGTATAAAAACTCTTCTATTTTTACATACTTAAATAACGTTACAATAAAAATAATTTAAGAAAAAACCGGGGGATATTTGTAACTTTGCCCCTTAGAAAAATTACTCAAGTTTGGAAAACACTGTTCTGTTCCATGATATAAGGCCTGAAAAGGAGGAAGAAACAAGTCTACAAAGACTTTTTCAAAGGCAGCATGAGAAGGGTACAAAAATATGTGGTCAAAAAAGCAGAAGTGACTTATTTATCAACCTTTCTAATAGGAAAAACTTCATGCATCACTGAAACTGGTTGTACTCACAATTTTCAACTCAGCCACTTCTGACTGGAGTCGAGGAGCAGCCCAAATCAGTGTAGACACAGATTCAGCCAGACCAGAATCTAACTCCCTAATTAAGGTAAAATAAATAAATAAAATTTAACATTCTTTCAAACAAACAAAACCCCATCATCTGTATCCCATACTTGATAGCCTCTAAGGCAATTTCACAAATCTCATTGGATTCTCACAATAACTCTAGGCTTCAAGCCATCACTGTCATCCTATTTTGGAGGGGGAAACACAAACTAAGTAACAAGCCCAAGGTCACAAAGTCAGAAAATGGTTGAGCCAAGACTCAAACTTAGGCCTCTTGATTTCAGATTCCAAATTTTCTTTTCACCAGTTGTCTACATTGAGATCAAGCCTTCAAGTGAATAGCAGGAAGAATGTTGTTCGGTATGTGAAGTGGTAGTCCCTTAGTGCTATCGCCCTACGTGTAGGAAGAGACCAGTATTACTACTCCTTTCTCAAATTCCAGAGGTGATTTGACTTAGGTCTTCAAATTAAAATACCTTACTTCATTACAGTTATACAAGATGAAAAAGTGCTAGAGGTGTGCTGAACAACACTGTGCCTACAGTTAAACAATACTGTATTGAGTGCTTTAAAATGTTTAAGGCAGATCTCATGTTAAATGTTCTTATCAAAAAAAGGGGGACACAAGGAAATTTCTGGAGGTGATAACTGTTTTCTAACTTGATTGTGATGATGGTGTACAGGTGTATGCCTATGTCCAAACTCGTCAAATTGTACACATTAAATATGTGAAGTTTTTTCCTAAATAACCATACCTCAATGAAGCTTAAAAAAAAAAAAAAAAAAAAAAAGACAAACCAGCTTACTTCATAGACTGGATGAGGCCAAACCGAGCCAGCAGCAGGTCACAGTACAGCTCCAGGATCTCCATGGCCTCCACAAGGTAGTCTTCTCGAATAATGTGCTCCACTCGGATTCGAGCTCGTTCATCTTTCCCAGCAGCCAGATAGTCAGCAATCTCCTTCCTTGCTTTCTGGGCCAGTTCCGCTAAAGCACAAATCCCACTCCAGTCACAAAGTAGTAGTATACTGGGCCCTGGCCTGCAGGCAGACATCCACCCCAAAACAGAAAAGTGGGTGTTTCTACTATATCCTAGCTCACCCTCCCTTAGCAAATTTAGTCTCATCTCATCTAGTCTAGAATTTGCTACCTCGTCCAAATGAGAATATTGTTTGTGTAGCCAGAAATTTCCACCTATGGAGTCACGTTACCTATTCCACAGCAAGAGTATGTTCCTTTCCCTGCAACAAAGTGATTCAGTCTAACTAGTCACAAAGGACAGCAGAAATGTATCCAAAACCTAAAGGATATGGGATCCTTAAGACTTCATAGTGCTAGCCTGAAAGAGCCAATATTGAGGTGCTAGAACTCAGTGGTGTATTTTGGGAAAGAAAATATAATGCAATCATGCATAACTCACTTTTTTTTTTCTCCAAGAGTTTAAGACGGTTTATGACTAATCTCAAATTGACTCGTAAACGCTCAGCTTTAAATCCAGAGCCCAGCATGCTGTGCTGTTCCTCCTGGAAAAAGGTAAGAAGCACAGTGACTACTTTCAAGTTAAAATTAGTTCAGGAACTAAGACCAAGTTAGAGGGTGGATTATTTGACATTATAAACCAGAGTAGTTTTCTAATACAGGTAAATAACATAATCTGACTCACATTTTTTAAAGGTCATTTGGCTGTTGGGTGGAGAACTGATTGGGGGAGGATAATAATGGAAGCAAGAGAACCAAGAACAAGGCTATTACAACAGTCCAAACAAAAAATGAAAATAGCTTAGACTGGGATAGTTAGCAGTGGTGATGGTAGAAGTGATTGGATTTGAGATCTGTTTTGAGCACAGAGATGAAAGAACCTGGTGATGGATAAAATGATTATCTATCTCTGTACTGGTGTAGGAGTGGGGTGATAAAAACAAAGAAGCTGGAAGGCCTCCTACTTCTCCCCCAAAAAAGATAAGAGGTAGTAATAAGAAAAGATTATCAAATTTAGAACTAAATTCAAAAATATTATCACCTTAATTCCTCAAATCCTCCTACTAAGTCTTAGCCTTTGGAACAAGCTACTGCCCAAGATCACAGAAATATCATTAACATCTACCCACCTACAAAGAAATATACAAAGAGGTAAAAAAGTTAAAAAAAAAAACTGCTCTATAAAATTCGACAACAGGGATAAACAACAAGGTCCTACTGTATAGCACAAAGAACTAAATTCAATATACTATGATAAACCATAATGGAAAAAATATTAAAAAAAAAGAATGTATACATATATACAACCGAATCACATTGCTCTACAGGAGGAATGAACACAACACTGTAAACAACCATACTTCAGTAAAAAAAATTTAAGAACAAAAAGCAAAATAAAATAAAGTTCGACAACAGAAGGCTATTATTTACTAAGACTTTTACTGAACAGCAGAGTTAAAGTCAACAAAACCACTCCCTCCACCCATAAGACTTTAGGGTATAACACTGTGCATTGACCACTGTGCACTCTGTATCAAGACAGCACTATTTCTCTCTATTAATTATGGACCTGAACTTCAAAACATGTAATATCCAAACAAAAGCTAGGCCTAACAAAGTAACCAAAGGACAGACAAACCAAAAAACATACCCAATGTAAGGACAAACACTAGGAATAGTATGTCTGCCTGTGCATAAACCACTAACAGAAAACATCAGATGTATTTTCCTTTTGTGAAATTGCCTGCAGAATCCTTTATACTTCATTTAATAATTAACCCAAGTCCCAGTTTACAATGGTAAATATCTGGGATCCATGATAATACTAAATTATGTTCAATCCACTTAACAAATATTTGCTGATTATCTCTATGACAGACAATGGCTAGATGCTGGAGATAAAAAAATTTAGAAGGCACAGTCCTTGTGATCAAAAGAACTTAAATTCTATTGGAAAAAAAACAGCTAAGAATATCTGGCAACTACATTACTATTTGCTAAGAACTAGAATTCTAGAATAGTACTCAACTGGAAGTGATTTTGCCTAGAGGGGACATTTGGGAATGACTGGAGACATTTTGGTTTGTCGTGATTTCAGGAGATGGTACTAGCATATATAGTAGGCATACAAGGATGCTGCCTACATCCTACAATGAACAGGACAACACCCCCGCCCCAAACAAAAAAAAATCCAGCCCAAAATGACAATAGTGTCAAGATTAAAAAACCTATTCTAGAGAAAAGACATGCAACCTGCTCAGGGATGTTACAGAATTCTTTCTAGGAGAAGGAAAAGCCTAAGCCAAGTCCTGAAGGACAAGCAAGATATTCGTAAGGTAAAAAGAGGGTGTGACTATCCTGGGCAGAGGGAGTGATGTGTGTAAAATTCAGGTACTAGAAAGAACAAGAAGTTTTGTGAGAAACACAAGTTCAGTACAGCTGAAGCATGGTATTAATTACAGCTTATGCCACATGTCTCATAATCCTAAATTCAAAACTTCAATTCAGGGCTTCCCTGGTGGCACAGTGGTTGAGAGTCTGCCTGCCGATTCAGGGGACTCGGGTTCGTGCCCCGGTCCGGGAAGATCCCACATGCCGCAGAGCGGCTGGGCCCGTGAGCCATGGCCGCTGAGCCTGCGCGTCTGGAGCCTGTGCTCCGCAACCTGAGAGGCCACAACACTGAGAGGCCCGCGTACCACAAAAAAAAACAAAAAAAAAAAGAAACAAACTTCAATTCAAAAATTATTTAGATGATGTCAGGTGCTATAGTAGGTTCTGGTGCTGACTAGATCCATACAGTATTCCTGTTCTGAAGGTATTCATAACCAGAGATAGATGGGAATTAGAAAAACAGCCAGGGAAACAGTAACTAGCACTAACATTTACTCTACCAGGCACTTGCCCAAGATCAGCCAGCAACTAAGTGGTAGAGCTAAGGATAAAACCTAAGTGCATCTGAATTCAAAATCCAATTAAACAATCCTAATCATACAGTGCTACATCATTTTTGGTACTAACAATTGTGATACAATATATATTTTTAACCCCCTTCAACAAATATTTATTGAATGCCTACTATACTGTGACAGGCCCTGGAGATAATATTGGTAAGGAAAAACAGACACGGTTACTGCCCTTATGGAAGTTTATAGCCTAGTTAGAGAAACTTATCACATCAGTAACTAAAATAACAACTGCAGTAAGGGCCACAAAGAAATAATGGTTCTCTGGAGTTTATTATTATGGGATTTGAATTCTTCAGTGGATACCGTCTCACAGATAAAAGATAACAATACTGGGGGTCTGATACAGTTATGACAGAAAAACGTCAAGATTTCTCGGTGGTTCTTAAGTAGTCTATAATCATCAGATGCCGTCAATACTTGCAAACAAAATATTAGTCATATCTGTACTTTATTTTCAGAAGCCTTAAAAACATATACATTTTGACCTAGTAATTCTACTCCTAGAAACTTAACCTAAGGAAATAATCAGAGCTTCATGCACAGAATTTTATACAAAAATATTTATCATGGGGCTTCCCTGGTGGCGCCGTGGTTGAGAGTCCGCCTGCCAATGCAGGGGACACGGGTTCATGCCCCGGTCCGGGAAGATCCCACATGCCGCGGAGCGTCTGGGCCCGTGAGCCATGGTCGCTGAGCCTGTGCGTCTGGAGCCTGTGCTCCGCAACGGGAGAGGCCACAACAGTGAGAGGCCCGCGTAACGCAAAAAAAAAAAAATATATATATATATATATATATATATTTATCGGCACATTTTAAGACCAAAAAATTGAAATAATGAACCATATGAATAATGAAATACTGTTCTTACTAGTTAAATTATATATATTTACGATGGAATTTTAAGTAGCCACTAAAATATTTTTAAAAAAGCATTTACTGGGACTTCCCTGCTGGCACAGTGGTTAAGAATCCGCCTGCCAATTCAGGGGACATGGATTCAATCCCTGGTCCAGGAAGATCCCACGTGCCACGGAGCAACTAAGGCTGTGCACCACAACTGCTGAGCCTGCGCTCTAGAGCCCACGCGCGGCAACTACTGAGCCCATGCACCGCAACTACTGAAGCCCACGCGCTCTAGGGCCTGTGTGCCGCAACTACTGAGCCCACGTGCTGCAACTACTGAAGCCCGCAAGCCTAGAGCCCATGCTCTGCAACGAGAAGCCACCGCAATGAGAAGCCTGCGCACCACAATGAAGAGTAACCCCCGCTCACCGCACACAGAGAAAGCCCACACACAGCAACGAAGACACAACGCAGCCAAATAAATAAATAAATAAAAAGCATTTATTAACTTATTTATTAATGATATTAGTTTAAAAAGCATGACTATATATGCAGGATGACTCCAAATTCTGAGTTTTAAAAAAAGCACATATGTAAAGACAAAGGCTAGACTAAAAAAACAAACAAAAACAGATTGTTTTTCCAATATGTAAAACTCTTTTCAAATCCAAGGAATTTGAACTAACATTAAAGCTAACACTAAAAATGAAATCTACCTCAGAAAGTATATAATTCGGAATTTCTATCAAAAGACAAAGAATAATATAAATAAATTCATTTGCCTCCTTAGAAAAGCAAAATGTTAACTCATCAGTAAACATTAAGATCAACTTATCAGAATAGGTATCTAAAGTGGCTAGATACTGAAAGACACAAAAGTGTTAATGGAAGAGACAGGTAATAAGGGGGTAGCTTTAGCAACATGAAGAAACTCTGGAGGGTGTAAAGACATCTCTATTTCACATATTTGCCTAAAATGGGTCAGCATCCACAAATGCTAATTTGGGACCATAATGAAACAGCTTGGAAAAGAAAGGAACCCAAACAATCATAAGAATAGGGACTCTGAAGAAGAAAGCGCTAAAATTCTCTGAAAGAGGAGCTTAAAAATATTTTATGCTGCAAATATAAATCGAACTCTGCGAATGAAGTTGAAAACACTGAAGTGAGGTCTGTATTTCACTGTTAATCTTTTGGCTGGGAATGTGTGGGGGAGTTTCTCTCCCCCAAAAACCCTACTGTAAACCTACTGTAGAAAGCAGATAAAAATAAACCTAAATTACTAATCTTACGATTCAGTAATAGTATTTGTTCAAATTTACAAAAATAAGTAAAATCACAGTGCCCCTTTAAAGGAGTCTAACAATCAGGGTCCTAGCTGGAAACACATAGTATCCACATCTGGGTACTGTGAGACTTTAATAAAGAGACTACTTACAGGACCTCCCTGGTGGTCCAGGGGTTAAGACTCCGAGCTCCCAATGCAGGGGGCCCAGGTTCAATCCCTGGTCGGGGAACTAGATCCCGCATGCATGCTGCAACTAAGAGTCCGCATGCCCCAAGTAAAGATCCCACGTGCCACAACAAAGATCCCACATGCCACAACTAAGACCCAGAGCAGCCAAATAAATAAATAAATATTTTTAAAAAGAGAGACTACTCATGCAGCTCAATAACAAAAAAACAAACAACCCAATCCAAAAATGGGCAGAAGACCTAAACAGACATTTCTCCAAAGAAGATATACAGACTGCCAACAAACACATGAAAGAATGCTCAACATCATTAATCATTAGAGAAATGCAAATCAAAACTACAATGAGATATCATCTCACACCAGTCAGAATGGCCATCATCAAAAAATCTAGAAACAATAAATGCTGGAGAGGGTGTGGAGAAAAGGGACACTCTTGCACTGCTGGTGGGAATGTGAATTGGTACAGCCACTATGGAGAACAGTATGGAGGTTCCTTAAAAAACTACAAATAGAACTACCATATGACCCAGCAATCCCACTACTGGGCATATACTCTGAGAAAACCATAATTCAAAAAGAGTCATGTACCAAAATGTTCGTTGCAGCTCTATTTACAATAGCCCGGAGATGGAAACAACCTAAGTGTCCATCGTCGGATGAATGGATAAAGAAGATGTGGCACATATATACAATGGAATATTACTCAGCCATAAAAAGAAACGAAATTGAGCTATTTGTAATGAGGTGGATAGACCTAGAGTCTGTCATACAGAGTGAAGTAAGTCAGAAAGAGAGAGACAAACACCGTATGCTAACACATATATATGGAATTTAAGAAAAAAAAAATGTCATGAAGAACCTAGGGGTAAGACAGGAATAAAGACACAGACCTACTGGAGAATGAACTTGAGGATATAGGGAGCGGGAAGGGTAAGCTGTGACAAAGCGAGAGAGAGGCATGGACATATATACACTACCAAACGTAAGGTAGATAGCTAGTGGGAAGCAGCCGCATAGCACAGGGAGATCAGCTCGGTGCTTTGTGACCGCCTGGAGGGGTGGGATAGGGAAGGTGGGAGGGAGGGAAACGCAAGAGGGAAGAGATATGGGAACATATGTATATGTATAACTGATTCACTTTGTTATTAAAAAAAAAAAAACAATAAAAGTGAGGTACCACATACTCATTATTAGCCCCTAATCCTATCAAAATTCCATCTTTAAAATAATATAATTAATGTTAGTGAGGGAAAAAAATGAAATAAAATGCAGATTATTCATTTGGTTAGGGGAATAGATAGCTATATGGGAGATCAGAATCTAAAAGTGGTATTTAGAATCCATAAGGTAGTCAATTTATCACTGTCAAAATTGATTTTTGCATGTAATGGAAAGAAACATAAGTTCTTGCTGCTTTTAACCCTTCTAAATGAGTCAAAAAAACCCACAAAATATATCGAGTATATTGTGCACAAATAAAGACAATGAGGGTTTGAAGGAACTTTACTGATCAATGATAGAAATATACTCTATTTCTGTAAGCCTCTCAATTAAATAATGTGAAATATTTGTGATGTACAATAAAGACATTTAGAAGAATAAAAAAAAGAAGAGAGACTACTTACAAAGGTGTGGGTAAGACTTAGAGAAACCAACAAAGGACAGTGAATTGCCCCAGAACCATTAACACATCTAGGCCTGAAGGGGCAAGATGAGGAAGTAGAATCTGGAGAGGGTAGCTATATGGAAAGGGCCACCAGACAGGAATCACTGGTAGAGGTATGCAGACCACTTGCAGCAACCTGGAAGGGAAGCAGCAGGGGAATAAATACCTAGCCCTCATTCCTCCTGCCAATCCATCTACCCTTCAACTGGAAGCCAGAAAGCAAAGGGGCCCACAGACACGGTACACGTGAATGAGCCTCCAGGGATGTAGATCAGAGGGAAAAGGATGGTATGTGGCTCTGGAGGAGGAAACAGAAAGTATCCAGCCCAAAGACTATTATTTTTCCACAAGACCAAAGAAGCCAGAACCTACATCTACCAAAGCAACCTCAAATTTACACTGTACTAAGACTTCAGTTAACCAAGCTAGAAAATTGAAGCTAAATGGTCTTTCTACAATAGTAAGTACGGTATAGTTAATATAATTTAAGTTCTTACAACATAATCTCTAAAGTCCGTTTCAACCCTATGATTCTGCAGGACACTAAATATCCCATTGTACTGAATTATATGAAATAGGCAAAAAGGCATAGACAATTGAGATTAATCCTCAAGACATCTCTTGCAAATCTTACTTCTTAAAAGTAACGCAGGGCTTCCCTGGTGGCACAGTGGTTGAGAGTCCGCCTGCCGATGCAGGGGACATGGGTTCGTGCCCCGGTCCGGGAAGATCCCACATGCCGCGGAGCGGCTAGGCCCGTGAGCCATGGCCGCTGAGCTTGCGCGTCCGGAGCCCGTGCTCCGCAACGGGAGAGGCCACAGCAGTGAGAGGCCCGCGTACCGCAAAAAAAACCCCCAAAAAACCCCAAAAAAACAGTAATGTAATCTGCACACCCATGTTCATAGCAGTATTCACTATAGCCAAGTGGTGGAAACAATCTGTCCATTGACAGATGAATGGATAAACAAAATGTATATACATGTGTGTATATACACACACACAACGGAGTACTAATATTAGTAGACTCCAATAGTCCATGTTGTAGCACATGAGTTTTCTTCCATTGAAGGTTAAATAATACTCTATTCATCTATCAGTATTCTAGCAGTATTAGTCTATCACTATTTAATAATATATATATATCTTAATGGTAAATGTATGCATATACCTTAGGATCCAGCAATCCCATTCCTGGACATATACCCTGAAAGAAATCTGTACAGAAGACCATGAAGACACATGTATACAGATTCTGTGGTAGTAAGGAGGTGGAGGAATGCTAAGTGTCCATTACAAGAAGACTGATAAAATGTCACAGAAACATGACAGAATACTATCCAGAAATCAGAATTAATGAACTAGCTATACTTAGAAAAACATGAATAGTCCTTAAAAAACAGAAGTAAAGAACAGGGTTCTAGGTTCAGCATTCCTTTCACTGAATGAAGCTATAAATCCTGAAGAGCACGTATGGAGCAGCTGTTTGAGAATTCTGAAAAGTAAATAATAGAAGCTGGATGGAGACCAGAATTTGATATGCCAATAAAGTGGTAGTGAGTTTATCACTTTTTTCCCTCTTATATTCCCTGGCCTAGATGCAAGGCAGCCTGAAACCCAGAAGTGAGCACTGATAGAGAAAGGAAGAATATCAAGAGAAGCTCTCTAGTCCTGCCTTGAGAAACCAGAAAGGGGACCCCCTGGTGTGGACAGAGTGGGTGAAATACACCAAACCAGGAAAGTCAACTCATGGAAAAGACAATCAACATACATCAATGCTGAGATTATACAGATGTTGGAATTAATTGACAAAGACTTTAAAGCAGCTACTATAGGGCTTCCCTGGTGGTGCAGTGGTTGAGAGTCCGCCTGCCAATGCAGGGGACACGGGTTCGTGCCCTGGTCCGGGAAGATCCCACATGCCGCGGAGCGGCTAGGCCCGTGAGCCATGGCTGCTGAGCCTGCACGTCCGGAGCCTGTGCTCTCCAACGGGAGAGGCCTCAACAGTGAGAGGCCCGCGTACCGCAAAAAAAAGCAACTACTATAAAAAGGTTGCAACAATTCAACTATACTTCAATTAAAAAAAAATTTTTTAAAAACGTTGCAACAGGGGACTTCCCTGGTGGTGCAGTGGTTAAGAATCCGCCTGCCAATGCAGCCAACACGGGTTCGAGCCCTGGTCCAGGAAGATCCCACATGCCCCGGAGCAATGAAGCCCGTGCGCCACAACTACTGAGCCTGCGCTCTAGAGCCCACGAGCCACAACTACTAAGCCCACGTGCCGCAACTACTGAAGCCCGTGCACCTAGAGCCCATGCTCTGCAACAAGAGAAGCCACCGCAACAAGAAGCCCGCGCACCGCAACGAAGAGTAGCCCCCGCTCGCCACAACCAGAGAAGGCCCGCACACAGCAACAAAGACCCAACGCAGCCAAAATAAATAAATTTATTAAAAAAACAAAAACAAAAAAAAACGTTGCAACAGGTAAGGCCAAATACTCTTGAAATGAATAACAGAAAGTCTCAGTAAAGAAACAAAAGACATAAAGAGGAAACAAACTTTTTTTTTTTGGCTCTGTGGAAACCAGCCCCGGCAGTGAAAGCACCGAGTCCTAACCACTGGACCACCAGGGAATTCCAGAAGAAACAAACTTTAGAAGTGAAAAATACATCAAAAGTAAGAAACTCACTGTGTGAGCTGGATAGCAGAAAGCAAATGACAGCAGAAAAAGCCAATGCACTTCAAGATAGGTCAATACTACGTATCCAATCTGAAAAACAGAGATAAAAAACATTGAAAAAAGTGATCAAAGCCTCAGATATCTGTAGAACAAACAGCAAAGGACCTAATGTTTGCACTGTCAGAATCCCAGAAGGATGGGAGAAACAGTTTGGTACCAAAAAACTTTTGAAAACTTCCCAAATTTAGCAAAAAACATAAATCTACAGACTGAAAGAGCTCAGAGAGCTCCAAAGAAATGTATGCCTGTACTCATCTTAATCAAATTGAAAACTAAAGACAAATTTTTCAAATACTGAAAGCAGTCAGAGAAAAACATGTTACCAATAGATGACCTATTCAAATAATAGATTTCACATCAGAAACAATGAAGGCCAAAAAGAAGTGCCAAAAGAAAAGAACTGTCAACCCAGAATTCTATATCCAGAGACGATATCCTTCAGAAATAAAGGTGAAATAAGTCATTCTCAGATAAGGGAAAATTAATAAGAAAACTTGGAAAACTAAAAAGAGGAAGAAATGGCAAGTATTTATATCTTATATTACAGAAATGGCAAATATCTGGGTAAATATAATAGATGGTTCTTCTCTTGAGTCTCTTAAAACGTATTTGAGGGACACTTCCCTGGCGGTCCAGTGGTTGGGATTCTGCGCTTCCACTGCAGGGGGCGTTGGTTCGATCCCTGGTTGGGGATCCTGCATGCCAAGTGGCATGGCCAAAATAAAAAAATTTGTATTTGACAGTTAAAAGCAAAACTAATAACATTGTCTGATGGGATTTTTTTCAATGTATGTAGATGTAATACATAAGATAACCACAACATAATAGTATTAAGGGGGGCAGGGCAAAGGGACCTATATGTTTCTATATTCCACAATAAGTGATAAAATACTGATTCTAAGTAAATTGTGAAAAGTTAAGTACATCCACTGTAATCCCTAGAGTGACCAGTAAAACATACTATATCAAAAACTAGACTAAAAAACTCGACAGATTTTAAATTTGACACTAAAGTGTTCAAATAACCCAAGAGAAAGCAGGAAAGCAGAAACAGAAATGAAAAACAAAACAAATAATAAAATGGTAGAACTGAAGTCAAATATACTAATTACATAATTAAAAAGAAATGATCTAAACACAAAACACAGAGAATTGTAACTCTGTATGGTGAGAGATGTTAACTAGACTTACTGTTGTGATCATTTCCCAATACATACAAATATCAAATCATGGTGTACACCTGAAATTAATAAAATGTTATAGATCAATTATATCTCAATTTAAAAAAAAAAAAGCTGAAGGGGCTGAAGTGTTAAAGTAGACTTCAGCAAGGAAAACCAGGGATACAAAGGAATATTATATAATCATTAAAGGGTGAATTCACCAAGAAAATGTAGCAATACTAATAGTGAATTCAGGGAACAACAGAGCTTCAAAATACAAGAAGAAAAGACAGGACAAAGAAACAAATCCCTAATTGTAGTTGGAGACTTCAACTGTACTTCCCTCTGTAATTCATCAACTAGTAGACAGAATATCAGGATATACAAGAACTGAACACCAACTGTATCTTACTGATGTTTACATAGAACACTCGACTCAACACAGCAAAGCACAGGGAACATTCATGAATATAGACCGTATCCTGAAGTACAAAACAAATCTTAACAAATTAAACAGAACTTAAGTCACCCGAAGTATGTTCTTTAACTGCAATGGAAATTAACCAGAAATCAGTAACAAGAAAGATAACAGAAAATCTCCAAACACTTGGAAATTAAACACCATTACTTCTAAATAATCCATGTTAAAGAGGAAGTTTCAAGTGGAAATTATTTTTAAAGGTTTAAACTGTAAGAAAATGAAAATTAAAATATAACACCAATATTTGTGGATGAAGCTAAAACAGTGCTTAGGGCAAAATTTACAACTCTAAATGCTTACATTAGGAAAGAAGAAAAGTCTCGAGACTTCCCTGGCGGTGCAGTGATTAAAAATTCGCCTGCCAATGCAAGGGACATGGGTTCGAGCCCTGGTCCAGGAAGATCCCACATGCCGCGGAGCAACTACTGAGCCTGCACTCTAGAGCCCACGTGCCACGACTACTGAAGCCTGCACACCTAGAGCCCGTGCTCCGCAACAAGAGAAGCCACCACAATGAGAAGCCCGCGCACGGCAACGAAGAGTAGCCCCTGCTCACCGCAACTGGAGCAAGTCTGAGCGCAGCGACAAAGACCCAACGCAGCGAAAAATAAATAAATAAATAAATTTATATTTAAAAAAAGAAGGTAGGTCTCAAATTAGTAATCTAAGCTTCCACCACAAGTAACGATAAAAAGAGCAAAATTAACCCAAAGCAAGCAGAAAGAAACAATAAAAACAAGGCAAAAACCAATGAAACAGAGAAGAGGAAAATCAATGAAACCAAATGCAGGTTCTTTTGAAAAGAGGAAGGACGGAGAGAGGGGGAGGAAGAGAGAGAGAGAGAGGAGACACAAATTACCAGTATCAGGACGGAAAGAGACAGATATCATTACAGATCCTACAAAAACATTAGAAGGGGACATTATTACTAATCTACACCTATAAATTCAACCATGAGACAAAATGAACAAATCTGTTAGAAACGCAATTTACCAAAATTGACACAAAGTGAAACTATATTCAACATCTTGTAATAACCTATAACGGAAAAGAATCTGAAAAAGAAGAGATATACATGTATAACTTAATCACTTTGCTGTACACTCAAAGCTAACACAACACTGTAAATCAACTATACTTCAATTTAAAAAAAAAAAAAAAAACTGACACAAAGAAGTCGAAAATGTAATTGCCCCTAAACATTACAAAAATTGAATATAAAATTAGGAACCATTCCAGAAGAAAATCCAGGCCCAGGTAGCTTCTCTGTTAAACATTTAAGGAAAATTAGCACAAATATTTACATGAACCCTCACACCTCAAAAGGCTGGTATGAGGATTAAATGAAAATCTGTGGAGTTTAGGGAATTCTCTGGTTGTCCAGTGGTTAGGACTCTGTGCTTTCACTGGCGAGGGCCTGGGATCAATCCCTGGTTGGGGAACTAATATCCCGCAAGCCTTGCAGTACGGCCAAAAAAAAAAAAAAAAAAATTGTGGCATTTAGAACAGTGCCTAGAACGTATGTACACAATAAGCACCATATAAACGTTTGTTAAAATAAACTCTAGGGAGTTCCCTGGTGGCCCAGAGGTTAGGATTCCGGACTTTCACTGCTGTGGCCCAGGTTCGATGCCTGGTTGGGGAACTGAGATCCCGCAAGCCAAGAGGCGCGGCCAAAAAATAAACAAATAAAATAAAGTAAAATAAAATAAACTCTAGTCAACAGACCCATACTCTGGGCTTTTCTGGTGACACAGAGGTTAAGAATCCGCCTGCCAATGTAGGAGACACGGGTTCGACCCCTGGTCCGGGAAGATCCCACATGCTGCGGAGCAACTGGGCCTGTGCACCACAACTACTGAGCCTGCGCTCTAGAGCCTGCGAGCCCCAACTACTGAGCTTGCGTGCTACAACTACTGAAGCCTGCATGCCTAGAGCCGGTGCTCCGCAACAAGAGAAGCCACCGCAATGGGAAGCCCGCACACCGCAACGAGGAGTGGCCCCCACTCACCGCTAACTAGAGAAGGCCCGAACGCAGCAACAAAGACCCAATGCAGCCAGAAATTTAAAAAAAAAAAGACCGATACTCAAAGAAAAGGTCTAATAACCTAAAGATCAGCTGATAAATAAAATTTAAAAACTGAATAGTTGATGTACAATATTATATGTTACAGATATACAATACAGCGATTCACAATTTTTAAAGGTTACACTCCATTATTAAATGGAATTTTGTATGTGTCTTAGGTTAAATAAAATGTTAAAGGTATGCTTTGTATCTTTTTTCCCCTGCTTTAACTTTTTTGATTAACTGTTTTGACCTCATTGGAGGATTTCAACTGTATATAATCAGTATAGCTCTTCTTGAAGGCAAACACTATTTCTGAGGTTCCACTGTTATTCTCACACTGCCTTACAGTACTTAGTACAAAGCTGTCACTCATTCATCATGTTAATTAGTGGAAATTTAACTTAAAATAACATTGATTTTTAGGGGCTTCTCTGGTGACGCAGTGGTTGGGAGCTCGCCTGCCAATGCGGGGGACACGGGTTCGACCCCTGGTCCGGGAGGATCCTGCATGCCGCGGAGCAGCTGGGCCCACAAGCCACGGCTTGAGGCCTGCGCGCCTGGAGCCTGTGCTCCACAGCGGGGGAGGCCATCGCAGTGAGAAGCCCGTGTGTGGCAGTGGAGACCCAATGCAGCCAAAAATAAATAATAAAAATTAATGAAATAATAACATTGATTTTTGAATTTCACAAACTTACAGAATCTAGCTTTGTTTTAGATTTAAGGAAAGGAAAATAATTTGCCAAAACACTTTGTCAACTTGAGTTCTGAGGATTTTCAACTTTCAGAAATTAGATTCCTGGACTTCCCTGGTTGCCCAGTGGTTAAGACTCCGTGCTTCCAATGCAGGGGGCACAGGTCCTAAATAATTACCAATATATTTTAAAAATCATCAGACCCAAAACTTATCTAATACAAAAGATCAATTTAATTACCATTTCAGGATTTTTTGGGGGGGGGGCATGCAGCACAGCTTGCAGGGATCTTAGTTCCCCGACCAGGGACTGAACCTGGGCCCCAGCAGTGAAAGTGCCAAGTCCTAACCATTGGACCTCCAGGGAATTCCCACATTTCAGGATTTGAACCTGTGCTTCCAAAGCTAACTACCATAAACTTTGTATCTTACATGATTAGGAATATTAATTTTAGGAATAACCTAAAAGTTGATAAACTGTTCTGGTAAACAGTTACTGTTTTATACATATACAAACATTTACACACATAAAACAAACATATATACATTACCACATACTAATATTGTCCAATACCTAATTTAAAATTCTCTTCTGATTCAGAGGTTATTCTGAGATCATTTTGTGCCTCAACATTTTTACTGTCACTCATCCACTCACCAAACATTTGTTGAGTGCTATTCTATCAAGTACTGTGCTAAGCCAACAGAGACAAGAGACATTTAAGATGTGACCCTGGTGTTTCAAGGAGTTCACAATCTAATGGGGACAAGTGACACAAAAACAACTATAAGATACATAAACAACTATAACATAAACCTTATAAAAGGATTATGAACTAGTGACTGCAAATCTACTTCTCAGTATTCTAACTACTATTTTTATTAGTGTAACACCATTATGTCACACACTGGGCAGCAACCTCATGTTCCCTTCTTGGCTCTTTCCAATCCCTCACTTTACCCCAGACCTTAACATTGGAACAACAAACTGATCTAGTCCCTCTTTTATTACTCAGCTCCAGGAGCCTTTTAAAACTGGATAATCTCTCCATCCTGAATAAGGGAAAATGTAAAACCATGGACTGGCTCATTCCTCATTTTACTTGGGGGGAGAAGGGAAAGACTGCTGCAGCTCAGAACAGCTAGCCAAATTAGTGAAGCTGCCTAGAGGCAGTAATCCTGAAAACTTAGCTAGAAATAGCAAAACAGACCCTCATGTCCTAAGAAACCAACTTTAGAGTCTTGTAGCTCCAAAAGAACCAAGCTGGGAAGGGAGGCAACAGAGTCAATAGTGGATAGAATGATATTTTGTAGTACACAGGAAAACTTCTGTATTTGAAATGTATTATTTTATTTATCCTGAATGCTTCTTTCTTACAAAATAAGTGATGTAAACAGATTTAGGTATGATTTAGGTATTGCAGACATGAAGATGTGACATAAAGTACAAGCAAGCTAGAAAGCATTTCCAAGATAATATAGCCCAATTCTTAAAACCATTTCATTTACAGAATGCCAAGTTTACTGTATTTTCACACTATAATCAAATCTCCAGTGACCAAACTAATCAAGATTGAAAATTTAATAAAATGAAGAACCACAAAACCAGTAGCATCATGTATAACTCACAACAAAAGTACAGGCTTCAGAATTCAGAGACCATCAAGATTTTCTGGAAGGAGCTATAAATACTGAAATGTGTAGGCATTATAAAAGGATCTTTATCTCGTTTCTCAATAAAAGTAACATTAAAAAAATTACAAAAAATTCTTTGGGTACGGCTTCCCTGGTGGTGCAGTGGTTGAGAGTCCGCCTGCCGATGCAGGGGACACGGGTTCCTACCCCAGTCCGGGAAGATCCCACATGCCACGGAGCGGCTGGGCCCGTGAGCCATGGGCGCTGAGCCTGCGCGTCCGGAGCCTGTGCTCCACAACGGGAGAGGCCACAGCAGTGAGAGGCCCGCGTACCGAAAAAAAAAAAAAAAAAAAAAATTCTTTGGGTATGCTTTTACCAAGAGTTTCTCTTAAGGCATATTTTTACAAAGTTGTTAATGATGGACTCTGATCACTAGTGAATCCTTATATCACTTAACAGCATATCTGCTACAGCCTATAGAACCTTATTTTAAATGGCTGCCTAATGCCACACTGAATAATCATTTTTACTTAATTCCTCAACCTTTTTATATTTGCTATGTAAAATAATGCTGAAGTTAGTATTCATGTGCATACTACTTTTCCTGTATTTTAAATTACTTCATTAGACTACACTCTTTTCTAGTTTTATTTTTAAATCAAAAGAGACTACACATCATTGGGAATTGATTCTGATTTTAAAGGAATGAGAGCTTAAACTAAGTAGACTAGAGTTGGGGATTCTGGAGCTCCTATCATTGAGAAGCCAGAGGCACAGGAGTAGAGGAAGAAAGAAAACAATTTGGACATAATAACACTACTTTAAAAATGAGAAAACTTGAGAAACTGGGTGGCTTTAAAATGTAATACTAACACTGAGCTTTCAAAACAATCTTTTATCCTCTAATAAACGGATATTACTAAGTCCTCCTATCCCAGAAGATGAGGTTCTGAGGAAGCTGTAAAAACAAAATTTCCCTTGGAAATTTCGCCGTAGGTAAAGGAGTCAGAGGGGGGGAGGGGGGAGGGGGAGGAAACATATATATATATCAACTATTTATTAAATAAATACACAACGGGGGTATAAACGAAACAAGATTGGACATGAACTGATCGTTGTTGAAGCTGGATTAGGAGGAAATTCATTACAGTCTTTACCTTTGCCTGTTTGCAATGTTCGTAATAAAAAATAATGAATACGCAAGCATAATAGAAAAACTATGACCAGCTCTTAATTTCAATCTTACCACTTCAGAGAGTGGAAGTCGCTGCCTCTCCTATTACCTAATCATTAAACCGGACACTCTTCGGTCCCGATCCCGGTAAAACTATGCAGGTCGAGTTTCAAGTCCTCTCACCTCCAGCACCGCGGAAGAGGAGCGATGAGAACAGAAAGAGGAAGGGGGCAAGGACAGGGCTACAGGCTCCTCACTAGATTGCTCATCAGACAGGCAGGGGTCTGCGAAAGGGGGCCAAAGGTCGCTTTTTGCTTCCGCTAAAGAAAAACGCAGTTTCTTCCGGGGCCCCCAGATACCTTCCCAGGAGGCCGCCCCGCCCGGGGGGAGGCTGCCGGGCTCGGAAGCGAACAGACTCCCGCAGGCACCGGGGACACAACCTTACCGAAGTCTCCCTGGGCCAAAAGGGACCGGGTAAGGGAGTCCCCGAGAGCGCCGGCCCGGCCCTGTCCCTGTCGGGTGCCGAAGCCCAGGCCGCGGCGTTTCCGCCCCGGGGAAGTGACGCCTCGGAGCAGGGAGGACAACAAGAGTTTGGCGGCGTCAAGTATTCGGGACCAACGGTGTCCAAGTTGCCTGCGGCCCTGCCACGCCCCCGGGCCCGGCCTTGGGCGGCCTTCCGCGCCACAGCCCTTCCGGCCCGACCTCCAGGCCGACCCTCACATCCAGCATCCTTCTCTTTCTCCTCACCTGCCACCTCAAGGTCCTCTGAATCCTGGGCTAGGGACTTCTAAATCCGGAGCGCAGTGTGAGGAGGAAAGCAAAGATCCTTGACGCTGAAGAAGCCACACTCACCTGACCGAATCCGGACCTGAAAACGGAAGAGACAGACTTGGGAAGAAGGCTCGGCGTCCAAAATGGCGGCTAACCAGTCCTCAGGACAGTGAGCACGGGCGGAGGGATCCTCGGGGCCGAGCTAGCCACGCCCTCTTCCCAGGGATTGGCTGCGCGCCCTCCGCTCGGGACTCACGCCCCGAGGGCGTCCGGGCTCCACCGCCCAGCTCCCTTCGGCGCAGGCGCAGCCGAGGACTACTTCCAGCGGCGGAGGCACGGACGGCAGCGGAATACACGTGACGTCTTCAGAGTCACCTGCTGGGGCGCTCGTTGTATTTCGCTGGTGTTTCCCCGGCCGCAGGGAGGCTGGCGGAGGATGCTTGTTTTCCGAGTCCGCGCCCATGTTTAGCGTTGTTCCAGTATATGGAAAAACCGGCTCCAGTACCGCCTCCCAACTCCCTGAGTTAGTCTCAGATTTGCTCTTGTTCCTTGCTCGACTCCACTCGCCATGGAGGCATCCCTCCTGCGTTTCGGTTTCTTTTATGAAATGACCTGCTGAGCAGGATTCCACCCTTCTCTGGCAGCACACAGCTCTTTATCCGACTCTAAGCACTCCTCCCTCAGGCCACCCACCCTGTCCCCTAAGCACTCTTAATACTCCTGCCCTGCTGTTTTTTTTTTCCCCGGTAAGCGGGCCTCTCACTGTTGTGGCCTCTCCCGTTGCGGACGCGCAGGCCCAGCGGCCCATGGCTCACGGGCTCCGCGGCATACGGGATCCTTCCGGACCGGGGCACGAACCCGCGTCCCCTGCATTGGCAGGCAGACCCTCAACCACTGCGCCACCAGGGAAGCCCCGCCTGCCCCCCCCCCCCCCCCCCCGCTTTTAAAGCGAGTGTGATTGCTCTTGCAATCAGAATATCTACAGTATTACTTATTTAAGATGTTTCCTCAGCACCACATTCTCTGGGAATTTACTTTATCTCTGGATTGAGAGGAAACTTTTTCATTTAGTTATCCTTGTGTTCAACTTGAAAACCATTCTCTCTGCTTAACGTTGGAAGGGGATTCCTGAGCTTTGGCTTCCAGAAGGAGGTAATCCTGCCCCCTGCTGTACAGGCTGCATCTACCAAGACCAAAATCGTGGTTTGCTAAATTGTGATGCGGTCATATGACAAGGATGGAGCTACGTGTATCCATAAGAGGGTCATATGGATTTAGAAATAACGTGTCTGTATAACCACTTTCAGTATTTCTAAATTAAAACCAGCTTTCAGAACCTCAAAATACACTGCTTTTTTCATTTAATATGTGGTGGATTTTTTTTTTTGGTAAATGTGTGCATATATGAATTGAGTCCATTTTGCAATAAAGTAATAGCATCTTAAAAAAAAAGAGAGCAAATTGCTCGAATTTAAAGAGCCTTAGAAACACAACAACCAAATGTTACCTGTGTGGACCTTGTTTAGATACTGATTCAAACCAATTTATAGTCTTTTTTTTTTTTTTGGCCGCACCTAGCGACAAGCGGGATCTTAGTTCCCCCACCAGGGAAGAAACCCTTGTCCCCTGCGTTGGGAGCTCGGAGTCTTAACCACTGGACCGCAAGGGAAGTCCGCCTATAGCCTTTTATAAAGATATTATTTTAGACAATTGGGAAAATTAGATGATGGGCCATGTATTATATGGTACCAACTAACCAAAGCATTGTTACTTTCTTAAGCATGAAAATAGCATTGAGATTTTATAAGAATAGGTCCTTTTATATATATATATAAATTTATTTATTTTGTTTATTTATTTATTTTTGGCTGCGTTGGGTCTTCGTTGCAGCACACGGGCTTTCTCTAGTTGTGGCATATGGGGCGGGGGGGGGGGCTATTTTTCGATGTGGTGCCCGGGCTTCTTGTTGCTGTGGCTTCTCTTGTTGCGGAGCACGGGCTTTTAGCACATGGGCTTCAGTAGTTGTGGCTCACGGGCTCTAGAGCGCAGGCTCAGTAACTGTGGCGCACGGGCTTAGTTGCTCCGTGGGATGCGGGCTCTTCCCGGACCAGGGCTGGAACCCGTGTTCCCTGCGTTGGCAGGCGGATTCTTAACCACTGCGCCACCAGGGAAGCCTGAGAAGAGATCCTTTTTAAATTGTTTAAGAAATGCATACTGGGAGGGACCAAGAGTAGCCCCCGCTCGCCACAACTAGAGAAAGCCCACACACAGAAAAAAGACCCAACGCAGTCAAAAATAAATAAAAATTTTTTTAAATGCATAGTGTAGGTAGGGGCAAAATTTTTGATAATTATTTAATTGGATGACAGTTATTATTTTACTATCTTCTCTCTATATATACATATTTTACCTCTACTGACTTTATTTCAGCATAACCAGTTAGTTAAAAAGGAAAATTTTTCTTTTTTTTTTTTAAATTGAGTATAGTTGATTTACAATATTGTGTTAGTTTTCGGTGTACAACATAGCAATTCAGGTGTTTCTTTGCAGGTAATATTCCATTATAGGTTATTACAAGATATTGGGTATAATTCCCTGTGCTAGTAGTTTGTATCTGTTAATCCCATATCTCTAATTTGTCCCACCCCCTGCCCCACCCCGTCCCTCTCCCCTTTGGTAACCATAAGTTTGTTTTCTACATCTGTGAGTCTGTTTCTGATTTGTATATACATTCATTTGTATTATTTTTTATATTCCACTTATAAGTGATATCATATGGTATTTGTTTTTCTCTGTCTGACTTATTTCACTAAGCATAATACTCTCCAGGTCCATCCACATTGCTGCAATATTTCATCTTTTTATAGCTGAATGATATTCCTGTGTGTGTGTGTGTGAGACATCTCTTATTTTTTTGGTTGCGCCGTGAGGCATGTGGGATCTTAGTTCCCTGACCAGGGATTGAACCTGCACCACTCCCTGCGTTGGAAGCACTGAGCCTTTTTTTTTGGCTGCGTCAGGTCTTAGTTGCACCATGCGGGATTTTCGTTGAGGCACACAGGCTTCTCTCTCTAGTTGTGGCTCGTGTGCTCAGTAGTTGCGGCATGTGGGATCCTAGTTCACCGACCAGAGATCGAATCCACATCCCGTGCATTGGAAGGCGGATTCCTAACCACTGGACCACCAGGGAAGTCCTCACATTTTCTTAATCCAGTTTTCTGTTGATTGGCACTTCGGTTGCTTCCATGTCTTGGCTATTGTAAATAGTACTGCTGTGAACATTGGGGTGCATGTATCTTTTCGAATTAGTGTTTCATTTTCTCTGGATATATATCCAGAAGTGTAATTGCTGGATTATATGGTAGTTCTATTTTTAGTTTTTTAAGGAAGCTTCACAGTGTTTTCCATAGTGGCTGCACCAATTTACCTTCCCACCAACAGTGCAGGAGGGTTCCCTTTTCTCCACATCCTGTCCGACATTTATTGTTTGTAGACTTTTTGATGATAGCCATTCTGACAGGTATGAGGTGATACCTCATTGATTTGCATTTCTCTGATAATTAGCGATGTTGAGCATTTTTTCATGTGCCTGTTAGCCATCTGTTTGTCTTCTTTAGAAAAATGACTATTCAAGTCTTCTGCCCATGTTTTGATTGGGTTGTTTTTTGGGTTTTTTAAAATTATTTATTTATTTATTTATTTTATTGAGTTGTGTGAGCTGTTGGTATGTTTTGGATATTAACCTCTTGCCGGTCGCATCATTTACAAGTATTTTCTCCCATTCCATAGGTTGTCTTTTTGTTTTGTTGATGGTTTCCTTTGCTATGCAAAAGGTTTTAAGTTTAATTAGGTCCCATTTATTTCTTTTGGCTTTTATTTCTTTTGCCTTGGGAGGCTGATCTAAGAAAATATTGCTGCGATTTATGTCAAAGATGAATGTTCTGCCTATGTTGTCCTCTAGGAGTTTTATAGTATCTGGTCTTATATTTAGCTCTTTAATCCATTTTGTTTTTGTTTTCATTTATTTATTTATTTGGCTGCATCGGGTCTTAGTTGTGGCATGTGGGCTCTTTGTTGCAGTGCATGGGCTTCTCTCTAGTTGTGGAATGCAGGTTTTCTCTCTCTAGTTGTGGCACACGACCTCCAGAGCACGTGGGCTCTGTAGTTTCTGACACGTGGGCTGTCTCATTGAGGTGTGAAAGCTCAGTAGTTGTGGCGTGCAGGCTTAGTTGCCTCGCAACATGTGGGATCCTAGTTCCCCAACCAGGGTTTGAACCTGCGTCCCCTGCATTGGAAGGCAGGCTCCCCACCTCTGGACCACCAGAGAAGTCCCTCTTTAATCTGACAGGTATGAGGTGATACCTCATTTATTGTATGGTGGATACCTCATATTTTTGTGTATGGTGTTAGAGAATTTTCTAATTTCATTCTTTTACATGTAGCTGTCCAGTTTTCCCAGTACCACTTGTTGAAGAGACTGTCTTTTCTCCATTGTGTATTCTTGCCTCCTTTGTCGGAGATTAATTAACCATAGGTGAGTGAGTTTGTTTCTAGTCTCTCTATTCTCTTCCCTTGATCTATGTGTCTGTTTTTGTGCCAATACCATGCTGTTTTGATTATTGTAGCTTTGCAGTATAATCTAACATCTGGGAGGGTTATCCAGCTTTGTTCTTTTTTCTCAGGATTGCTTTGGCAATTAGGGGTCTTTTGTGGTTCCGCACAACTTTTAGGATTATTTGTTCTATTTCTGTGGGAAATGTCCTGGGTATTTTGATAGGGATTAAATTAAATCTGTAGATTGCTTTAGGTAATATGGCCATTTTAATAGAACTGATTCTTCCAATCCAAGAGCATGGGATATCTTTCCATTTCTTTGAATCATCTTTAATTTCCTTTATCAGTGTTTTATAGTTTTCATGAGTATGTTTTAAAATGTTCATAGTCAGGGAACTTCCTCAGTGGTGCAGTGATTAAGAATGCACCTGCCAATGCAGGGGACACGGGTTCGAGCCCTGGTCCAGGAAGATCCCATATGTCGCAGAGCAACTAAGCCCGTATGCTACAACTACTGAGCCTGCACTCTAGAGCCTGTGAGACACAACTACTGAGCCCACATGCCACAACTGAAACCCGCAGGCCTAGAGCCTGCACTCTGCAAAAAGAGAAGCCACCACAATGAGAAGCCTGTGCACCACAATGAAGAGTAGCCCCCACTTGCCACAACTAGAGAAAGCCCACGTGCAGCAACGAAGACCCAATGCAGCCAAAAATAAATAAAATAAAAATTTAAAAAGGTAGTAATAAAGTGAAGGAAATTCTGACACATGCTACAATGTGGATGAATATTGAAGACATTATGGTAAGTGAAATAAACCAGTCACCAAAACACATGTACTGCAGGATTCCAGTTCTATGAGATACTTAGAGGTCGAATTCAGAGAGAGAAAGTAGAATGGTGGTTGCCAGGGGGGTTGGGGGAAGGGAGAGTGGGGAGTTATTGTTTAATGGGTACAGAATTTCAGTTTGGGAAGATGGAAAATGCTCTGGTGATGGGTGGTGATGATGGTTACACAACAATGTGACTGTACTTAATGCCACTGAACTGTACAACTAAAAGTTATTAAAATGGTAGCTTTTATATTATGTGTATTTTACCACAATAAAAAAATGTTCACAGTAAAAATTTTCAAATTAATTCTATGTTGTGGGGGAGAATTAAATAAACAGTATATATACTAATAATTAAATGCAAAATGTGGAATCTTCTACAAGAAAACTGGCTCTACATTAAAAAAGACTTAAGAGATATAATAACCAAATGAAATTCAATTGGATCCTGATTAGAAAAAATAGACATTTGGGGGAACAACTTGGGAAATTTGAATATGTACTAGATATTAGATACTATGGAATTATTGTTAATTTTCATTGGTGTAATAACATAGTTGAGTAGGAGAATGCCCTTATTCTTAGAAGATGCATGCTGAACTGTGTAGAACTGAAGGATCATGGTGTCTGCAACTTACTTTCATATAGTTCGGAAAACAAAAAGTGTGTGTGTGCATACTAGGCTATTACATATCTCAGTGGGAAGTGGTAGTTTTCCCCCAGAAACTACCAGACTAAGCCAAGATCCCAGCAGTTAAGTATATTCTGATTCTGTTCTGCATTGAGTTTAAAAGCAAAATAAAAGGGACTGAGTTCAATACCTTCTTTTTGTTTTTTGAGGAGAGAAAAATGTTTATTGTTTTTACTAATTTGAGTATATATATATGTAGAGTATAATGAAAGAAAAGCCTGTGTAACACTCCCCATGCCATTATTAATTTTTAGAATATATTATTCCAAAATTTTATTTATTTAAAATTTAACACAAATAGGATAATATACACTCTGTTCAGTAAACCTGCTTTTTATACTTTATATATTCTGCGTATCTTTTTATGTCAATACATATAGATCCACATTATCTTTAACAATGGAAGAAGTTATATCATTATTTAGCCAATCTTTTATTGATATTTAGGTAGATTCCAATATATTCTGTAATATGCCATTATGAATATCCTTCTAAGAATATCTGTGCATATTTTCAGATTATTTCTTAAGGACAGATTCCCACAAGTGGTATTGCAAGTTTAGGGAGTATGCATGTATGAAATTTTGATACCCATGTTATTTATGGGTTGAATTGTACCCCACAGATACATGCGTTGAAGTTCTAACCCTCAGTGTCTCAGAATGTGACTTTATTTGGAGACTTTGTTATGGCAGCACATGCAAACTAGCAAAACCAATCACCAGACTTCTCTCCCAGAAGGTTCTATGACTTTATCCTCCTAGCATCCAGCTCCTCATACTCCCCAACTGCAGGCATTATCAACCTTTCTAATCCTTTTGAAACTAAGCAGTTATTTTAATTTGTATATCTTTCAAAATTAGTAAGATTTGCATATCTTTGAAAATTAGTAAGATTGACTCTCTTGTAAATAGCGCTCACGATAGTCTTCTGCTTATTTTCCTAATGGTGCAGATAAACTTTTAAAAATAATTTTTAAAGTAAGGCATAAATATGGCAAAACACACACACACACACGCACACACACAAAACTGAAAAAGATGTACAATGAAAATTAAGTCTCCTTCCTCAGACCCTTAGTCCTTCAGTCCCTTGCTCTAGAAGTAAAATAACCATTGCTACCAGATTCTCGTGCCTTTGAGCAAGTTACTTAATCTCTCTGTGCTTCAGTTTCTTCATTTGTAAAATGGGAATAATATCACCTACCTTAATAAAGTTGTTAGGACAATTAAATGTGTTAATTATGAAAAACTCTTAGAACAGTGTCTGACAATGTTTAATGCTATCAAAATCCTTCCAGTGATATTATCTGCATGTATAACTATATGTATAAATGTCTTTTTTTTACACATATAGTAGCATACTATACATACTACAGTTGTCTCTCAGTATCAGCAAGGGATTGGTTCCAGGATCCCCCAAGGATACCAAAATCTCAAGTCCCTTGCATAAAATGCTGTAGTTTTTGCGTATAACCTATGCACATTCTCCAGTATACTTCAGATCATCCCAATACAACGTAAATGCTATGTAAATAGCTGCCAGTGAGCAGAAAATTCAATTTTTGCTTTTTGGAACTTTCTGGAATTTTCCTTCCCACTGGTTTCAATCCGAGGTTGATTGAATGCATGGATGTAGAACTGTCCGATATGGAAGGCTGACTGTATACTGTAACTTGTCTAGTACTATAACTTGCTTTAAGATACATATCTCGGAGACTGTTTCATATCAATAGTTATCAATAATTCTCATTCTTTTAAAGAGCTGCATAATATTCCACTGTATATGTGTACCATAGTTTTAAAGTACTGCTCTATTGATGGCATTTAGGTTATTTCCAGTATTTTGCCTATATAAACAATGCTGCAATGACTAGATATTTGCCTATATGGATTGTACGAATTGGGTATAAATTCCTAGAAGCAGAAGAACTGGTGACAGGGTAGGTATGTCTTTAATGCTGATAGATATTGCCAAATCACCCTACAACGAGGAAGTATTGTTTTACACCACCACCACCAATGTATGAGAGTTTCTATTTCCCCATGCCCTCAGTAACACAGTGTGTTTAGATAACTTTTGGAATCCTTGACATTATTGCACCCTTGAACAAACCATGAAAGTAAAGATGAGTGAAAAGTGTCATTGAGTCCATGTCTTGCTAAAAATGACATGATTCATTTAGAAAAATTGCTTCCAACTCAGTAGTTTCTTGGATTCAGCAATCATCACCTGTGTCCTGTCCCATCTAGTTATTTAGATCCGATAACATATCAGTGTGAATTGTACCACAACCAGCCAATTATTCAAAACAGTTATCTCTATCCCTGGCTGAATAGACCAGTTTCAATCAAAGCTAAACATAATCCAAGGAAACAAACTGACTCACACTGTTTCACTTGAAAATCCTGTTTTGCTCTTAGGATAAAAATTAACACAAAACATTCTTTGGTTAACTAACCAGTAACTCTTTTTTATGTACACAATTATAACTAGTGGCTGTAACTAAAACCTGATATAATACTTAAACCCAATAATATAAGAGTCTTACAAGCCTGTAGGACAAAATTAGTCAGGCCTGTTTTTGTACAGCCCTTCCAGATAAGAATGTTTTTTTTTACATTGTTAACAGGTTGTAAAGAAACAAAACCAAAAAAGGGAAGAACATGTGACAGAACCCTTATATTGCCCACAAAGCCTATTTGTAAAGGGCCAAATACTTGCTATTAGACCCTTTACAGAAAAAGTTTGCTGACTCCGGCAATAGAAGAAAGTATTACACATTGTGTGAGAGAGAAGGGAAAGATGATGGGCATTGAGTAATTTGCCGTTTTTTTTTTTTTAAAGTACTAACATTTAGAAAGGGGAAAGTCTCAGAAAGCTTTTAGGCTAGAAATTATAGAACGAAATAGAAACTTCTCTGGATATCTTCCTAAGGCCTAGAAAAAAATCAAGAGCAGTTTTTAGAGCACCTATGAAATGATTCCTCAGAGAACTTATTAACATCAATAATTAGGACTATATACAAATATTAAACATCTCTATGGCATTTTGCAATTTACAGCACCTACAAGCACATGACCTCAGTCTGAGGCTCACAACATTCCTGTGAAGCAGCTGTAGGTCAGAAATGTCTATTAGTTTTTACAGGAAGAAAGTGAAGCTTAGAGCTGTAAAGTGAGCAATCCAAGATCAACAGCAATAAATGACAGGATCAGATCTTGAACCCAGATCTTGAGACTTGACATGATATAATTTTCATATGTCCATATTTCCATAATAATTTGCATCCTGTTTTACCTTCAATTTGTGTATATTGAATTTATCAACAAATAAAAAGAAAAATGCGTTAAATCACAGTTATAAACTGTGATTTGATCTGATATGGGTTCACATATCAGATCAAAAGAGAGTTCTCAAATCAGATTTTTTTCATGACATTTATCATGATTGCAATCATCCTAGAAAACATAATTTTTCCTTAAATGAATTCAAAGAAATGAAAACTTATAACTCTAGATTCTAAATATAAGCTCAAAAGTTTATGGGCTTCCCTGGTGGCGCAGTGGTTGAGAGTCCGCCTGCCGACGTAGGGGACACGGATTCGTGCCCCGGTCCGGCAAGATCCCACATGCCACGGAGCGGCTAGGCCCGTCAGCCACGGCCGCTGAGCCTGCGCGTCCGGAGCCTGTGCTCTGCAACGGGAGAGGCCACAACAGTGAGAGGCCCACGTACTGCAAAAAAACCCAAAAAAACAAAAAAGGGTGAATTTCATGGTAAGTGAATTATATCATAATAAATTTTTAAGCGGAGCTCTTTAAATTACCCTACCAATACTGTTGTAATGTAAAGCCCTAACAGGGTCTTGGTAGGAGCCAATAAATATAAACCAGAGGATATTTCAAGGGAAAGTTAAAATACTTAAAATGGCAAAATAATTGCATAAATCCATGAGTAGACCGGAAAAGTAGAAATAAAAAATTAAGCTGAAAAAAATCCATGATTAAAGAAAAAGTCTTGTAGCTCCAGAACAAGTTTAGGTGAGAGCAAAAATAAACTAATTCCTTATTTAATAATTTTTGCCTTATTTGACTATAACCCTGAATCACAACACCTCAGAGACATTTCTAGGACACATAAAGGTTTTAAGGATAGCATTATTATGATCCCATTTTATTTGCAGCTCAAGGAGATGAAACAAGACGCCCAGTATTACACATTATTATTTGATGAAGCCAAGAAATTTCACTGGAGGCTCTCTCCTAATACTTTACCTGCTAGCTATTGTCATGTTGAAAATGTCAACTACATCAACTTTAAAGTGACATAATAAAGCCATCTTTGTATCCCTCAGTCTAAACTCATCAAGAATTACTGTTAAGTACAAAAGCCAGTGCTTATTCCAGCTTGCATTCTTACACTGACTAAAAACCTTCTGACTGGTTGAGAATATTCCATTTTCTGGCTACCTACCCAAGAATTAAAATTTTAAATGAAATTTAAAAGTTTCCTTAACTGAAGTTAAACAATAATAATTCCTACCTTGGGCTTCCCTGGTGGTGCAGTGGTTGAGAATCCACCTGCCAATGCAGGGGACACGGGTTAGAGACCTGGTCCAGGAGGATCCCACATGCCACGGAGTGGCTAGGCCAGTGCACCACAACTACTGGGCCTGCACTCTAGAGCCCGCGAGCCACAACTACTGAAGCCCGTGCGCCTAGAGCCCGTGCTTGACAACAAGAGAAGCCACAGCAGTGAGAAGCCTGCGCACTGCAACAAAGAGTAGCCCGCGCTCGCCGCAACTAGGGAAAGCCCGTGCACAGCAATGAAGGCCCAATGCAGCCAAAAGTAAATAAATAAAATAAATTTATTAAAAAAAGAATAATTCCTACCTCATATCCCAGCCACAAAGAATGAATGAATGAATGAGCCATTTACCACAGAATTGTGAAGAACCAAGATCCTCTCACATTAAACACAAGATGCAGACAATGATATCATCTCGTTAGAGATTTCTGGAAAGGACATTTTGCAAGAGTGCTTTATGCAAATACCAAGACTTGTTGCTTTATAAGCAATGATCAGCATCCTCATTAGCTCCACCTTTGTGGGGCCAGTGATCATAAGGGATGTTTACATAACTCTTTCATATATTCATTTTACTTAATCAGCACAACAACCCTATGAGAGTAGAGACCAGGAATTATTACATTATTAACCATTTTACATTTCTAGGAAGCAGGGATTCAGAATAGGGAAGTGACTTGCCCAAAGTAACCAGGCTGGTCAGCTGCAGACTCAAAGCTGGATCTTCTAATGTCAGATCCCATCTTTCCACCGCATGCCCTACTTCTCCAAGTGAGCTATGTCAAAGGCAGGCTTAGGCATTCTACAAGACGAGAGAATTAGAGGAAAGGAAGGAAAGCGGTGAGGAAATAGAAAGGGACAATGAGAGGGGAAGGAGGTGTTTTATTAGGAAGTGAGTCTAACCACTTTCAATTGCCCCAAATGCCCCTTAAGTGGCAACAGTGCCACAAGTTACCCTTCTCTAAATTAATTCTATGCCCCAGGGTCTACAGCTACTGTTGTTTTATTAGTTGAGAATCATGTTGGAGACTTAAATGTCTAAAACGAAGCTAAAGATTTTTCTCCTCTGAGGTTCTGACAGCCGAACTTAGCCCCTCCCACAAAGGTCCGTGGCCCCTAGATCTCGGTCACATTAAACGCCGTGGGGACCGAAGAAACCGTGAGATGTGGGGAAATGAAGGGACGAGGGTTTGGGTTGGGGGAAGGGGAAGAGGTTGGGCTAAGGAGAGGGGGAGCCTGCGGTGGAGCTGTGGTTGGGGAATGTGGGCTTTTGTGGCTGAACTCGAAGGTGGGGTAGGAAACCAGGATCAGAGCTGACCGTCAGGGTAGAGTTTAAAGGTTCAGGAGAGCATAGGGGAGCTGAGGAGTTGACAGGACCAGAAAAAGACCTAGGAGGGTGCGAGGCTCGGTGGTCTCCATGGCGCGAGAACCGAGGCGAGGCCCCTCTCGAATGTCTGTGATTGGATGCTCCCTTAAGTCCTGCCTCCCCGGACCCCCTCTCCCCTTAAGCCCCGCCCATGCCTCCGGGCGCGCGCCTGGGGAGCGGGGAGGGGGACGAAGCTTGCGAAGGGGGGAGGGGGGATAGGAGAGACTCGTGCACGCGCCCCACTCGCTGCGGGTGCGCGAGCAGCGCGCCCCCGCCGCCCGCGTCGCCATCTTTTCCCCCTCCGTCTGTCTGTCTGCTTTTGGCTTTGTCCGTCTGCAGCGCCGCCCCTCGGCTCCCCGCCACCAGCTCGGCCCGGAGCTGCCCTCTGCCAGCCGGGGCCCAGTCCAGGAAAGCCCCGGCCCGGCCGGCCCGAGCTGCGGCCCAGGGCCCATTGTCCGGGGGTCCGTCTGTCCGGAGGCGGGGCCCAGGGACCCGGAGCGCCGCGGAGCGCCGAGGCGCCGGGTAAAAAGACCCCCGACTCTTTCCCTCCGGGACCAGGCTGAGGATGCAGGGGCTCCTCGCCCCCTCCCTTGGTCGCCGGCTGTCGGTCCTTTTGTCAGTCTGTGTCTGGGGAGGGGAACAGGGGCTCGCTCTGGCCTGGGGGGCGGGGGCCGCCTTGGCTCTGACCCTCCCCCTGACCCGGGTTCCCGCGACGAGGCCGGACCGGGCTGGCTCCCCATAGCGGCTGTTCCACTTTCCGTCCCTCTGGAGGTCTCGGGCGCGGGAGGGGCGTCCGCGTCGCCGCCCTCCCCGCGTGGGCCCAGATCGGGCTCAGCCGGGCAGCGCCGGGACGGCCCGGGCGTCTGACAGGCTGGGCTGGAGCTGGGGGAGGGGGAGGATGGGCGTGGGGGCGCCGACCCGGGTGTCAGTCCCGAGTCGCCTTCTCGCAGGGCTTCTAAATTTAGATTTCTGAGAAGACTGTATTGTCTGAGGGTTTGTCTGAGCCGCCTCGGAAGACCTCTGGCTCTTGTCTGATAATTCCCGGGAATCTACCTGTGCTCATGCTTCAGGAAGCCAGAGGGACCGTCTCGGCTGGTTACACACCCGGGAACAGGGTGAACTGTGAGGCGGCTACGTGACCAGCTTTCTTGTCCTCTCCTTTTTGGCAGATACAGATACCGGGGATTCAGGCGAGTTTACTTTGCTCCGTGGGAACTGCACCAGAACTGGAGGTGGGAGTGCACCCTCTTTTCTTAAAGCTTGGATTTCACCCGTGTTTTCTTGCTAAAGTCTGTGGTGTGTCCTGGAAGCTGCAACCTAACACCTGTGGGAGAGCAGGGACAGTGTTAAGGGGAGACGTTGGCCCCGCTCCCAAGTATTCTTAACCTCATTCTAAAGATGGACAAAACTGGGTTTCTCTGGTGGCGCAGTGGTTGAGAGTCCGCCTGCCAATGTAGGGGACACGGGTTCGTACTCCGGTCCGGGAAGATCCCACATGCTGCGGAGCGGCTAGGCACGTGAGCCATGGCCGCTGAGCCTGCGCGTCCGGAGCCTGTGCTCCGCAACGGGAGAGGCCACAACAGTGAGAGGCCCACGTACCGAAAAAAACAAAAGATGGACAAAACTGCCTCCCTTTTTAAATAGAATCCCTTGTAGACCTGAATCTCACCGGTTACCTTTCTTCCCATCCTGTTTTTCTTCCAGATGGTGATGTTCAGGCTATCCATTTACATTTTTGTATCGGTTTCAGATTCAGGCTTGGGAACTGAGGCAGTGTTGAAAGTAAAACTGAGTTAGTGAACTTTACGGCAATGTGTCTATGGATTTTATTAGCTTTTACTGCTATAAAACAATTGTTTAACCTCTGAGATCTTGTTGTGCAGTCAAGAATGTTATCTGCTAGTGCTAGTTTTTTATTGTTAATTAATTACATAATTAATTAACTTACTTAATTTCAAGAGTCCACGACCCCACAGGCTTTCTTTTTTTGAGGGAGGAAGAGTATCTGCTTATGTTTTCCCCTTAATCCCTCAGGTGTGAAGTCCCATTGGGTACCATCTGGTTGGTTCCCCATTTGGCCACTAGGAGGATTGTGAGATGCGGTGGACACTGGTGCTTTAAATATGCCAGATGTTGATTTCTGTTTCTGACTTGTAGCTTTAGTATTGAGCTGTTGCCTCACCAAGATGATCTGAACAGAGCCTGTGTCATATTATTTGGCCTTCATTCAGAAGGATCTTTATTACCTTTATCTCACAGTTTCAATTTCTGATCTTAATAGGAAGAAAATTTAAAGATTAGTTAAGGTTTCATTTTCTTCCTTATACAATAGAGAGCTATAGCTCTGCAAATTTTAGAAAAAAAAATGATAGGCAACCTGCATTTCATTCAACTTTCCACTTTGTGATTCCACAGACTTATAGGAAAAGATCCAAAGTGTAATATTCATTCACTGCTTCAATTTGTAAAATAACTACTTGATTAGAAAGAAATGATCTACACAAACAAAACGTAGAGAACACGTTTCATTAGCATTAGCACTCAACATACTACCTTAAAATTGATTTTTACTGTATACATTTGGAGTTTTTTTTTTTTTTTTAATTAAAGGTCTGAAAAAGAACTGTGTTTGATATGCAGATATGATAGAAGACTGCCTGAAAGCTGCTTCCTTTGCCACTTCCTGTGGAGGCCTGTCTTTGCCATTTGCGGTTTCTTTCTTCTTTTGGTAAGGGGAGGCAGGATCTGATTACAGGTCTGAGGTCCTTTCTGGCTACATAGAGGAGTTAGTTGGCATAACAGGAGGTGAGTCTTCACTAACTGGAGTGCAAAGTGTAGATGGTAGTAAGTAGCCTCTCATAATGCCTCTTAAGGCAATAAACTACAATTTTATATTTGCTTATTAGTGTGAGTACAATTTGAGAAGGCAGGAACTGAAAGAAAAGTTAGAGGGTGACCAGATCCATGTTCTCATCTTTGGTAGGAAAGAGAATATCTCCTTTTAATCTATGTCTGTTTATTCACTCTGTCTTTCAAAGAAAATTCACAGCTTCCACTACTAATCCATTTCGGACTCTCTAACAACACTTAATGCTGGGAAAGCCTTTCTTATAACTAACCAGGAACCTCTAGGCTTAAGTATCTGTTCTCTCCTATTTCAGGGAAGCAGGTGCATGTCTCTGCAGCACTTCTCATTTGGGGACCTTTTCTCTTTGTTCTTCCCACTCTTTGCTACAAGAGGCTGGATTGAGAAGAGGCACTAAAGTTATTAACTTTGACCACCACTCGGGAGCATGTGAGCAGGGTCAGGTTGATGTTCCACATTGAGGTATTGAATTAGTACCCAACAACGTGTATGGCACCTGGCTCTTCTGGTAAAAGCCCATCTTCAACATGAAGTCTGATTTGCTTTAGTGCCCTGTCATCCACAGTGCCTAGCACTGTGCCTGCATCCCTAGGTAGAGGCTCTGTTTCCCATGTTTCATTTACAGATGCCCAGAAGTTTTGAGATATTTCTTGTCTCACAGGGATGTGGTGCCTTCGTCACCTCTAGGAGAGATAACTTCTTGAAAAAAACATCTGAAGGTTCTCATTGGTGCAGATTGCAGGGCTTGACTTCCAGAGGGCATGTGACATATGAGCTGCCACCCTGTTTAGCTTCCTTTGCTTCCTTTTACAATTCATGAGGGTTATCCCTTTGAGCCCATGGTGCTTCTAACGCTGGTTGCCTGAGTTTTTTTGCTTCCTTTTCTACCCTCTGAGCTTGATCATGAACACTTAACAGTATTATGGATTCCAGAGTTGGATTTAGAGTGGAATTCTCTAAATCCTTTGGAATTCTCTCTGAAACTTCTTGGGACCTTAAAGTGTGCTAGAGATTTATTCATTTCTTTCTTTCTTTAAGAAGTTCAATGATTTAGTTCAATGATTTATAACTGGTGAGTTCTATATATACTCAAAAACTATTTTAAAAAGTCTCTCATCTTTTAATTGTGTATAATTTATGAGCAAAATGACATGTGCTAACATTATCCTTTTTTTTGTAGGTCAGCACCTTGCAAGGAGGTAGTAACATCCAGTCGTGAAACTGGGAAAAGCCAGAGCTCTTGGATCAGGGAAACATGTCCCGTCGGAAACAGACAAATCCAAATAAAGTTCACTGTGAGTACTGGGCTTTTTATTCTGGAACCTGAGAACCCTGAGGGTTGGAAAGGAAGTGTAATCTGAATTTAGGTGATCGACTCACACTAATTTGTGAAGAAAAAAGGGTTAAAGGTGTCAAACATGATGGATTTAAAGTGTTTCTATGCTGGAGGAGGTCTTAGAAACCTGTCTTAGGAATAGGCGCTCTTGATTCATCCTTAGTATTCACATTAACAAACATTTATAGGATTCCTACTCTGTGCAAAGCCTTGTGCTAGATGCCAAGGCCGTAAAACAATATAAAGATATATAAGACTATAACGTAGCCACAGATATATAGATAGATAGATAGATAGATGGGCATATAGCAAGATAATATATGCTAAGTGCCAAATAGGGATGCTGCAGACTGTGTGTACTATAGAAATTAAGAGGAGGGAGAGGGACTTCCCTTGCGGTCCAGTGGGTAAGACTGTACTTCCACTGCAGGGGCCACGGATTCGAGCCATGGGTTTGATCCATAGTCGGGGAACTAAAATCCCACATGCCCTGAGGCCAAAAAAAAAAAAGAGGAGGGAGAGAGCTCCATGGACTGAGATAGCCAGGGAATGCTTGATGGAAGAGGCCTTAGACTATGAACTTGAACTGGACCTTGGAAGGTAGAAAGTGGATTCTTTAAAAAAAGAGGAAAGGAAAGGTAAAATCAGGTAGGGGAAAGCAAAGAAACAAAGAGGGAATGCACGTGGTATGCTCAGGGGACAAGGAGACTTTGTATGAAGCAGAAGTTGCATTTGTCCAGAAGCCATAGAACATGACGTTGGAGACGTTTAACTCTGCATTATAGAGGCCCGAAGGCCAGGCCAAGTTCATGCTTCATCCTGACTGTAAGGAGCTACTGAAGGTTTTTAAGCAGGGAGAATGGAGTGACATTCAGAATACAGTGCTTTGGGACTACAAAATAGTGTGTGGGATGGATCACATGAAGAAGAGACTGGTAACAAGAACCAGCTATGCACTATTGCCTTGCATTATTTCTCAGCAGGTTCATATATATGTTTTATTTTAGTAATTGTATTGTAAATTTCTGGAGGGCAGACACTATGTCCCATATATAATTCCTGCTATCCCTCTCTACTTCTAGCACTGCTCATAGTGGGTTTTCAAAAGTGCCTTATTAAATTAACACTAATATATCTATGTAGATTTGAGACAATTAACCAGTTTCCTATGATCTGGGGAGATAAGCATCCTCATTCAAATGTAAAAAAGAGACAAATAGCTCCGTGTTCTTATGGAGGACTGACTACAGCAACATTTGAAGGGAATTCAGCGGTATAACATATGAAAGTTTTTTGTTTTTTTTAAGGAAAAAAACCTACATTTGAGAGGATAGATCAGTCATGGAGTTAATATAAGAGGACTAAAATTTATTAAAAACATACCGTATGCCAGACAGTATGTACCTTATTTTATTTTATTGGGTAATTTCAAAAGTAGGAGAGAAAACAGTAGGTTCAGAGGAATTAAGAGGACTTCAGCATTTTATAGATTAAATGAGATTAGGGTAGCAAACTTTCATATACAATTAATTCTTCAAGTCCTAGAAAAGTTTTATAAGACAGCGCAAGTTGGATACTTCTAGGAGTGTATTCTGGAGTAGGTGGATATGGAAGGCTGCCTAATATAAAGGTGAGTGGTTCAGGAAGGATTTAGAAACTGCTGCTAAAACAGTGAAATTTAGTGGGCCTGAATGTGAGGATTTTCAAGAGAGATAAAATGAAGTATCTCTACCATAGGTAATACAACACAGAGGTTCAGAAGGATTGTCTTCTCCTCTCTGGTTGAAGGTGGATATTGAGAAGAGACACAGATGTGACCCCAAGAAGGCAGGGCAGGAAAGGAACTCTTAGTAGAGTGATGGGTTCACAAATAAGGCAGTCACTGGAGTTGGGCATTTACCTCTAAAAGCCACCTGTCCAAAGAGACTGAAGAAAGTAGCTGGTGGGGATGATAGTATGATCAGGTACAGGGAAGCTAGTAAATGCTTGTGTGGCCAGTGCCTGCGCCCACATAGCATAAGTCAATAGCTGCATCTCCTCCCACCGTAATCAGTCAAAGCCAAGATGAGCTGGTACTGGAGTTGGAAAACAGATGGACCAACAGACCACAGAGAAGGAGGGAATATCATATCCGCAGCTGCAGAAATGCAGTTTCTAGAGTTGAGCTAGTGAAGCTTGTAGTGTTGTGGTGGAGCGGGTGGGACTTTGCAGTGGTGACCATTAAGAGGGCCGTGAACAGAAATGTTCGGTGCAACTAAAAAGCAGACCCGTAGGGAGGGGCTGTTTTCAGTGATGCATTTGGGCAGGGAATTGTGAAGGCATCTCACATGATGGACTAAGAAAGAAGAAAGACACTGAGATTTGCTGGTCTCTGAGGACCTTCTACTTATTTACTATTTGGGAACTGAAGCTGGTCCTACATTTTTTGAAAGGTCATCTTCTCATTGCCCACAATAATGCCAAGTAGAAATAGGTAATTTCAGTCTTCTGACCACGTGCGTCTCCTAACCCCTTGCAGTGAAATAGAACCAATCAAATGTATTGAATTTAATGCTGCTCATCTATTTAAAGTAAACAGAATGAACTCAAGGTCTGGGAGGCAGGAAGGTCTGCAGAAGCTTTGCTTAAATGTCAAAGCCAATGGCATTTGAGCAGAGTAATGGCTGAGCTCCATTAGATCTGCCTTCTGGGAACAAGAGGATTGTGTAGCAGGCAGCTCCTAAAAGAATATATTAAGAAGCCCTCCTAAAAGAATATATTAAGAATCCCATTGCTGTAGCCTGGCAGCATCTGTCAGATCCACTTTAGAAGTCAATGGGCAGGCTGCTCTGGTATATACTTGGCTTTCCTCAGGATTGTCTCTGTATCTAAATTACCGTCGTGATCTCTCCTTTACCCAGAATCGTCCAGGCAGACTCTTGTGTTTTGCCCAGTTCCTTAATAGACTTGATGCAGAGTTTTTGGAATAAAAGTCCACAATTGTTAGTCACAGAGGAACTGCATATGGGTTGAAATCTCTGTAGACCTCTTCCCTCCCTCCTTCCTCATCTCACCCCCTTCTGAATACAAATTTCTGTAACTGTTTATAGAGAGGTTGAAAATACAATCCTTTGCACACTTTCATTTGGTGCTTTTGTACCAAGCAAACCACTAAGTAAAGGAAAACTTCCGTTTCTTAAGAGACTTTTGTTTTCAGATTATATATGAGACTAAAAACTTTCAACTTCAATTAAAGTTTTCAGCTTTTACAGAGAAGTAGGAAAAAGAAGGCTTTAAAGTCCCTTCTCTTCTAAAAAGTGCAGTTTGTTTTGTCTTCATTCATTGTTAGCATCCTTGTGAGGTAAATGGTTCTGTTCCCAATATGTGATAGCACCTCGGATTACGGAGACTGTCAGCTAGAAAAGGAATCCTAAGTGCCTCACTCCCAGTACTAGCTCATTTTATTCTGAATTAGGCATCTGCTCTCTTAGAATATGTCTCAGCTGCTTTACTTAATTTAAGTCAGCCAGACATTGCATTTATTTAACTGCACCAAAGACTCAAGAAAGAATTTTAAAATCTTTGTCTTCCAGTAACTTTCATCTCAGGCTTCTCATCTGTTCTACAGGCTTGTTTGCATGGCTTTGTTCTTATCTGGTCTAAAAACCCTTAGCCAAATCAGACCAACAGTATCTTGATTTCATACCACAAAAAGGAGAGGTAGTACCTTGCTTTTTACTGTTGAACTTAGATGACTTTTTCTCAACTATTAATAGACAAATAAATACCCATGTTAAAGAAGATGGTTGCCCTACATTAATATCTAGAAGACAGGATTTTTTTTTAACCTACTCCAACAGTCTCAAGATAGAAGGAAATAATACTGCTACATTGTAAAAGCAGGCAACTGTATAACACTTCTTAATCACTAGTATCTCTATGGATCACATTATACTTGAGTTAATATGACATACTTTTAGCAATTATCACTACCTTCTTATGAAAGGATAATTCTGGACAGTCAGATTTAGGGATTAGGTGAATAGTGACTACTGGGAGATCATTCACATATCTTTTTCTGTGAGGTCTGCCAGAATCCCTCTTTATGGTTTTTATATATTTTGCTTTATGTTGGTATTTAAATAAGAATAGCCCTAAGGAGTAAAGTTTACCTTAGCCTTTTTCCCAAGTCAGGAATGGAATAAAATACAAGAGCATAGCTTTTCTTTCCAAACTGCCAAAAAAGGAATAGCCCAACTATCCTAGGTGAGAATGCTCCCAGAAGCCCTAGATAGGGCAGCTGTATTGAACAGACTCTTCTCTGTTCTGTGAAGGCTGAAATATTTAGACAGCTTCAATAGGAATAAATTTTTAGCTCAAGTTTGATGGAGACTAGACTGAATTACTAGCTGATCTTGAAAATTACATACCTTTATAGATGTCCTTCTAATACAGTGGTGATTCCCCATTAAGAAAGTGGGGGGGGACTTCCCTGGTGGCACAGTGGTTAAGAATCCACCTGCCAGTGCAGGGGACACGGGTTTGATCCCTGGTCTGGGAAGATCCCACCTGCCGCGGAGCAAACTAAGCCCATGCACCACAACTACTGAAACCCGAGTGCCACAACTACTGAGCCTGTGCTGTAGAACCCGCGAGCCACAGCTACTGAATCCCGTGCGCCTAGAGCCCATGCTCTGCAACAAGAGAAGCCACCACAATGAGAAGCACGCGCACCGCAACGAAGAGTAGCCCCCCCTCGCCACAACTAGAGAAAGCCCGCGCACAGCAGTGAAGACCCAACACGGCCAAAAATAAAATAAATAAATTAAAAAAAAAAAAAAGAAAGGGGGGGAAGTGTAGATTCTTAGTATGTTATAAACCTAGCTGGTTTCTGGATAGGTTTCTTTAGAGATGTCATTGATGAGAATGGTCTGCCCTTGATGATTATATGCTGGTACGTAACTTGTTCCTTAGTGTCATATCTGCCCACAGCCACCAGGTCCAAAAACATGCATTTACCCAGAAGAATTCAGTAACTATTCCAGTTAGCCATGGTCTTGTGGTTACAGAGGAACCAACGTGGAGAAATTAAATATTTTACTCCTGCAAAGAGGGAAGAGGAGGCGCTATAACACAGAATTCATTTTTTGCTCTCCCTAGTGGTAATTTATATCCAGTGTGTCATCCTGAATATTATGAAAGTGGACTTAAAGCAGGTTATTTTTCGTTTACTTGAGGGCTGGGTGGCTAGAAGTACACTTGGACTCTTAGCACCTCTATTCCCACTCATAGTGTCAGTCAGAATAGCCATAATATTACTCTAACCCAGGCATGGTAACTCATCACATGGAATCAGAACCATAAAAATGATGGTTCCTTCCGTCAGTCTTGGCCTTGAGAACATTATTTTGGTATTTGAGTTGTATATATCAGTTTCTGATGGTAGGAAGGTAACACACTAGGATCAGAGCTATTCTTGTCACACAGAGACAAGCGTTTGTTTTCAGTAAAATTGCTCTAATGAACCCCTTAAAATTCTGTTTACAACTCTGCTAGAAAGCAACTGAAAAATATGGTAATTAAGGGTTGGACAGACTGGGGTCTGAATACTTTGTTCCACCATAGACCTTAGTTTTCTCCTAAGTAAAATATGGATAGTAATACCTAACACATAGAGTTTTGCAGAGAATTAAGGTGAGGTAGTAACTATAATGCACTTAACGTAGAGCCTGGAACTAGGAAGTGCCAAATAATCACTATTATTAGCATTTAGCACTTAGCATATAGTAGATGTTCAATGAATATTTGCTGAACAAATACCTAAATGAATCACATGAAGCCTACTTCACATCAGTTCTTTCACTGCCCAAGGACTAGTTGTACAGGTCAACTGACCAGTTCATTCCTCCTGCATCATTGTATCAGCCTCGGAACCTGAGCCTGTTTAATTTCCTCTCTCTCTTCATTAAGAAAGCGCCTGTTCTATTGTCAGACATTTCACTAGGGCTTTTTATTATTCTCTCTTGGTGGCTGGAGAATGGGGACTGTAGTTTCCACTCTGACTGAGATAATGGAAACCTCAAGAAACCCAATTCTCTTTTCTCCTTATGCCTGGCCTCTTGGAAATAAAAGAGCACTTAAATGTTAACTCTTCAATAACCACACAGATCCCAGGCAGAGTTCCTCACAGTAAATGCATAATCAAGGATGGGTCCAGGGCTTTTGGATACTGCATACAAAGAAGAAAAAAGAAAAAAGACCACACTAAACCAAGGAGACTAGATGAAATATTACCTGTTGCAAATTGGTTGGCATGTTTCAGGAAGTTTGTTCCTCAGCAGAAATGAGTTCACATATTATCTGTTTTCCTTTTAGTCCATTATTTTTTATTTGCTCGTGGCTAATTCTAATAGATGTGAGAGAGTAAAGGAAGAACTTCTAGAGTACGTCTTGTAAGGAGAATGGATGAAAGATGGGGTCATAGATACTGTTTCAGTTGGATTATTTGAAGCACTTGTTTATAGTCAGAGGCAGACAGAATCAGGACCATATTGCTAATACATTGAGATTCAGAGATTGTGCCCAGATTTTTTGCCCCATCTTCATTCCATCACTTTGCCACTTGCCTCTGTCTCCCCAGTCCTGATGGAAGGTTATAAATAGAATTGAGATTTTGATGTTAAATTGGTAAAGTAGCAATTGATCACCTTTAAAAGGAGTCAATATTAGGAGGATTTAAGAGAAGCAAATGATGCTTTCTAGAGCATCTGGCTTGTTGCCCAAGAAGAGTAGCTGTGCCCGGAAACCACTGGAGGCAACAAGCTGACTTGGAGATGAATGACCCCACCACAGGGTACCTGCCTGTCTCCTACCTTTGAATGGTCTGACTTTCCAACCAGCTTGCCTGGGGATGTACTGCCCAGCTGGTGGCCTGACTATTTTTCCTTGTGACCACCAGGGGATCAAGTATTTGCTGGGCTAGAAGAGCAAGCCCGCCAGGCGATGATGAAAACTGATTTTCCTGGAGACCTTGGCAGTCAGCGACAAGCTATCCAACAACTAAGAGATCAGGACTCCAGTAGCAGTGAGTTCTGCACCTTCTGGTAATGACTCAGGGCAATGGGAGAAGAATTATCAGAGTGTGTGTGCTCTGGGGATTATGCATGGGGGTTGGGAGGAAGACATGAAGAAGGAGATTTGTGGATCCTCAGTGTTCCCAAAGGTGTTCTAAGGTGTATGGGCATATGTTTGTCCAGAGAGAGAACAGGTTTTTTTAACTCAAGGACTGCAGTACTTGGCATAGTGCCATACACAGATAGATTTGTGATGACTGTGATAGACAGGGGCATAGGAATAATGAGTGCTCAAGCAGCCCCTGGGCTAGGTCAAATGAAAAGAAAAAAATCCCTGTCTCTTAGGATCTGTTTATTCATAATTAATAAAATGTAAGAGTGGTATTAATGAAAGTTTTGCTTGAGGACCCAGTTTTAATGTTTTATAAGAGGACTTGCTTACCAGTGAGATTATGCAGCATGTAAAATGCTAATGTCGAGGTCTTCCCACACCAAGTCCTGAGTAGATCCCTTTAGTTAAGAGATTGAAAAGACAGTGGCTGGTAACTGGTTGAGCCTCATGGATTGTCTGTTCTGTGACTTGCTTGAACAAATACACTTTGAGATGTGTTATTTCCTAGGATGATTTCCACATCTGATCCATCTGATATTGGTTATTATTAGTGTCGATTCATATTGACATTTCTGATTTTTCTCCATGTTCGGGGTTGTAAAAGAAAGAAGAGGCAGAGAGTTCTGTACCTTCCAGAAACTACATTTTCTATTTAAACTAATACTCTAGCAATAAAAATAATAATTTAGCAAGTAATTGCTCAGGTACAGAAAAGTGAACCAAATATTTCTAGAAAATCTGTGGGAGCCACCAGTTTGAGTAATAGGTAGGAATGGCAATATCTATAGAAGTCTGATAGGTTTCCATTCTGGAAAAGTTGCATCATCCCTCTGCATGGCATACTTATTCTTTTTTTAACCTTTCTAGTAGAGAGATATATTTGGATTTTTGATGAATTACAAAAAGTGTTTGATACAGTGTTGTCTTAGACTACAAGTATTCCAAATAAGCTGGTGAGAAAATATAGTATGATTTAATCTGTGCCAACCCTTATTACTGAGATGGATTCACACTAAAGCTTTGGACCAAGGAATAAGGCATACTGTAGATCTTTCCAGGGCCCAAATCCAGTCCACCAACCAAGTGAGTATCTAACAGAGACACATGTATCTACTAGCAGGTGATTTGGTTAGATTTTCTTTTGAAGAAAGGGAATGTAACCAGTTTTGCCCAGTTCTTGGTAGATTTAGAAATTATGTAAGGGATAGTAGAGAGAAGATAAGAAGCACACTGTTAGCTAGGAAAGCTGAGTCTCACTGCTGATGCCGAGAGCCTGGTGAAACTCTATCCTGTATTTCTCTTGCTGACAGTCAGGCCCAGGAGTCCAGGATCTAGGTGGTGTTAGGATGGGACTGGAGTCTGACAGCTTCCCTAGGTTTGGCTTCCTCTTGTGATCTTCAAAGTACTAGCACTTTTTTTTCCTTTCAGAAAGAACTCCCTATGTTATTGTGTTTTTTAAAAATCATTTATTTTCCAATTTTATAAGTAATAGAGGAAAGAAATCAGCACACACAAACCTTGCAGATCCCCTAGCCACAGGCAGACCTCTGCACGGCCACATCTTGCACCCTGAACTAAAACAAATCAATTCTTTCTTTAGCCACGAGAAATTATATTTCATCCTAAAGTAAAGAATGTCCTGTTCCCTCCACTTGATGCATTCAATAATCCATCAGATAATCCAAAGAACCAACAGAAACAATGGACTTATTTAACGTAGAATGCTGAGTTACTAGCAGGGTAAGAACGCTGTGAGTCAAATACCACGACAGAATGCCCAAGGTTGGTTGCTGTGCTAACTTTTCCACTGTACTGAGCTTTTTCCCTATAAAGTGACATTTTTACCTAATTTCCTACTGCCTCCTTTATTGATAAGAGGAAAGAAAAACTTGTTGGTGTTTCTGTAATCATGCCTTGGGGTTTGTTGGGAGAGAACAGATTAGTGGGTCTCAGAATAGAATAGTGTATGTGACACCATGGAGAAATTGTGCAGGGAGGTTATGGAGAAAAGTAAGTAATAAAATCAGTGATAAGCATTGGTAAGTCAGAAGTGGTGTGTTGGAATGAGCATGGTGTGAGGTGCATAGGAGGTGTGATTTGAAAGTGTGAGATATTTGGGAACGCTGTGTAAGAAGTTATCATGTTTATGATAATATACAGGACCTAATAACCATTTTCCAATACAGTTTTGCCTCCGATTTTCTCCTTAGTGTGTATATGGCAATATAAACAATTATAGCTGGCTTCCACTTAATGTGATTTGTACCCAAATAAGCACTGATACAAACTATATTACGGAAGATCTGAGAATGTTTTCCATTTTAGCTGCAAACTTTAGGGTGGAAAGCAACGTAAGATGTATTCATGCAAAAATCAGAACAAGTGACCAGTTTGTGTGTTCCAGGTGACAGTGAGGGTGATGAAGAGGAGACCACACAAGATGAAGTCTCTTCCCATACATCAGAGGAAGACGGAGGGGTGGTCAAAGTGGAAAAAGAGTTAGAAAATGCAGAACAGCCTGTTGGTGGGAACAGTGTGGTAGAGCATGAGGCAAGTGACAAATGGCTCCTGAGTCCGGGAACCTCCTTACCCTTCTACTCTGCCCAAGATGCCTCTCTTCCACATGTAACACTCTTGCCTCTGAGGGTCTCCTGGGCTTCATATGAAGCCTGTCTTCCTTCCCAACATGAGTTACCCAAACCTCAGACACACAGTTCTCTTCACACCCAGCTTTCCTTTTCCACCCACATATCACTTCACTCCCACACAGCTCTTCTTCCTAAAGCTCCCCACTTCTTCCCAGCAGAACATCCGTCTTTGCAGAACTATTAGTTGACTTCCTCAGGTGTACTCTTGAATATGCTTGCAAATTTCAGTCAAAGTCTTAACTGAGGTGCCATCTTTTCACTAAACTGTTTCCTAAGGATTCCTGCAAGAGGCATGGCAGTAGGGAAAGCTGATCTTCTCTCTACAGAGTTTACCTTAGGGGAAAAAAAAAAAAGATAAGCTCTCTCTGGAGTAATACTATGTCTTCATGGCAGGAAGCCTTGGAGAAAATGAAGATGGGAGCAAATTTAGTTCCCTTTCCCCTATCACTTTTTCCTTCGACCCACAATGGGAACCTAATAATAACATATGATAAGAGGTCGTGTTCCTTTTAACAGGATACCCTTTTAAAAGAAGTAGGGGCAGGGAAGAGACTGGTAAACTGTGTTCAAAGGGGCACGGAAGAGACTGGTAAACTGTGTTCATGAATTGCCTACTTGTTAAATTGCAGGTCACGGAGAATTTGAATTCCGACCCCTTACTTGGACTCTGCCAGTGTCCCCTCTGCCAGCTGGACTGTGGGAGTCGGGGGCAGCTGATTGCGCATGTGTACCAGGTATGGCGTGCGGAGCCGCATGCTCCAGAACACGGGTGCCAGCAACTTGTGTAGCCTTTGCCTCCAACCCCGGAAAGAACCTTGGGTTGTTGCTTCCACCAAGACTCCACTCCAATCCTCAGAAAATTGTAGAGAATAAGTGGGATATGTTGAGTGAATATGTTCTGGGTTCCCAGGCAGACACACTGTGAAAATTAAGTATCATTTTTTTTCTAAATTACTTAAGACATATTTAAAATAGTGAAATAGAAACTGGGCTTTGTTTTAAAGAAGAAAAAATGAGTTAACATAGGTGTTTCTGAAGTATTGGAGAAAGACAGTGTAAACCAGGGGATCAGAACTAGACAAACTTTTGTTTCCTTTTTTTTTCCTGATCCAGTCGCAGAACATGTGCCTTATGCTCTGTATTGAACAGGCATCAGCACACATGGCAGCCTGAGTTTTACCATAAAAATAATTGGTTCATGAGGAGAAGCATTTCTTCAGGAGACTGATTTTAAAAGACTGAAGAAAAGGCAGTGCATTTAAATACCTTTTGGATATCAGTCTTTCCATCCAGCTTCTAGACTTGACCTTCAGTGCTCCTTTAAAATGCACTTGTGGGCTTCCCTGGTGGCGCAGTGGTTAAGAGTCCGCCTGCCGATGCAGGGGATGCGGGTTCGTGCCCCGGTCCGGGAAGATCCCACATGCCGCGGAGCGGCTGGGCCCGTGAGCCATGGACGCTGAGCCTGCGTGTCCGGAGCCTGTGCTCCGCAATGAGAGAGGCCACAACAGTGAGACGCCCATGTACCGCACAAAAAAAAAAAAAAAAAAAAATGCACTTGTACCTACACAGCATGTGGCAAGCAGGCCGTGAGAAATTATCCTGAGCAAGAATTCTTCTCAGGCTATGGAGTCCCATTGTCCCCCAAGCCAGCCACGTGTCCCAGTACGTAGTCAGAACTCAAACTAATGAAATCTGAGTGATGGTCTGGATGGCCTTGCCCTTCTGAAGGCCCTTTAACACAAGAGACTCTTACTTTTCCAGGTGCTAGATAGGGAGAATAGTTGCAAGTCCTTGTTCTAACACTAAGGAAAGGGGACATTTCCCAGAAAGTAGTTCCTAAGTGGGTACAGATTGTCCTGGAGCTGGTGTGAGTTGACAGATTAAGGCTCTCTTTTACAGCACACTGCAGCAGTGGTGAGCGCCAAGAGCTACATGTGTCCTGTCTGTGGCCGGGCCCTTAGCTCCCCCGGGTCATTGGGTCGCCACCTCTTAATCCACTCGGAGGACCAGCGGTCTAACTGTGCTGTGTGTGGAGCCCGTTTTACTAGCCATGCCACGTTTAACAGGTTAGCTGGGCAACTGACCCTCTGTGCTGGGAACAAATTACCGGGTGTGGGTTCTGCTTTCCCAAGTCGAAGTGAAGGTTAGAGATGGGCAATGCAAAGGGAACTGACTCTTGACTCTTTGTAAATACAAGTAATGAGGCTAGTAAATATGTCCATTCCATTAGACATCCTCAAAGGGAAATGAATTCTTATTTCTTTCCTCGATCAGAATATCTTCAACTAGAAAGAGATGTGGGGAAGACCAAGACCATTCATGAGAAAGAAGTTACAGGGTGCTGAGAGGACCCTAATGTGAGGACAGAGTCTCCACTGTGTCCCAGGAAGACTGGAACTGTGTAAATTGTGTCTGAGTCCCATTTGCTAGTGTACAACGCAGGGTCGGCTGGGAGGAGGTGGAGCCAGTGGACTGGACCTCCCCTGAAGGCAGCCTCCGCCTCAGGGAGGACTGCCCTGCACAGTTCCTACAAACACCATCAGTCCGGCTTGAATGGAACTGCACATTGTAAGGGCTCATCTGATTTCTGGTGGCTTGCTATTGTGGTTGGCTCAGCCCCTAACTCCAGGTGGGCTTTAAGACTTGGTAGACAACCTAGCCCAAAGAAGGGCAAGGGTGGAAAGGTAGAGGAGGTCTCCCAAGCACTCATACTGACCCCTAGTGGTGAACTTGGAGCAACTGGCCTGGTAGGACAGAGTAAGTCAGGGCTGGATACCTGAGCCTTGTTAGACCGTGGCATTAACCATTTAAACTTTTTGCTTTCCAGTGAGAAACTTCCTGAAGTCCTTAATATGGAATCCCTACCACCAGCCCACAGTGAGGGCCCCTCCAGTGCTGAGGGGAAGGACATTGCCTTTAGTCCTCCAGTGTACCCTGCTGGAATTCTGCTTGTGTGCAACAACTGTGCTGCCTACCGGAAACTGCTAGAAGCCCAGACCCCCAGTGTACGCAAGTGGGCCCTGCGTCGACAGAACGAGCCTTTGGAAGTCCGGCTGCAGCGGCTGGAACGAGAGCGCACAGCCAAGAAGAGCCGGCGGGACAATGAGACCCCCGAGGAGCGGGAGGTAAGGCGCATGAGGGACCGAGAAGCCAAGCGCCTGCAGCGCATGCAGGAGACAGACGAGCAGCGGGCACGCCGGCTGCAGCGAGATCGGGAGGCCATGAGGCTGAAGCGGGCCAATGAAACCCCGGAGAAGCGGCAGGCCCGGCTCATCCGGGAGCGGGAGGCCAAGCGGCTCAAGAGGAGGCTGGAGAAAATGGACATGATGTTGCGAGCTCAGTTTGGCCAGGACCCTTCTGCCATGGCAGCCTTAGCAGCCGAAATGAACTTCTTCCAGCTACCTGTGAGTGGGGTGGAGTTGGACAGCCAGCTCCTGGGCAAGATGGCCTTTGAAGAGCAGAACAGCAGCTCTCTGCACTGAACCACACCCTCCTGCCTGCCTTCCCACTCAGCCGTCCCCAGGGTCCTGTCCTTGCTGCTGGAGGCAGGCCCGAGTTTATTGCAGGTGGACCTGTGTACCCCTTGCATATGGGAGCAGGATGATGGGGTCAGGAGGGACCCAGCTCAAGGCAGCTCTGGATGAGGGAGCAGGCACTCCAGACACCTTGACTCCCCAGCCCACTGCTGCAGGGCATGAGCATAGGACTCTGGGGCCCTAGTGTGGCCCACACCCACCCCACGGAGTTGTGAGGGCTAATAAATTAATTTTATCTTTACTGGCCCTTTCCTGCTTTTCTCTCGATTTCATTCTAGCAAATCTAGGAGAGACGTGGATGGAAGTTTTCAGGCAGGGACGTCTAGCCATTGTCTTTTTCTGAGGGAGGGTGCTCCTCACCAAAGGCTCTCCCAGCAGAGATCCCTTATTTGGCCCTTCACAAGGTAATGACACTAAGGAAGAACCGATGCTGACTTTGTGAGGGTGCATGCCCACAACACTAATGAAGATCACCTGTGGTCCCAAGAGCTATTTCAACCCAGCTTCCTTTTCCAAACTCAGAAGTAGACGCCTTTCCTCATAACTGGCATTTCTAAAGAGGATGACGTATTTAGACCAGGTACCAGCTACTTTTCCCAGTCTGCCAAACTTTTAAAAATTCTACCCTAGACAGCACTCAGTTGCATTCAGGAATACATTCATAGAAATAGCTGCAATATTAAGGTTCATAGTGCCGAGGAACTCATGTTTGAGAGAAGAGGTAAAAACCCATCTTTTTATTTATTCCTCAGAGCCAAGGTAGGATAATAAAACCCACTGAGGAAAATCCAGAATTAAGGTGCCATGAGAGCTCAGGTCAGTAGCGGTCAAGGCCAGAGCAAAATGACGACTCTGGCAGTATGTATGGCTGCCAAACCATGGAGGAGACGAGCTGAGGTCATTTCTAAAAAGGTTCTGTGATGGTACACAACAAGCACAGAACTTTCCTTAGCCTGCACCAAAGGTTGTATCCAGTTTAGATAATTACAGATCTTGAAGTCCAGAAGGAAGTGCCCTAGTTAAGTTGTAGCCAGAAAAATAACTATGCCAGGAATGTGGACCTCTTCCAATATCGTAACAAGGAAACTTGGACTCCTCTCTGACCTCCACAGGTTCAAGGCTATTTAAGAGTGTTAACTGACCCCCCACCAAACCAGGGTTAATTCCCACCAGGCAGGCCGAAATATTTGTCTTTAAAAATACAAAAATATTAATAAGCTTATTACAAAATACTGGACATTTAAAAGAAAATATTTAATTGAGCCAAATGGCTTTTTCTCACAGAGCCCACGTGGAAGTCCTACTTGGGATGTTTCAAAATGGTTGAGCACTCATTATGTGTCAAAGATTGTTCTGAGCACTTTTGTGGATTATCTCATTTAATTTTTACAACGAACTGTGAGTTAACGCAAACTCAGGAATTAGGTGCCTGGATTTAACATTCTGTACTGCTAATTAATAGCTGTGTAACTTTGTGTAAGTTACTTAAACCTCTTGGTTTCCCCACCCACAAAGTGAAAATAATAGTACTAGCAACAAATTGTTATTAATATATAATGCACCTAGGCTATTTTGTGGCATGTAGCAAGTGCTCAATAAATGTATGAGTAACTGTCATGTATCTGAGTGCTTCACCTCTTACTAGTGGCAAGCTAAGTTCTGGAGCTGACTTATTCCAGAAATTTCTGGCAGTATTCCTGAGAAAAGAATTGGAGAAAAGGCCAGCAGTGAGGGCATCTACAGGTCCTTGTGACTGATTGTGCTAGAACAGTATCTGAGTCTACAGGTAGATTTCTGGGTCCCTGAAACACACACAACAGAACACACAGACCATGCTTCAGGACTAGCTCGTGCAATCTGCCCCCAGCCCACCACATGAAGATGGGCACCATTTGCTCTCTATTTCAAGCTCTGCCACATAGGCCTTCTATCCCCCACCCCATGGCCACCATCTAAGGCTGGGATACGAAGAAGGCGCAAACACCAAAAGGAAAAGCTAGTAGTTTATATAGATAGATATATAGATATATAGATATTGATATATATTGTGTTTACATAGTCCACAAGTTAAATGCAGGTATCCATAAGAAGAGCATTAACAATAAAAATACAATCTGTGTGTAGCCAAGTACAGAGACTTAAAATGGTAAAACAGCAAAAAGGATCTCACAAAAGTACAAATATACAGTACAAATTGATTTATTTAAAACAGTTACAAAAAAGCACAACAAAATAGAGATTATCCTTAGAATTATTAATGCTTTGTTAAAGATCAGGTAGGATTAGAGGGTAAGAAATGGTATCGGGTGGGGGGAGCACCTGACTAGTTCTAAGGCTTTAGATACAATGCAGTTGATTACATATTAATTTAGCCATTACATACTGGGGATAGTAGTTGGGGGATCAGTAATTTATCTACAGGGAACTCCTACACAAATCAGATCCATCCATCAGACCTCCCCAGTGCCATCCTTCTCTACTACTCCTGAGGACCCTAAAGCCAGCTGGATGACAACATTTCCATCCTTTCTCCACCCCATTCCCTATCCATATATTCTTCCCTCCCCTAAGGTGCTGTGCAAGCTGAGAGCAGTCTGCTCTCTGCAGCTGGAACATATACTGTTTTGGCTACAGGGATCCTGTGTGTGACTAGGAAGGTTGTAGGGGACAGCCTTATTTTTAATACTTCAAGTTTGCCACGAGTCTCTTCCCCGACACAAGCTTCTCCTGAATGCGAGCGTCACGCAAATGAGGGATGAACCCTGCCTTCAGCAACATCAGCAATGCACTAACCACTCACAGCTCACAACTATGTGCATACTCCCTGTCTGGGGAGTGGGTGTAAAACCACTGTGTCATCAGCTTGTTCACACTCGCGCGCTCTCTCTCTCTCTCTCTCTCTCTGAAGAACCTCAGTCCCCATGACAGTCATAAAGACAGAAATAAATGCTTGAAAGTTTGACAATAGGTAAAGGCACATGGGCTGCCGCCACACACACTGTAGACAGGAACCCAGTTTGAGGCCATCTTCACTGCTGGGCATTTGCAGCAGAATGGCTTGGGGATCACACAGACTTTGAATTTGCAGTCTACCAGGGGAGGATCTAGGCTTAACAGGAGAACGAATAAAGAAACCTTAGTGTGAAAAGTGCATTTATTACTACTGTTCCTGCTGGGGAGGCTCAGCAGGGTAAACCGCACCACCTCTCCTCCTTCCGCCCCAGGCACTGTGCATAGTCTGCAGGTAAGGAGAGAGTGCAGTCAACTCTAGCATCTCAAGGGCCAGTGTCATCCTAGGCCCAGACCAGGATTCTGGCCCAAAGATGGATCCTAGAGTTGAAAGAGCAACTGACAGCTGCAAGGACCCAGATGCTTATTTTATTATTGCATAATGTGGGAGGACTTCCCTCTCCCAGGGATGCTGGAGGGTGAAGGCTTCCCGGCAAAGGGCTAACAGGTTCCTGGTCAACATCCAACCTAACACGGTTCAGCTCTTCAACTGTAGTGTACACTTTTTCCCATCTGGAAAGTATTGTAGCTTCAGTGTGGTTTAGTAAACTTAGCCCTAGGAGGCCAAGAAGTCTCCCTAAAACTTGGCCTCTGCCCTATTTGCTTTGTTTTTAAGACTGTGACTTAATCTCCCATGGCCAATTCAACCAATCTGGTTATCTTTACTCCAATGGACCCAAGCCCTTGCCCAGTGAACCCATGTCCACCCTTTATCTCCAGTGTGATCACTCAACTCTTCAACATGCCTGCTTGTTGCAGGTTTAAATCATACCACCACCCTGTGCATCTTCTATGGCGCCCAGTGGTAAAAATAAAACTAAACCCCACCTGAGGGTCTATTTCAAACTTCAAACGCTCCCCCAACCCCAGAATCCATTTAACTGGAGCCAGATGAACCTCCCTGGGATGCTGACACAGGCCCTAATCTGGTTCCCCATCATTTAATTTTTAAAACAGGACACAAGATATCATAAAGGAAAGCAGTTAATACAAAGAAAACACCCACTTATAGGACCTGCTTGTCTCTCCCTCAAGAGAGTCAGATATTTGGAGCCAAAGGGCTCCCAACAAGCACTGAAGCCATATCCCTTTGGATTCACCAGCCCACCAGCAGCATTTCATACTATCCCTACTCAAGATGACTTTGTTATAAAGTAACCCTTGCACATGTAAGGATGGACAGGATGCCTGGATTTCACCTATATGGCCAAAGACACAGAAAGACAGAGAGCTATCAAGGGCAGCAAGCAGGACAGTGAATAGACAGCAGCAGTGGCAAAGCAGCACAGACCAGCTGGGACCAAGAGTGTAGAAGGGTCAGTCCAGATCTACTGGGGTCCCTCCCCCTTGGGTACGAGTGCTCAGCTCTGACCTCCCAGTCTCCCCTTCCCCCATGCCACTCCCCCTCCTCTGTGTACACTAATCTTGATAGGAATGATGATCCAAGACTGGGATGTATTACCGTCCTTCACCTGGTTCCCCTACTCCCAAACTGGTATAGGCATTTCTATTTAATGCCAGAGTTAGCCATCTTCCTTTCTACCCCTAAGCTCTGGCACTGTCCTACTAATGACATTGGCCTTCTTTAACTGCCCATTCCCCCAAAAGCTGACAGCTTCCCTCCAAAATGCTGTCTCAAAACTGCTCTTACATCTCTTATAATAACACTTACGAAATCTTTAAAAGGAAGAATGGACACACCATAGGTTACTCTCATTCCTCATGCCTGGAAGAAAAGACTGCAACAGAGGGAAAAGGTAAGGGGAATACCTCAGCTCTGACCAAGATTTAGAGCAGAGCTTCTTCCCCTGGGAGAAGACACCTCTGCAGCGCAACAAAGTCAAGTATTAATATATTACATACGCATGGCACAGTATTATAGGAAGTGCTGGTGCTGCTCCACCAGCAAGAGACAGAAGAGGAACAGCAGCAGAAAGTTCAGGGCCCAACTCGCCAAGGTGCACAAGATTTTCTCTTTCCAGGATTAAGGGGAAGTTACCAGGCTGGGCAGTGAGGGTTTCTTGTATTTAAACTACTTGGCCTGTATCTGGTTAGATATACGTTTGTTCCCATAAGGAGGAAGCTCGGTTGGTGCCCTTGGTGGATATTTCTTTAGTGTCCACTGTGTGCCTGTCGCTATATTCAGTTGATGAGCCTTCCTAATGAGGAAGGATGTTTCTGAGAAACCCGTGCATGAGAAACTAGGAATGAGTTGCTCACGGAACAGCCAGAAACAAGGCCTTCTCCAAGGGCCGTCCTCTGAGAGGATTCCTCGAGACTCAGCCCCACAGGCCCCCAACCGTGGGAAACAAGCCAGAGAAAGCAGCATTCAGAGAGATAAGGGGACAGAGAAGGGAAAAGACATGATCCCAAATGTGTACAAGGTTGAGTGTTCACCAGACACGGTTGGTATTTGGTTCTGAGGTGAACTGGAGACTTACATACTTGTGGTCAGGTCAGCAGCTTCCTCTGGACGGGCCTCCAAAAGCTGACTGACCAGGTAACTGCTCTCAAGGAATGAAACAGTGGAGTGTAGGGCTTGCAGCGAACAAGCCAGTCTCAGTCACTTTGTTCCCCCAGGAGAACAACCTTTAGCACCTGAACACTAAGAAGGACTCCATTCTCAGAACTCCCCCTCCCCCTAGGAGGTAGGTAAGATTATTTATCCCCATTTGGCAGCTGGGGAGGAAGTGAAAGAGCGAGAGGTCACAAGACTTGCCTAAAGTCTCTGACAGAGCAGAGATCAGACCTCAGAGGTTTGGGACTCCTGACAACAGGCTAGGCCTTGGCCAGTCCATCTTGAAAGGAAATGCCAGGGTCATACCCCAGGAGAAGCCTCATAAGAGAGCTAAGTGGACAATACCCTGAGTTGTTCAAGAGTCTAAAGACCCCCCAAAAAACAAACAAAAAACCCACCCACCTACCTGAAAGCTGAGGGGGGAAGCCTAATTCTCAACACCCACTGGAATCCCACAGTCCGAGGTGATGCTGAAAGTCGTGAAGAAAAAGTGGGCTTAAGACACGGGGCAAATGCAACTAAGATTGAAAATACTCTTTGCAGAGGAATACTCCACCATGAAATGGAATCTAGGAGACTTTTCAGGCATTGAAACATTATCAAGACTATTCTAGGGAATTCCCTGGCAGTCCAGTGGTTAGGACTCTGCGCTTTCACTGCTGAGGGCCCAGGTTCAGTCCCTGGTCGGGGAACTAAGATCCCACATGCCACATGGTGTGGCCAAAATTTTTTAAAAAAAGAGTATCCCAAAACCTTAGAGCTGGCTATGGGAGGAGACAGCCTGGAGAAGCCTGAATGCTGGGAGGAGTGGAGTAAGATGGGAGGGACTCTGTAAAAGCGCAAGGATGGGCACTGCCCAGCCAGCTGTACTGGCCCCAACCCGGGGCATAGTTCCATTTGTTTCTCCACCAACTGGTTCAGCTGCAGAAGACGAGAGGACATGATTCTGAGTTTTTAAAAATAGAGAATAGAACTGAAAGGGAAACCAGAGAGACCCCTACACACCAAGAACTAGAGGTCTTGGTCAGAGTGGACAAAACCAGTTTTGCAGAAGGGGAAAGGCAGTGCAGCTACAAATAGGCCCAGGTCAAGACACCATGCAGACAGGTTAGGTCAGCGGAAGGGTGGGGGCAGTGCAGGCACTTAGGCACAACATAGACAGACAGAGGACCAGGTGTAGGGGCCTAGGGAAAAGGGTCCACTGGTTCTTTCAAAAGTCACCATTACCAACTAGAGATTCAGTACAATTTCAAAGTGGGTCTGGCATGCTGAGTAGGAGGAGCCTTGTTAGGTCAGCTACCTTTCCAGAAGCCCTGCCTACAGCCCGGTCAGTCTGGCCATTAGGTCTTTCTCCCAAAGTCCCGTGACTGGGTCCCCGCCAAGGCAGTACTTCACTCTGAACCCTGGAGCGGCTTCTCTCTCCTAATGCTAGAAGCCTTGTGGGAGGAATGATGGGGAGAGATGGGAAAGGGCTGAAGCAGAGGATCAAGCAGAGTCCCCTGCACACCCAGCCTTAGACATCTGTAACAAAACTACCCTTTAAAGTGCACAGCTCTCAAAAGAAGAGTTCTGGGTGGGAACCCTCTTATTTCCAAGCATGGGGCCTCCTGCCCTCCCATCACAAAAAAGAAAGGAAAAAAAAAAAAAAAACTTCAGATAGCTGAACTGCTACTATAAGCTGTGGATCATCATTTTTGGCTCTTTCTTTGCTCCCTCCCTCTGCACCTGCTCCCAAAGCCTGACTCTCTCCTTGCAGGAGCTAGGGATGAGGAGGAAAGAACAGGGAGGCCCTGATATTTGGAATGTTTCTTATCCTGCGTGCACCCCCTTCCTTCCTTGGCCCGGGCCTGCTGCTCCCCATCACAGCACCCTCTGGGGCTGTTCTGAAAAGATGCCATGGGGTAATGGGCAACAGACCATGCCTTGGGAGGCTGCCTTCACGCCTTCTCTTCCCCACTAACCTCACTGCCAAGAGAGCCATCCCCTGCTCGGCATGTGCAAATCCTCTGCTTGCTCACGGTGAGGCCCAGCTCCGGGGTAGCATCCCAGTCCAGGTCTGGGAGAGGTTCATTTTCCTGCATTGGAACGCCCTTCAATGGACAGCTTTACCTCCTGTGGAATGAAAGAGGGACGGAGCAGCGCAGCCCGTGCCTCCTCCCCTTGCATGCCGTATCTTTGGAAGCTCGGGGCTGGCCAGCAGGCCTGAGCACCAGGCTCTGGCTGCAAGGGCTCTACCATTCGGGAGCCCTCGCCTAACGGCTGGCTTTTCCCATCACTGTCACATTGCTCTCGGGGTCCCAAGACTGTCCTCTCAGGCCTTTCTCGGGGAGGAGCCAGCTGGCCAGGGGGAGCACAGCTGGACTGAGAAACTGAGTGACTGTTCAAGCTCTGTAAACTGATAGAGATGCAGACATCTCCCACCTGTAGCCGATGGCAGGGCAGAGAGAAGAGCTGTGCAGTCCGCCCAGGGCTGCAGGAGGACCAACCCTGGCCATATACAAAGAAGGGGTGCTCGGGGGGCACCTCGATGCTCACTTTGCTCTGCTGCTCACCCACCACGAAATGCAGCATGACAAATCCAGGCCACTGGCTCTCCTGAATGTCCACGACTGTGCTAGAGTCAATCTTCAGCCCCCCGCTCACTTCGGCACTGCGCACAAAATCCTGGGTCTGGAGGTCCTCCACCCGCTTCAGCTCCCCTGTAGCCAGCTGGATGATGGCGCCTTTCATGAAATGGGAGGGCAAGTGGGAAGAGGTAAAGGGGGGTGGCGTTGACTCCTTGTCTGGGAAGGCGGCTCTGGCCTGCATGTCCAAACTTGACGCCACCAGGATCTCCGAGCCCATGGGTAGCAGGCCTGGGTCAGTTCCAGTGGGCACCAGGTTGCCATTGGCTACAACCATTGCTTTGGGTAAAGGTCTATGTTTCAGGGGCTCCTGATGGGATTGAGGGTAGAACCCTCGGGCCTGATTTTTCTCGGCCATCTCTGCTGTGTTCCTGGCTGACCCTCGCCCCTCACCCTGATGGTCGGGGTTATGATGGGACAGGTTGAGGGGGCTGGGCTCACCCTTCCTCTGAGCTGCCACCACACGATAGTCCTGAGAAGCTAAAGCACCAACCACCCGCTGGACCTCGAGGTCGGTGTCTGGGGTCCCTCGGTGTGCTGGCACTGCCACCTCTACCCGCGCAGTCTGAGAACCTGAAAACAACTGTCCATCCACCACACATTCTACCACTGGCACCAGTCCCTGGCCCTCACCCTTGCTGTTGGGGGAGTCGAGGGCTTCGCTTTCCCGTCTCACTAAATTTCGCTCTCGTTGTCTCTGTCCATTGGCAGCGGCTGCTTCCAGAGCAGACTGGCCCTCCTGAGGGGTAAGAACTGGGCTGGCACCTGCTGGAGGGGTTTCATGCATGGTGTACCCAGCAGGCAGCCTGGACATCTGATAATAAATGGGCATCCGGCCTGGAGCGAGGTCCAGTGGCTGAGTACTCGAGTGATGTGGCAACTGCCCAGGTGGGGAGGTGGCAGAGGGGGCTTTGTTGAATGAACGGGCCGGGGATGAAGCCTGGGGGGGAGGAGTGGCTCCTTCTGCCAGGAGTGAGGCATATGGCACAAAGTGTGGAAGGTGAGAGGTGGCGAGGTTGGCAGAAGGAGAAAGGAGGGGACTCGGTAGGAAATTAGGTGGCACAGCATAGGGAAGGCTATAAGGAGACCCGATAAACTGCAGAGAGGTGGACGGGAGCTGAGCATAGTGGATTGGGGGATAGTGGATTCCTGGATGTTGAATCAGTGAAGACGCTACATTAAATGTGGGGGGCAAGGGGCTCATGTTCACCACAGATGGGAGGCCAGTTGGGGAGAAGGTGGCAGGTGGCACAGCCACCTTATACAGCATGCCATACTGGTCCACCGTCAGACCAGTGATGGCCTCAGCTCCATCACCCCCCAGGCTGACTCTGGCTCCTGCCTGGCTCTGCCCGGCCACCACCACCCCTCGGGACCATTCAGAGGCATCACTGGAGGGTGTGTGGTTAGTTGAGCAGCTGGTAGTTCTCCCCATATCCTCGCTGGTCACGGGGAGGTCTCGTTTCTTTGGTGGAAGGCATTCCTGACTCCTCTCATGAACAGGTTTCATATTGCTTTGTGGTGTTCCTGGAGCCTGGAAGGGGTCGGCTTGCTCCTTGGGGCATCAGAAGGGGCTTCTTTGTGGCTCCCCTGCACCCCTCTCTGCTGCTGGCTGGGGTGCCCACATCTGCTAGGGAACAAATCAGAGGCAAAGAAAAGTAACCTAGGGGTAAACCAAGTCAAAGGAAAGAGCAGGAACTGTGTCCACGGAGGAAGATGTAACAAAGGGGACTGCTGGAAAAAAAGAGGAATGAGAAAGGAGCAGACAAAGATGCTACCCTTCTCGCTCATCCAGCCTAGGACATGAAAGAAACAATCACGGAAACCACAAAGAGGTACAAGGACAAGCATTCAACAATGCATAAATAACCTGTGGGCTCCACAACCCCAGGGAAACCAACAGCTTCATGATTAGCTGTTCCTCTGACGGGGACCTTGACTATTCTAAGCCTTTTCCCTTAAGGGGGATTTGAACACGTGGTCTTTGCTGCTGGCTCCTTTTCCTAACTTTCTCCTTTTGCCACCAAACACTACCGTGCTATCTTCTTTCCTGAACATATGATCTCATCCTTGCTTCCTTTCCCCAGCCTAATTTGGGTTATTATCTCACCTATCCCCATCCCCCCCACCCCAGGCCTGCCTAAACTCTCATCCTCCTTTGCCTCATATCACCACTACCCCAAGGACCCAGGGGTCAGTCAATAGGTCCTGAGGTCTGCACGTCTTGTTTTTTTTTTTAAAAGTTGTTCCCTAAACATGTTATGAAAGTATCTTCTTCACCCCATGAAATACTACATTCAAACTTGGGCCCTATGGGGAGGTGATTGTACTGGTGTTTTCTACAGTTTATTTATTTCTCCTCTCCAAAGGGCAACAAAACTCTTCTGACCTCCCATAGACTTTGTGTTCCCTAGTTTGGCAAGACTTCTTTTCTTCCCATTGACCACCTTCAATTGGCCTTCTTCGTGCATTCCCTTCCTTTTTTCTTTTGCCAATGGCTCCTTTTCCATTGTAGGTCTGCTCTAGGCACCACTTCTTAAAATTCTGGTTCTATTCCTCCAAACATGCCTGTTTATTGCTATCTCAGGTCTATATGATTCATAAGAAAGTTCTCTCTCCCCTTTCTCTATCACCTTTCACACATGCTTTTGTCCATTTTCATAAAGTATCTTTCTGGTCTGAACATTTCAACACATACGAAATTTTTCACCTATTTCTTCCTATCAGGCTTCAGTTCTTCGGATCTGAAATGAGATTTCTATGATATTACACTCTGTTCTGTTTTTCCACTGCTGAATTCCAGATGTTTTTCCACAACAAGGTATCCAAAGCGCCTGTATTACCTGAGCTTCCAGTGGTGCTTCTGAGCAGCTGTAATAAGAAGCAGTGTCCTCCCCACTGGCTTGGGAGCCTAGGAGACAGAAATAGGAATAGAGTAAGCAGGAACCTAGCCTCTGATCCTCCCCAGGATCATCAAGAAAGGTAATTCCAAAACCACAAAGACATTAAAGTCCAGGAGTCCCTGCCTCCTACTCTTCTCCAGAGGTAACAACACATTAAATTCTAATTTGTAAGACAACATCTCTGGAAAAAAATTTCCATGTGTCAAACTTCATTGTTTTCCTTAACATCATATTCTTCGTTCTCTACCTGTACCTATTCCCCAAAGGTTAAATTTACTTCCAATCCCAATTTCAGGTAAATGTACAAATAAACGTGGAAGACTCAACATTGTCCCCATGTGAACAAAGGGAAGCAGGAAAAATCAGCCTCACGGATTTCACTTTTATTCAGGGCTGATGAAAACACAGATGTGGAGGTTATTTAAATGAGATAAGAGGCACTAGAGGAAAAAGAACAATTATTTATGTTTCTGGGGCAGAAAAAGAGGTCAAGGGGGAGTCACTCAAAGGGAAGCCTTATTAGCAGATTTCCAGGGTAAAAAAACAGGCTCCTCTGTGTGTGTGTGTATGTGTGTGTAAAATTTTCTAAGTGACAACTTTGTACCACGTGCTGAATCAGGTGTGACAGTAACTGAAAACATTCCCTTTGTCCTCATGTAGCCTACCAGTGGGAAACAAAACTCATGCTAAACTATCAATATCTGAATCTACACATGCCAGAAACGTTAAGCACTGAAGAACAGAGCCTTAATCTCTAAAAACAGAGAAAGTACTACTGACCAGTACTCAGAGAAACTACTACCCACTGCGCTGTCCAAGTCCTAAAGAACACTGCACGCCTCAAACCAAACTGAAGACACTTCCCTCTTAAGATCAGCAAGGTGCAGATGTACAAAAAGAAAAAAGTGACAAGATAGGAAAACAAGGTGGAAAGACAAATTCTTGGTTCCATAAACACAAATTTACACAGTGGGCACAAGTCTTGCATCCCTTCTTTGCCAGCAGTTCCAGTGACTGAAAAGCAGTTAGATTTCTCTCTCATTCCCAACTGAAAATGGGGTCACAACTTCAATTTCAGAATGATACTTGCTTCTCACAACTAAAGCATTAAAGAAAACCTGCCTTTAGGTCACAGAGGGGTTAGCCAAACACAGGCTAATAAAAGGACTGAAAGAGGCAAAAGGTCTGCAGGAATAACAAAGAGCCAAGCCTGTGCACTAAGTTCCCACAACGCAAAACACATTTCGGAATCTGAAACTTCGGCCTCTGAAGAGGCTCAATGAGGATTTCTCCAGGGGAAGACGCAGCTTGTGACCCCAGCCGAGCTAACGGGAAAGGAGGACCATTCCGGAGAGCTGCCAGCGCTGGCAGCACAGCCCGGAATCAAGAGGGTGAACCCAGCCTCGGACTCGAATTCGCTGAGGGCGAGAGGTGCGCCCGCCAGAAAGACAAGAGCTTAGAAGAGACAGGGGTTATGGCTTCCCTTGATCCCGCAATCCTTGCCCCAAAGGGGGTAGGGCCCGAAATTGGAAACTCTGCATTTAGAGAGTGGGGGGTCGACCTTTCAAGCAGAGGGGTAAGGGCGAGGCCCCGCAGGCGCTGCTTCCTTGTTTGGGGGCCCCTTCCCGCCCCGAGGACTCGGACACCCCGGCCCGCCAGGACAGTCGCGGGGGAGCAGGAACCTGAGGCCTCTCTCTGGGCCGGGCCGGTGAGAAGCGATCGGGGGTCTAAGCGCGGCCTCTTTCGCTCCCTCGGTCCGCGGGGCAACGGGCTCTGGGGGGCCACTTCCTCCAGAGCTCCGAGCCCAGGCCTGCTTGGCCCCAGTGAGGCCGACTCGGCGTCCTCCATTCCCGGCGACACTCACCGGCCCATCTCACGGCGCTCCCCGGGCTCCTCCCGCTGGTCCCGGAGCCGCCGCAACGGCGGCCGCCGCCATCCCCGGCCCCGGAGCCGCCCCACACCCAACGCCCCCCCAGGCGGGCGCCCGAAGATGGTGTCAAGCGCGTACCGCCCCCGGCGCGGGGAGATTGCGTCACGGCCCCGGGCCGGAGAGCGACGCCCAGGAGTACCCGGGAGAGGACTGTGCAGGCTGTCCGACCGTCGCCCCCAGCGCCCCCCTCTGGTGGGAAAACGAACTCCTCTCCCTGGGGCCGGGTCACGTAAATAGGACTGGGCCCGGCCCCCTCACCCTGACCCCACAAGGACCCTGATATCTGTCTACTCCAGTAAATTCTGGGGGTTCCCAAACACAGCCCTGAGGCGTGGCCATCATTTCCTGGACTTCGGGACCTGACTTTGTGAAGACTTCTTTGGGGGACCTCGGAGAGGTCCGAGGCGACCCCGGCCCAGGAGGGTAATGAGATACCCCTAGAGACCCAGGATGGAGATGGAGCTCTTTAAGAGTTGAGAAATGGCTCTGAGGGGGATGAGAATGGGCCGTGAACCAGGACCTAGGGGAAAGTGAAGCTAGTGTCTTGAAAGTCTGTGAGGAATGAGAGGATGGGGATTAGTACAGTGGGAAGCAGCTTAGTTTAGAGGGAAGAGGGCTTGACTACTTGATGAACTATGAGGTCACCATTCATTGCCAATAAACTAGCTGACTTTATAGTAATATGAACATCTGATTAACTTAAATGAAAAAAGGGAATTCCCTGGTGGTCCCGTGGTTAGGACCCGGCGCTTTCACTGCTGGTCCCGGGTTCAATCCCTGACCAGGAAACTAAAATTCCACATCCCTGCAAGCCCCACAGCTCAGCCAAAATAGAAGAAAAAAAAAAAAAAAACTAAGTGAAAAAAAATGAACACCAATTGAATTTATGCTTTGATTACAACTATGTAAAATAGTAGTTCTGCATACAGACAAAAACTGAACTGAGAAAAAAGTAACTTTAACTATTGGAGAGATTGGATTCTGAGCAGATTTTTCCCTTTTCAGTTTCTGCAAACTTTGTTCAATAAATAATCATTGATTTTGAAAGTACTACTGGCTGGGCGCTAGCTATCCAGCCTTTGGAAAATCGTTTTACTACTTTATACTTGGGTTTCCACTTCTGTGAAATGAGGAACTTGAACTGAATGAAGGAATGGGGGTGAAATGTAGATAGGAGAGCTCTCAAAACATTTTAAGTGAAAAAATAAGCACATATATACAGTGTGAGATCACATATTTGTTGTTAAAAGACATGTAATATTACAGTTGCATATATTTATGTATTTGTAGAGAAAAGGAGTGGAAGGATATGTAACAACTAGCTAACATTTGTTATCTCGGGAGAGGAAAGTGGAATTGGGTGGTGGCCAAGAGGAACAAAAGGGACTTATGTTACTGTTTGGATTTTTTAAGGAGACTATTACCTTAGAAATACTAAAATGAGTAAGTTAAAATACAAATAAAGTATATGATCTCTAAGATTCTTTCTAGAGAACCCTTAGACCTCAACTTTGATATTTTCTCACTTGGGTGGGAACAGAGAATTATCAAAATTATTGAACACTACACAGACACACACACCTTGCACCAGTGGGTAAAATATAGTGACACTACTGATTTGTAGCCATCTAAATCAACAGAGAACTTTGCTTTGTGAATATTAATATTATTTATAACAGTTGTCTTCTCAGTTTGTCCAAGAAGGAAGTCCTGTGGTCGCTCAGTGGCCCCATTTTAGTACTAACTGGCAGAATGGTTTCTAGTTCATTGCTTAGCTCACTAAACCGGCATTAAAACTGCCAAGATAGAGACCATCCAGGTGTATTCAAGGATAACCAGTTTCTCCCAGATCAAGATACACCCTCAGAGAGCTGGTTTTCAGGCAAAGTTGAAAGAGCAGACACTGGTAGATGCAAACAAAAAGTTCTTTGGCTACCAGACATTAACATAATCACTTGGTGCAAAGGTGTGTCTAATTTTTTTAAAAAAGGATGTTCTGATTGGTGAAGCACTGGTGACTTCCTGGTTTGGTGCTGCAGTCTCAAAAGGGTGGGTCATATCTTCTGTATCCTCTTCTAGAACTCTTTACTCCAAGCCATCTGCATTTCTTTGGTTGTACATATTGATGGTAGGAAGCCCCATAGTGACAGTTTGACAGGAATGTTAGTGACAAGTAAACTAATACAGTTTTAAATTTAAGATACTTAAATAACCCAAAGTTACCTCACTTCTCTAAAAATCTGTATTATTCTCTGGAATGTGGACAATTCCCTATTAAAGTTTTTTAAGTCAACCTAGGGTTTAAAAAACTGTAATTGGCTCAATAAATAGTCATTGAATGAAATTTCACAAAGATATCCCCAAATGGGAGACTTCCCTTGCTAATTCTTTTGCTCTCCTTTCCTCGTTTCTATTCTCATCTATTTTGCCTATTGGCTTTTTTTAGTCTCATCTGAAAATCCTTCATTTCTTTCACAGCTTTTTTTTCTTAAATTTCCACAGAATTTTAAGAACTGATGCAGTGAAAAGAGATTTTTTAAAGGTATTTGGGACATTTGGGGACTGAAAAATTAAACTTTAGTCTGCTTTGTCCACCTCTTCCATTTCCCTGGATTCCTATTAAATTTCTTTGATGTGTGTAGGTTGAATTTGTATGATGAGAGAGCTTGAGCTACCCTGCTGGACAGAAAATAACAAGGACAAAACCCTGCCATGCTAGTTACTCTGCCTAAAAGCAAGCAGGAGTTTCAAACCAGCTCTATGTTTGCTTAGTTCCTAGTTGGCGATTTTTCTAGACATGTAGTACAGGCAGGGTAAGCTCAGACAACCATCCCAACTTTTTTTGACATTAAGGGATCAAACCAGAGAGAAGTGCTGTTAACTTGGGAAACCATGTGTGTCATAAGAGGAGTAGGTGGCTTTTTTCATACTGTCATGTCTTCCTGCTTGTATGCTTTAGCATGCCAAGGTGTCATTTTAGGAAAGGAACTTTTGTCTTTATATTATTATTATTTTTAATTTTATTATTATTTATTTATTTTTGTCTGCGTTGGGTCTTTGCTGCTGCGCGCGGGCTTTCTCTAGTTGCAGTGAGCGGGGGCTACTCTTCATTGCGGTGCGCGGGCTTCTCATTGTGGTGGCTTCTCTTGTTGCAGAGCACGGGCTCTAGGTGCCAGGGCTTCAGGAGTTGTGGCGCACGGGTTTAGTTGCTCCGCAGCATGTGGGATCTTCCCGGACCAGGGCTCGAACCCATGTCCCCTGCACTGGCAGGTGGATTCTTAACCACTGTGCCACCAGGGAAGCCCCTGGAACTTTTATCTTTAGATCCAATGGCAGAAACAACAACTAATCTCAAGCATACATTAAAATTATAGAAATCCTTAGCAGATTTAGCTTTCCCTAGAAACGTGTTGGTTCCTGGTATTAAACTATTTTTCAAAAGTTTTCTAGCTGGCCAAATATAGGAATGTGCAATTTTCAAGCTTCTGTTTTATCTACTTCTCTGTGTTCTCATTTGCATATGCTTTTAACGTTATGCAACCTCTCCAGATTCCAATGGGGATTTCCCTTTCAAATTCATAAATATTTTATTTAGAAGGAGGTTTTATAACTTCTCCGCAAGTGACTATTATGTTCGTTGGGGAGGGGAATCTCCCTCTGTTGTCTACTTCCTCAGACACTTGCCAAAGACTTTCATTTTTGTCAGAAACTTCCTGCAGAACTCTCAAAAGTTGCAGTAAAAACACTGACAATTGGAATAAACTGAAAGAGATCTAACCCTTATTTGAATCACAAGAGTTGTATCTGGGGAACTGGTCCACAGAGAAACAAGTGCATTAAGGCCAGTACTAAGCAGCCAGGAATTCCTTACACGGGATTTGTTGAATAAATAACGTGGATGTGGAAAAATTAGAGCCTCTGATAACTCTCTTTGGCTGGGGAACTTCTCAGCAAGGTGATTTGCGAGCTGCTGTGCCTTGTGGTGAAATCATTTCAACTCTTCCTTCAAAGCTGATCCCCTTTGCGTCAACTTGCCACTGGTTGTCAACCGCTTAAAATTCCTGGAAAAAAAAGATAAACGAGTAAATTCTCCAGGCAGCACAGCAAGCTGCCTCTCAGATTCCTGTGCAATCCTCTGTGCCACCACCTCCCAGCGCCATGACATATCTCCTAAGACCTTACTTAGCAACTCTGGAATTTAAAGGAGTGTTTCTGAATTGTGGGAATGATTATTACAGTGATCAAATCATTTAAAAGTTTCCAAACACAGTTCTGTATCTTGACAGTTCTGTGTCAATACCAATATCTTTAGTTTTGCAAGATATTACCACCAGGGAAAACTGGGTAAAGAGTACCCTGGGTTGTTCTGTATTACTTTTTACAAACTGCATGTGAATCTACAATTATCTCAAAATAAAAAGTTTAATTTAAAAAGAGGTTTCTAGGGAATTCCCTGGTGGTCCAATGGTTAGGACTCCATGCTTCCACTTCAGGGGCCACAGGTTCTATCCCTGCTCAGGGAACTAAGATCCCGAGTGCTGCCTGGTGTGGACAAAAAGAAAAAGAAAATGTTTCCAAAGGTTTAAAATGTAGCATTATGTCCAAATTACTGGATTTCTCTCCACCAAAGCATAAAACTTTATCTAGTCAAGCCTTTTTAGATGTGCAGTAGCTATTAAGTTTGAGCTCCTGGGCAAATATTTCTGAAAGAGCTTCCTTAGCTTTTTTCAAACACACACAAAAAATGCTATTTCTTCTATCACATGACAGCTCAAGTAGTGTCATACCCATGAGCAGGAGTAGTAGCTGATGCCTGTTGTCTTCTTGCTGTAAGTCCAACTTATTTTATGTTGCCTTTTTCTCTTTCCTTATTCCAATGGATCACATGTGGGATGGACCCCTCAATAAACTGAGAAACATGATCTCTGGTTATGAGGAGGGTTCAGGTGAAATAAGTATTTCATGTAAACACAGTTTTCCTAGTGCTCCGTAAATAGCACTATTTATTATTGAATTACTATAGCCTATTATAGTAGTAGAGAGGCAGATGTTACCCAAACTTCCAAACTGATTTTTGGGCATTCTTTAGCCAAATCTTGCAGAGGGTGTTTGTGCATTACTTAGATAACAGGAGCCTAAGGAAAGTACCCAAAACAAATGAAATTTAGGGAAAACCAGTGGTACCCATTATGGTTACCATGAACAAAGAGGATGACATTGATGGTGTACATAGAACTTGTGAATTTTAAACTGCATGCCCATGTGTTCTTTTATTCGATTTTGACAATCAGGGATACATATTATTATTCAGATACATTTTATCCCCTTCTTACAAATAGAGAAATTTAAACATGGAATGCCTGAATGATTCAAGATAAATAAAGCTAATGAGTGCTCTCTTAACTAAATATATTCTTTTTTAAAGGGAGATGATAATCTTGACCTTCTATCACTCCAGGGTTCTATTTGTAATACAGACTATAACCTGGGCACCCAATAAATGTTTGCCAATATTAGCACTTGTGTAACAACAGTTCAGCATTTATCTGAAACAGTCCAGTTTTACTGTGATTTCTCTTCTCTGTGATGTCCAGGGCAAAGGCCATTTTCGTACTTTGAACTCAGCTAAGCAACCTTCCAAGTACTGAGCTTTGCATTTATTTTAGATTCAAGTACAGTCTCATGTCAAGATTTTTTGCAATGAAAGAGTAACTCTTTCTATTCATGATTAAAAGGTGAGCATCACTTTTAGGGTATGGCAGACAGGCAGAGTGTATGATTTGCAGGCTCAGGTTTCCCTGACTCATGAAAAACCTATTTCCCCAGGCTCAGTCATCAGTTGATAGCTCAAGGTAGTAAGACTTCCCTTATCGCAGTGGATTAATCTGGGACAGGTTACATTTGTTACATCTCCAACATGACTTGACTTGTTCATTCTATGGCATAATGTGGTGGAAAAGCATAGGAATTTGCAGCCTGAAGATTTAGTTTTGAGTTCCAATTTGACCAGTTACTCCTAGTCGTGTGAACATGGGCAAGCCATTTAATCTCTCAGAATCCCAATTTTGTCAGCTGTAAAATGCAGATAACATGCAAACCTCACACAGGTGTTACTCAGATCAAATGGAACTGTATATAAGAAAACATTTTTTAAAATGCAAACCATGACATGCACTCTCATTTTGAAAATAACTACTCTTTCTATTACAAAAATAATAAATGTTCAATATGGAACATTTTAGAACATAAAAGTAACCTGGGGCTTCCCTGGTGGCGCAGTGGTTGAGAGTCCGCCTGCCGATGCAGGGGACATGGGTTCGTGCCCCGGTCCGGGAAGATCCCACGTGCCGCAGAGTGGCTGGGCCCGTGAGCCATGGCCGCTGAGCCTGCGCATCCGGAGCCTGTGCTCCGCAACGGGAGAGGCCACAGCGGTGAGAGGCCCGCGTACCAAAAAAAAAAAAAAATTTTAATATATTCCTTTCAGTCTATATGTCTGTATGTACCTATGTGTGTGTATATATACAGATATATACATATAGGTTTGTATTCTAACTTAAGTTTTAAAAAAAATTTTATTTAACATTATATTTTGAGTATTGTCCGTGGGGAAAGAGGGAAACATAAAGCCCGGAGATTTTTATGTTTCCTTTAAGAAACTGGATTCTGGTCTGTCTGAATCTGTATCTACACTAATCTGGGTAGCTTCTCACCTCCAGTCAGAGGTGCCTGAGTTGAAAATAGTTGTTTGACTGTTTTTAACTGCCTGTGTCACGACATAGGTGAGGGTATCACTAGTGTTACTTGCTTGGTGTTTTAGGATTAATTGGAGGATCCTTTTTTCTCCTAAGGGTTAACCAAAGAAGTATTTTCTTCTGTTGGTCTTTAAGTGAAAAATACTTTTTTTTTTAAAAAAATGGCAATGGCAACAAATAAAACAAAATAAAACAAAACTTGAAAATGGGGGGGGGGCTTCCCTGGTGGTGCACTGGTTAAGAATCCCCCTGCCAATGCAGGGGACACAGGTTCAAGTCCTGGTCTGGAAAGATCCCACATGCACAGAGCAACTAAGCTCGTGCACCACAACTACTGAGCCCGCGTGCCACAACTACTGAAGCCCATGCGCCTAGAGCTCGTGCTCCGCAGCAAGAGAAGCCACCGCAATAAGAAGTCCGCGCACCGCAACGAAGAGTAGCCCCCATTCGCCACAACTAGAGGAAGCCCGCACCCAGCAACAAAGACCCAACGCAGCCAAAACTAGGTAAATAAATAAATTTATAAAAAAACAAAAACTTGAAACTGGGTTTCTTTTGTGAGGGTTGGGGTGTTATAATTTATCAGGTGTTTAGAAATAGAGGTTTTAAGTGTCACATTTATCAGACACTTAAAAGCAAAGCACTTGTTTTATTGTTATTGTTGTTCTGAAGCTAATAGAACATAATTCCAAAGAGGTAACATGAAATTAGTTTTGCTATTTTGGTGGTTCTTCATCTAAAGCAAATTTGCCATAACTTGATGAATTTTGCCTTTCTTTCTTTCTTGGTGATGGTTTTCTGCAGGTATCTAATCGGCTGTGTAAAAAGTACAGCTGAGAATTATGGTCAGCTGTGTCAAAGCAATGAGATTGGAACTGTCAGCTCTTGGGTAGTACCATTTCCAGAGACACACATTATTTTTTAAACCAAGAAGTCTGGGAGAAGCAAATATGAGCAAACTCAGATCATATAATTTTGTACAGACTGAAAGATGTTCAGAAATAAGTTTTGCATTAGAGGCAGCACAACTTTGAATAAAGCTTTTGGACTAGAAAACTCAGATCTTTATCAAAAAGCTAGAGTCAAGAAAACTGAGCTGAATTCTTTATTAAGAAAGCATACATTTTCCTAAATGTAACTGGCCTAATAATATGAAGGAAGTTAATCCAACTTAGAAGTTTCAACTTTTGAACATCTTAATCATGACCACATACATAATTCAGACAGACATTCAGTTGGGACACGGGCATGTGGCCACAGCAGTTGTTTCAGGCTGGTGGACACTCTCATCATTCAGGGTGTCCATTCTGATTGGATAGTGCCTTGTTGAATATGTTGACTATTACCTCTGACATAATTCAAAATGTTTATCATGAAATCAGAATTCTTACCTCAAAATATTTTTTCTTGTGTTTATATTTTTCCTCTTATTCTACTTGGTTCCTTTGCCCTAGGATAGGCTGTCTTATGAAACAAACAGGGCCCCTCCTTGTTGTTGCTAAATTATACATCTTTTAAAAATTATACATCTTGGGACTTCCCTGGTGGTTAAGAATCCGCCTTCCAATGCAGGGGACGTGGGTTTGATCCCTGGTCAGGGAACTAAGATCCCACATGCCACAGGGCAACCAAGCCTGTGCGCCACGACTACTGAGCCTGCGTGCTCTGGAGCCTGCGCCACAACTAGAGAGAAGCCCAGGTGCCGCAAGAAAAGACCCTGCATGCCACAACTAAGACCCGACACAGCCAAATAAATAATAAATAAAAAATAAAATAAAATAAAAACAAATTATACATCTTACATAACAGAGACTAGAAAAATGAAGTACTATGATTCAAAAGTGAAAGACCACTTAAACCCTTTTTGTTTCTTATGCTCTTTATTTTGCAGCTAATGTGTAAATTGAACGTAAACACTCTACCCCAGGTTCCAGTGGAACAGTACCTAATAGAAATGGCTAAGAGCTATAATGGCCCATATAAATCCAAAGCAACCTTTATGGTCAGTACTTTCAAGAAGAGGGAATTGACTTAAAGCAGAGATTCTTACTGTGCACCAGAAGATTTTTTTTTAACTTAGGTATGTGGCTTCCACCGTAGCTCTGGCAGGATTGTAAACAGGTGACATCTGCACCTTTTCTCCACCCACATACTTTTTCTAGCAGAGCTGGACTTCTGTGGTTAGATAACCCTTTTAAGTTGTTAGCAATAGAGTGGAAAACAAAGATGAAGTTACCTAGTGTTATACCTAGAAGCGTATAAAATGTTTTTAGTTCTTAAGATCTCAGCTTTATCCGAGGGTTATTTTGCATTTTAATAAAGAGCTCTTGGAATAAAGGCTACAAGATCCAAAGGCACAAGGCACCATCATTTAGCATTGTTTCACAGTTTGAGTTCAGTAGTGAAACAACCCATATTCAGATCCTAGCTCCGCCATTTATTAACTGTGAGACTTCAGGCAAGTGGCTTACCCTCTCAAAGACTCAGTTCTCTGGACTGTAAGAAGGGGGATAATAACAGTTAAGAGTTATTTAAAAATCTCATAAATTTGTTGAGATGATTAAATGAGCTAATACGTACAAGGAATTTATATGCAGTACCTGGCACATAGCAAATATAATCAAGCTTTGCTTTTCATCCTCATCATTATCACAGAGGATGGATGAAGCTTCCAAAAGTGGTCATGAATTGTTTTAGGGCAAGAGAAATTTCTCCCTAATGCCCTCAAATTGGCAGCAGGTACCATGTTGGATTGTGATTAAGGGCACACCTGTCTTTTCTGATGCTTTGCTCTTGATGGTTTCCTGAAAGGGACTCTTTTTTTCTTTTCCAAAGAGTATGTGGTTTGTTGAAAAATGACATGTTGTAAAAAAAATTTAGACAATACAGAAAGGGACTAAGAAGAAGTAAAAGCCACATGAAATGCCACCAGAGTTGTGCCTAAGAGCTCAGTCTCTGGACCACTTCTTCTTCCCTATTCTCTAGGTGATTTCATCCAACATTGTAGTTTTTAATCCCATCTTTGTGGTGAGGACTTCCACATGTTTATCACTAGCTAAGGCCTCTAGGCTGATATGAAATCCAGGCTGATGAATTCACCTGCCTTTTTTTTTCTTCGTCTTCTTTTTGGCCATGCAGCATGGCCCGTGGGATCTTAGTTCTCTGACCAGGGCTGGAACCCGCGCCCCCTGCATTGGAAGTGCGGGAGTCTTAACCACTGGAGCGCCAAGGAAGTACCTCGCCTGCCTTCTTGATATCTTCACTAGGATGTTTCAGATGCATCTCAAACTTACCACGTCCAAAAGTGCTCTCACCCTCTCCAAGAACGTACTCATTCTATAGTTAGTGGTAATTCTATGCTAGGGGAAAATCTTGATATCTTCCCTTTCTCTCAACCCCTAGCCCAACCAATCTTAAACAAATCCTGGTTACTCTACCTTCCAGATTTCTGTCACTTCTCACCATCTCCACTGACAGTACCACGATCTAACCTGCAATAGTCTCTGGTCTGAATGATTGCAGTACCCTCTTAACTGGTTTTTCTGCTTCTACCCCTTTTCCCCATTAACTGATGTTCAATGCAGCAGTCAGAGATCTGGTTAGTACCTAGGTCAGATCATGTAACTCCTCTGCTTTTAAAACCCTCCAATGGCTTTTTATTTCACTTAGGATAATAGGCAACAGCTTTCCTATGACTGAGGAGGCCACCCACACCTACTGTCACCTCTTCTCTCTTGCCTCACTCCCTCTACTCTCCACATGTTTACTCTGCCTCAGCCACACTGGCCTCCTCGTGCTTCTTCAAACACACACCTGCTCCCTCCTCAGGACCTTTGTACTTTGGGACTCTGTGTTCTCTAGCTCTCCGCCTGGTCCCTCCCTCACTTTCTTCAGGTCTGTATTTGAGTGTTCTCTTCTCTGCAAAGCCCTTCCCAGCTACCTTCTCTTCCCTCTTCACTGTTTTATATTTTTTCTCTATCAATCTTATCTCTATCTAACACATTGTTATCGTTCACTTAGTGACCTTGTTTCTTATCTGTCTCTCCCCCTGCAATATCAGATCCACGAGGACAGGGACTTTTGTCTGGTTTGTTCACTGTGGCATTCCCAGCACTATGCCTAGTTTATATTACAAGGTCAATAGATTTTGTCAAATGAACGGATACATCCAGAGTTTACCACTGCTTAAAGTATGATAAACTTTCTTGTAGACATATCTATGCATATTGACATCTAGCTCTTTTTTTTGACATCTAGCTCTTAATCACTGGTGTACCACAGTGTCTGACCTCATAAGCACTCAAAACACAGCCATTGAAACAGAGAGAAAGAAGTATGTGGGCCAGAAAGCCTGAAGTTTGCTGTAACTGTCATTGACTTACCCTGGACTCTAAACTTCATGAGGGCAGAAACCACGTGTCCTTGCTCGCTGTTTCTTCCCCCGGATTTCCAAGAGTGCTTGGAGTGTAGTAGCTACGCAGTGAACAAATGTGTAGTAAATTGAGAAGCCAATGTGATTCTTGCCTCAGGCTGAAGCCCCAGCAGGCCTGGTTAATACTGAATTCACCAAGGATGTCAAGAAAAGTGCTCTTTGCAGAGGAGGTGGAACTGTAGCAGGAACGGGTGATCCATTTGGGGCATCGCCAGTATTAGCAGCAGGGCCCTCACCTGTGTCATCTCCAGCCCCTTATTTCTCACCCCTTTCTCCTGAAAGACAGGTCAGTATGGTTAGAGAAACTGAATCTGGAATGGGACTCCAAGCAGCGCTAGAACATATTTCTAAATGGGCTTTTGAATAGTAAAATGATCTTTGTGAAGTTTTTTTTTAAAGCCAGGGAGCATATTTGCAATCATTTAGCTGATATTTGATGTGTTTTTATGATGAATTCATGAGAAAATAGGGCTGTAGTCTTATATCTACCTCTTGACAATACCACAGTATAGACTGCAAAGAACATTTTTAAGAGCTGGTCAATTTTGAAAGTCTTTAATGTGTAGTGATTTAGAGTAGATATATTTAATTACTATGTAGTGAAAACAATTTTCTCTTATGTTGAAAATAGTATAAAAATCTCATAACTTTGTGTACATAATTCTGGAGAAGTGAAAAAAAAAACCTAAAGAACCATATGCATTAATTATTTTTACTCTTTATTCCTTCGGTATGAAGTAAAGAGAAATTGTTTTATTCTTTTCGCCTTCCTAAGCATTTCTGACCTCGTGAAGCTCTTTTTTAAAAGATTTTATATTTCAGACATAATTTTTTTGAATTTATTTTTGGCTGCGTTGGGTCTTCGTTGTGGTGTGCGGGCTTTCTCTAGTTCTGGCGAGCGGGGGCTACTCTTCGTTGCGATGCGCGGGCTTCTCATTGCGGTGGATTCTCTTGTTGTGGAGCATGGGCTCTAGGCGCGCGGGGTTCAGTAGTTGTGGCACGTTGGGTCAGTAGTTGCAGTTCGCGGGCTCTAGAGCGCAGGCTCGGTAGTTGTGGCGCACGGGCTTAGTTGCTCCGCGGCATGTGGGATCTTCCTGGACCAGGGCTCCAACCCATGTCCCCTGCATTGGCAGGTGGATTCTTAACCACTGTGCCACCAGGGAAGTCCTCAGACATAATTTGACTCTGATTTTCCTTGCTGAAATTTTTGTCTAAACCACCTTGTGTATTGCTCAGCTTCTAGGTATTCAAGTCCTCTGCTTAAAAATAAAACAAAGAAAACTTTATTATGAAAAATTTAAAATATACAAAATTAGAGCGAATAATATAATGAACTTTCACGTACCCATCCCTCAGTTTCAACAGTTATCAATATTGTGCTGCTTTTATTTCATCTACCTATCTCTTCCTATTTTTCTTTTGATACAGAAGGAATTTAAAGTAAATCTCAAACATTATGTCTATAATTTCATCTGTAAACACTTCAGTATCTATGTGTAACACATACCCTTTACTTTCATAATATTAATCAATGTCATTATGGTTCTGAGGAAGTCGATTTTGAAACTCTTAACTGAGACTTGACATGCTGATGAAACCAGCTAATTCCTTAGTCCTGGATTGACTATTTGTTTGGGAATCAGGGCTCCTGGGCACAAATTTTAATATGGCCACCTGTGCGTGGGTCTGTAGTTTTCTCATTTACAATATCTTTCATCTCTTAAACTTTATGGTTCTCTGTCTGCCTCTCCTTGGGATAAGGCACCTCACCCTGGCACCTGGTCAAGTCCTAGATCATCCTCTGGCATGTGTGAATAGCTTGGCGGAGGAGTTTGGTGTTCTCCGAACTGGGTACCAGGAACTGGCTGCCCCAGTTACTGCGGATGTCCCAACACTTCTTGGACTTCCCAGGCTAATTTTTTTTTTTTTTTTTTTTTTTTGCGGTACGCGGGCCTCTCACTATTGTGGCCTCTCCCTTTGCGGAGCACAGGCTCCGGACGGCCCCAGCCACTCCGCGGCATGTGGGATCTTCCCGGACCGGGGCACGAACCCGTGTCCCCTCCGTCGGCAGGCAGACTCTCAACCACTGCGCCACCAGGGAAGCCCCCAGGCTAATTTTAAAGCAACTTGTAGGACTGACTGATTTTAAAAGAACAAGGATGGGGCTATGCACTTAAAGGAAAAGTAAACCATTTTACCGTGAATCCTTCCAGGGAAATGACAGTGCCCATACTAAGGAAATAAAATAACTTGAGTAGGAAACAATGAGTCAGAAGCCCTGCTCTGTTTCTGGATGGTGCATCCTTCTCTGGTGGCCTCAGTTGTTCTTTTTCTTCCAGTTTATTGAGATATAATTGACACACAGCACTGTAGAAGAATAAGGTATACAGCATAATGACTTGACTTACATACATCATGAAGTGATTATCATAAGTTTAGTGAACACCCATCATCTCAAATAGGTACAAAGTTAATTTTTTTTTCTTGTGATGAGAACTCTTAGGATTTATTCTCTTAGCAACTTTCATTATCATGTTGTACATAACATCCTTGGTACTTGTTTATCTTATAACTGGAAGTTTGTACCTTTCGACTGCCTTCATTCCCCCCTCCCCTAAGTCCCCCTCCTCAGTTTTGTCTTCCTAAACAGGAAACTGGCACCATTTCCTCAAGTTAGGGTTTGAGGTGGTTGCAGTCTCATATCTGGTAAGATTTTTCACTCCAAATGTGCCAGCATAGTATAGAATCATTTACACACAAAGTACAGCTACTCTAGAAAAAACAAAATATTTGACATAGAGACTTCCCTGGTGGCGCAGTGGTTAAGAATCCGCTTGCTAATGCAGGGGACACGGGTTCGAGCCCTGGTCTGGGAAGATCCCACATGCTGTGGAGCAACTAAGTCCGTGAGCCACAACTACTGAGCCTGCGTGCCACAACTACTGAAGCCCGCACACCTAGAGTCCATTCTCCGCAACAAGAGAAGCCACCGCAATAGAGTACCCCCTGCTCACCACAACTAGAGAAAGCCCGTGTGCAACAACGAAGACCCAATGCAGCCAAAAATCTAATTAATTAATTAAAAAAATATTGCGACATAAAACGTCTCAGGTGGCCTCTTTTTTTTTTTTTTTTAAACAGCAGGTTCTTATTAGTAATGGGTTTCCTCTTTTTAAAAAGTCTTTAAAAAGCTAAGAGGAAGCTTGTCAGAGCCTCATCTCCTCTGGGCTTTGGTCTTTACTTTGAAGGAACATATAGCAGATTTCTAATGCTCTTGGTAGGAGGCCAAAGAGTGTATGGAGTTAGCTGTTGGAAAATTAATTTTTACATCATTTCTGGTTTTTGTTACAACTGTAGGATTGATTCCTAAAACCTTTTCTCAGGCCAGGATAAATTGTGCTTAGGGGCCACCCTTAAAAGAATTGTAAAAATGCTTTTTGTGCAAACATTACACAGAAAACAGAGGGACTAATTTTACTCTGTCTCTCAGGCCTATTTATAGATTCAGGTGACTCAAAGGATAGCAAAACGGGCCAGTGGAACTGCCTCTTTGACTCACGTCAGTGTATTTCCTCCAGGGTTGCATCCCTTCTTTCCTTTTCTTTCTAGGCTGAGGGCTCTGGCACGTGGAGAAGCAGGAGGAGTTCCTTGTGAAAGACGCTGACCACGTTTCTGTAGTGAGAGCTTTCCCCATGCGCTGCAAAGGTCATATGGCTTCAGCTGCTGATACCGAGTCACTTAAGAATCCTGCTGCATCCAGGCCCAAGAGAACAGGTCCCCTTCTAGTACCACAGATTCCAACTGACATGCCACGTCTTCCAAAAACCATCTTTCACTGCTCTGGTGCCCAGTGACCTCTCATATTTCTGATTTTGCGGAACTAGGACTTATCTGCTGAGTAATAATATCACTGATATTTTTCTGGGTTAAAAAAAATCCAGTTTTCCTCAATGAGATTATAATTATCTTCAGGGTAGGGACTGTCTCTTTTGCATTGTCTATTACATATTCTGTGCACCCAGGGCAGTGTGGTGTAGTGGAAAGACTCAGGCAGCACATTCATTGAATGATTACTGTATGGACTAAAAGTTACATTCAAAGTTGGACGATCTAGATTTGAATCTGATCTCTGCTGTTTGAAGCTGTGACAAATCATTTAATTTCCCTGACCTTCTGTTTCCTTGTATCTAAAATAGGGATGATAATATTTATCCTAAAAAGAGCTAATATCTATTGAGCCCTTACTTAGTGCCACCTGCTGTTTCTAAATACTTTATGTGTATCAGCTCATTTAATGATCATATCAGCCTTAAGATGCTGATGATACTTTTTTTTGGGCCATGCCACGTGGCATGTGGGACCTTAGTTCCCCAACCAGGGATCAACCCCATGCCCTCTGCAGTGAAAATGTGGAGTTGTAACCACTGGACCATCAGGGAAGTCCCAAGATGCTGGTGCTACTATTAACTCCATTTTACAGACGGGTACACTGAGGTTCAGAAATGCTCAGAGATGTTAGGGAACTTGCTGAAGGCCACGCAATGAAGAGAGGAAGAGCAAGGTTAAATCCAGGCAGTCTGGCACCAGAAAACAACACTTTTAACTACTATGCTATAGTGCCTGCATGGTTTACAAGCTCATGGTGGGTGAGGAGCAAATGAATCAATATATATGAAAATATTTTTGTAAATTGTAAGACAGAACACACTACTGCACCAGTAGTAGGCAATCAGTAAATGATTTGGTTGAATTGTGAGGTGGCACAAAAAGTGTTTATACTTATATTCTCATGATGCCTGATACTTTTCAAAGTGCTTTCACACATTTGATCCCTCTGGATAATAAGCCACTTAGAATCCATTTTGGAATAAAGCAAGTCATAAATAAATATTGGACAGCCGAGGAAACAGGTTCAGAGATATTAAACACTTTGCTCAGGGCACAAATTCAGTTAAACCCAGCCAGGACTGACATCTGAGTAGTCTGACTCCTGGAGATGCCTCTTCAGTTTGTTTTTGGTTTTTGTTGTTATTATTTGTTAAATTGAAGCATACTAGTTATCAATAATAAACAAAACCATAAAAACAATGATCTTTTTTCCCCAACCATTATCTATTGCTAGAAATTTGTTGAATTCTTTCTGGTTGTTGCTGTTTTCAAAACAAAAATCTGGGACTTTCCTGGTGGCACAGTGGTTAAGAATCACCTGCCAATGCAGGGGACACAGGTTCAAGCCCTGGTCTGGGAAGATCCCACATGCTGCGGAGCAACTAACCCCGTGCGCCACAACTACTGAGCCTGTTCTCTAGAGCCCATGAGCCACAACTACTGAGCCTGTGTGCCACAACTACTGGGCCCGTGCCCCTGGAGCCCGTGCTCCGCAACAGGAGAAGCCGCCACAATGAGAGGCCCGGGAACCGCAACAGGGAGTGGCCCCCACTTGCCGCAACTAGGGAAAGCCCACGCGCAACAACAAAGACCCAACACAGCCAAAAATAAATAAAGTAAAATAAATTAAAACAAATAAAAACAAAAATCTCCTTTAGCATTTGGATCCATAAAACTACATTATCTTATAAGGACTTTTCCCCCCCAAAATGTGAAAGTCTTTTTTTCCAAATAAAAATACAGTATACTTATTGCAAAAAACAAAACGTAATAAAGAAAATAAAAGTCCTCTATAATCCCACCATCCAAAGATAATCATTTTTACATTTTAGTTTTATCCTTCAACATTTTTCCTGTGTATATACACACTTTTTACAAGCTCATTTTATTTTATTTTATTTTTTGCGGTACGCGGGCCTCTCACTGTTGTGGCCTCTCCCGTTGCGGAGCATAGGCTCCGGACGCGCAGGCTCAGCGGTCATGGCTCACGGGCCCAGCCGCTCCGCGGCATGTGGGATCTTCCCGGACCGGGGCACGAACCCGTGTCGCCTGCATCGGTAGGCGGATTCTCAACCACTGCGCCACCAGGGAAGCCCTATAATACTATTTTTTAAAAATTTATTTTAGGGGGGACACGGGTTCGTGCCCCGGTCTGGGAAGATCCCACATGCCACGGAGAGGCTAGGCCCGTGAGCCACAATTACTGAGCCTGCGCGTCTGGAGCCTGTGCTCCACAACGAGAGGCCGCGATAGTGAGAGGTCCGCGCACCGCGATGAAGAGTGGGCCCCACTTGCTGCAACTAGAGAAAGCCCTCGCACAGAAACGAAGACCCAACACAGCCATAAATAAATTAAAATTAAAAAAAAATTATTTTATTTATTTCTGGCTGCGTTGGGTCTTTGTTTCTGCGCGTGGGCTTTGTCTAGTTGTGGCGAGCGGGAGAGACTCCTCATTGCGGTGCGTGCGCTTCTCATTGTGGTGGCTTCTCCTGTTGTGGAGCACGGGCTTTAGGCGTGTGGGCTTCAGTAGTTATGGCTCCTGGGCTCTAGAGAGCAGGCTCAGTAGTTGTGGTGCATGGGCTTAGTTGCTCGGCAGCATGTGGGATCTTCCCCGACCAGGGCTTGAACCCGTGTCCCCTGCATTGGCCGGCAGATTCTTAACCACTGCGCCACCAGGGAAGCCCTATAATACTATTTTGTAATATGTTTTTAAAAATCTGCCATACCCTGCTAATAAAGATAGAGGTGTAGCTTCATTTTTATTAGCAGCATAGTATTCTACTTTATTGATGTGCTGTAATTTAATTTGAGGTTATGTTTGAGTAGATGGGCAGTAAGTTTTCCCAAACTTTAATAGCCAGCCACAGAAACCAAAGATCCCAGGATAATGATGATTATGCTATATATTGGGTCAATTGCTTTTAATTTTCAGTTGCATTACCAGAGGAGCTTAGTAATTATAAAGATAAATATAAGTAAAAAAATACATGAAGAGGATTTACATTTTATAATGTCTGTCATTTTCTCTTTAATGTTCTGCCACTTGGCATGGTAGAATCCAAGCTCCTCCCTGTTTCTTAAGAAGATAGTTTAACTTTTCTTTTGTGGTTTGCAATGGTAAACACTTAAATTCGACTTCTAAGCAAATTTTTGTGACTTGCAAACAGAATGCTGTAGGTAACTGCTTTGGAACCTGCAAACTCCTTACTTTTACGGTAGCCCCATACTGTACTTTAGCATGTATAGCTATACCTCAGTGAAATCTGCGTTACGGCATTATTATGGTGTTCTAGTTTTACTTTACTTGCCCTGTGATCAAGAGCTGTACTATACAGTAGCGCATGGAGGGGATATGAAGTGACTGAATTCCATAAGCATTCTGCTCCCCAAATCATTTGCTCTCGGTTGATACCACTCTGAGTGTGGGGGAGGGTGAGTGGGTACCTACAATTTTCTAACTCCTAAGGTGGTACCACATAGGTGAACCCCAGTGGGGGAGGAGAGAGGGAGGGTCGTTTAGCAAGTTACAGCTTCTCTGAGCCTCATTCTCCTTATTTGTAAAACTAAGTTACTTATGCTTATCTAGTCTGACTCAGGAGGTTGTCGCGAGGGTCAAATTAGATTACATATACGAAGATGCTTTTATAAACAATGTGATATCAATATTTGATAATGAAAAATGATAATTACTATTATTACGCCCTTGGCCTCCTTTCTTTACGGCCACTTGGCATGCCCCAGTAGTTCAAGAACGAAATTGTACAGGCGGGCCTACTAAACTCAATTTTTGTAAACTGTTTTGAAATCCCCTGCATGAAACCCGCAAAGTAAAAAAGTACAACCTCCTGCTGATGACAGGTCCTAAACTCAAGATTTGTGGTTAGTTCAGTTCTCTTTGTCATCTAGCTAGGTGCTCTGCTTTATTCACTTTCAGGGATACTTTATTGCCATTTCATCTGAAGGAATGGTAGGTCACCTTTCATTTAAACGGGCCAAGATATCTTGGCTCTCTTTACATAAACATGGAAAATATTCGTGTCAGGTGTTAGTGATTATTTATCAAGCCAGGACCTGTATGGTTGGACTCTTTTGGCTCAGGTCATTAGTGCATGGAATCAGTCAGAAAGCCCATTCTGGAATGGTTTTAGCTATCACTAGTCCAAATCCTCTCTTTTTACATTTGAGGAAATTGAAGCCCAGAGAGTTTAAATATCTTTTTCAATGCACAGGTTGAAAGGTGATACTGGGCTTGGAATCTATTCTTCTGTGTCATCCTTTTTATTTTTATAAAATACATTGCAAAGATGCCATAAAAACCTCAGAATCCAAGACCACTTGGAGCATGTTCCTGAAGTTAACCTAAAGAGAAAGCTCAGGTCTCAAACTTGATGGGTGAGAATTTGGGGTTCTGGTGGATTAGGACCGGCACAGCCTGGTTCAGTGCTCTCCGACCCCATCTGCCTCGCCTCCCCACTTCCTTCGCTACCTTGCTAGCCCCACCCTCTTCAGGTGGCCCCGCCACTTCCTGGTAGCCCCCCCCCCCCCCACCAAAGCGGAACCAATGTCCGTGGGCTCTGGGGTCGACCGGATCTTTCTCGCTCAGACTCTTCGCAGCGGTGACTCGGCAGCAGCGTCTCGCGTCATCAGTGACAGCCCCGATTCTTGCTACGCTTTGCGTCGCTCTGCCAGGAGCAGTCGCCTCCTCCTTGGCAAATAGTCCTCGGTGGGGTCCAAGTTCTTGGATAATAGGAGAGGGGAGGCACGAGAAGTTGCGGTCAGGGGACGCGGGATCGACAAGCAGAGGGAGATAGGGACCGAAGTTTCTGCGATAGTGTGCAAAGTTAGTTAAAAACTCCTTCCGACCTACGGATCCCTCCGCCTGCAGTAGCGGTGGTGAGGCCGAGGGAGCCGCCATTTTGGATGTTAGGTTCCTGCTGCCCCTGCTGCCACTGCTGCTGCCGCCCCCGGAGCTGCAGGTTTCGTTCGAGGTTTCGGGCCGGTGAGTGTCACTCGCGGCGCAAAGAGCATATTGCCTTTTTTACCCCGCGCCTGCCGGGAGCGCTCGGCCAGAAGCTTCCTGTCAATCCCAGGTGTCCGGTCCCAGACCGTGGGGGGTGAAGAGAGGACAGAAGCTGGGCCAGGAGGGGCCCGGAGCTCAGGGGTTGTTACGACTTCTTGAGCGCCGACCCCGAAGCGTCGGACCGGGAGGGTCCGCGCGCGGCTGCGTTCCTTGCTGTGGCGTTGCCCAGCCGGTGCGGGCCTCCTTGGACCCATTGATTTTCTCAGCCTGCGCTCCTCCTTTTGGGGCTCATTCAGAGAGCCTAGGGTTTGCGGGGCGGGTCTCACCCCCGCGTGTATTCTCTATGCCACGTATCAGCGTTCTTGTATCTCGTACCTGGGTCAGGTCTTTCGTGGAACTCTCTTCAGCACTTCCAGATGCTCAGTTGAACGTCGTCTGCACCTGCATTGCCGTTCTTTTCAAACTGGACATTGGCCTCGCTTTCTCTCTAGCCTTCCGACCAACTTCTTTCCCAATTTTCCGGGCTTTTTTTTTTTTTTCTCTCCTCTATTTTCTTAAACTCACCTGCGAATACACTGTTTACCCTTCTCTCAAACTCCTGATTCTGCAGGCGTCGATAACTAATAATTCTCCCGATCTTCTTGACCGCTTGACAGAGTCGGGACGTTGGTTGTGTTTCCTTGTTAGGTGTAGGAGATTCGTCGAACCGCTTGCTCAGAGTGTACTTCAACAGTAAATGTTTATAAAGTTCATTAAAGGGCTTTGGGGGGGGAAGGTGGTAGGCAGAGGCTGTCAAATGTTTTCTCATTTGTGGATTCCCTTTTCTATGCTGAACACTTAGCTTTTGGGTACTTTTTGACACTTAGTATTTTTTTTGATATATATCCCTGACCATGGAAATCTGCCTGTGAAAAAGAATTTTTATTTTTTGAAAAAGAATCTTAATCTGACATTGGTAGAAAGGAAAGTAACTTTTTTGGCTGCTGTAGGGATTAGTTAACAGAAGAGAGGAGTGAATGAAAATTTCTTAGTGATTTTAACTTTCAAGTGGTTTGTACAGTAGTGTTCTTCGTTGACTAACTCCAAAAAAATACTTGGATTGACTTCGAGTATCGGATTTTTCTGGAGATAGTTGGATTTTAAATACTCATTTTTACTGTTCTCCATAGTGCTTGTCAGACTGTATACCCCTTAACTTTTGTTTTAAAAATATAGACTCTCCAGGTACCCATAATTTCACCACTTTTATTCTACTCTTAACATATGTTTTGCAGTATAGCATGCTTGAATAAAAAGCATTTCACTGCAATTCACTGATTATTTCTTACATTTCAAGTTAGGTGTGATTGAGTCATCTCTGTTTCACCTCAGCCTGCGTTTTAACATCTGCAAAAGAGAAATAACTTATTTGAGATTGTAGCCTAGTGACTGCTGAAACTTAAATTTATAACTTGAACTGGATCAAATCTTTTAATACTTCTAATCCATGTATAAGTGCGTTGTTCTTATCAGGTAGATAAATTCCTGTACTAGTCTTATGATGTCTTAGTAGAAAAGTGAATGTTTTCATTGTAAATAGTGTTCTTGTTATTTGTTTTAAGGAGACTTTTCAAAAATATATTTACTATTTGTGTATTTACTCTGAAGCTATGGAGTTTTCTCTTTTGGTTTAAAGAACTGTCAAACAGAACATATATGGAATCCTCACTCATTTACTAAGTATCCCCTTGTAGTTGTTACTGAAATGTTCCATTTCTGAGATACACTTATATATATATTTTTTTTAATTTATTTTTAAAATAAATTTATTTATTTATTTATTTATTTATTTATTTATCTTTGGCTGCATTGAGTCTTCGTTGCTGTGCACAGGCTTTCTCTAGTTGCAGTGAGCAGGGGCTACTCTTGGTTGCGGTGTGCGGGCTTCTTATTGGGGTGGCTCGTCTTTGTTAAGGAGCACGGGCTCTAGGTGTGTGGGGTTCAGTAGTTGTGCACACGGCCCCAGTAGTTGTGGCTCGCGGGCTCTAGAGCGCAGCCTCAGTAGTTGTGGTGCATGGGCTTAGTTGCTCCACGGCATGTGGGGTCTTCCCAGACCAGGGCTCGAACCAGTGCCTTGGCAGGCGGATTCTTAACCACTGCGCCACCAGGGGAGTCTCTGAGATACACTTTTAAAACAAGGTATTGGAAGAGCTATCAGATAGGTGTTATTTGCTCAGTTCATTTCATGGTATTATGTACTGGTATTTAAATGTCATTCATTCTTAGGTAGTTTGCGTTCAATTGGAGAAAGCATCCTTTGCCTTGCAAATGATAAGTAAAGTGTTTATTTTAGTGCACATTAAAAAAATTATTATTATTATTTATTTATTTATTTATTTTTGGTTGCGTTGGGTCCTTGTTGCTGTGTGTGGGCTTTCTCTAGTTGTGGTGAGCAGGGGCTACTCTTCGTTGTGGTGCGCGGGCTTCTCATTGTGGTGGCTTCTCTTGTTGCAGAGCATGGGCTTCAGGCGCCCGGGCTTCAGGAGTTGTGGCCCGCGGGCTCTTGAGTGCAGGCTCAGTTGCTTAGTTGCTTAGTGCAGGCTTAGTTGCTCTGCGGCATATGGGATCTTCCTGGACCGGGGCTCGAACCCGTGTACCCTGCATTGGCCGGCAGATTCTTAACCACTGCACCACCAGGGAAGCCCCTATTTTAGTGCACCTTTGATTGATCAGCACATACTTGAATGTCTACTTTGTCTAAGGGGTTGTTGGGATTATACTTGAAATAAACATTGTTTAGGAATCCTCAGTTTATTTTCTTTTGGAGCAGTTGCTTGTTCTTTGATCTGTTTCACTGACAGCAGTTCTAGATTTGAAGATGAATTTTAGAGTGAAACTATAAAGTACAAAAATTGTCAGCAATGCCTTGGTGATATTTCATCTCACTATTTTTAAAGTAGTCTTGAAATCAGTCGTGTACAAATACAAAAACTCAAGTTTTTATGTGATTTGTAACAACTCTATGCAAATTGAAAAAGTTGAATGAGTATTTTCCAAAAGATTATTTTTTAATTAAAAAAATTGAATTGGGAAAATACATACCAAAACAGATTTTCAAAATGCTTAATCCCCTTATTTGCATTTGCTGAGAATTTAAAAGTTTTGTGTATACAGCAGGATTTGATATAAAAACTTGAAAACTCTTATTTAGATTTAGCTTCAGAAAATCTAAAACTATCACCTTTCTTCAAACTGCAGCAACCTGTTTATCTGTTTTAGGTGCTTATCATTCAGTCTTCCTTTATGAATCGTTCTCAGTTGATTTTGGCGTTCTTTCATCCCTTTGTTACTTACATTCAGTTTCTTTCATGCAGGATGGTATTAAAGTAGCAGTTTTAAAATTAAGGGAACATACAGATTTATCTAAGTTCTTATGTTTCTTGGTTTATAGGTTTTGAGAATCATCTTTGTTAAAAAGTATTAGGATTTTTCCATTTGCTTTTTTAAAAAATTAATTAATTTATTTTTGGCTGCATTAGGTTTTCATTGCTGCATGTGGGCTTTCTTTAGTTGCATCGAGCGGGGGCTACTCTTCGTTGCGGTGTGTGCGCTTCTCATTGTGGTGGCTTCTCTTATTGCGGAGCATTGGGCTCTAGGTGCGTGGGCTTCAGTAGTCGTGGCACGTGGGCTCAGTAGTTGTGGTTCGCGGGCTCTAGAGCGCAGGCTCTGTAGTTGTGGCACATGGGCTTAGTTGCTCCGTGGCATGTGGGATCTTCCCGGACCAGGGCTCAAACCCGTTTCCTGCATTGGCAGGCGGATTCTTAACCACTGCGCCACCAGGGAAGCCCTCCATTTGCTTTTCGTATAGAAAATTTTGTATCAGTAAAGGCGTCATTTCTACCTTCAAAGTACATGTAAGGTTTTTCTTCACTGAAGGAGTAACATAAAACGCTTAATTTGCCATGAGTTCTGCTTACTGGAACAATCTCTTGTCAAAGTTTGAAGAGTCCAAAAGTGGAAGAAAAAAACCCCCACACTTGCCAAACTTGTTGAGTCAGTATTAACTAACACTTTTGTACAAAAAAGGGCAAGGGTTAGGATAATATGATTAAAAGAGAAATGTTTTTTTCACTAGGTACTTGGAAATTTTGCCTTTTTTGGGGGGGGCCTTGTTTTGGCCTACTCAGACCATTGGAGAGAGAAAATTAATGAGTTATAAGTATTACCAGTGAAAAACAGTCTTAGAAGGAAAAAAAATTGTTTTTTCTTTTTTTAAAGATGGAGAAAACATATGTGACCTTTGTACTTTATTAATAATTAAAGACATTTTAAAGGCAAGTAGTTTTTACCCTCCTTTCTCTGTTGTTACAGTGCAGAAGTCACAGTGTATACCTGATATGCAGTTGCTTTGCTCGCTCCAGTTTGCATGTTGTAGCTGATTGTGTTGGGCTGAGCATCCTAGGCTTTGCAGCTTATCTGGCTTTGAGGTTAATGTTATGGATTCTTGGGAAGAGCAAATATGAGAAAGACATGAACTTAGATCTTTGGAACTGTAAAATATTTGCACTCCCCTCCTTATAAGCCTTTGGGTTAAAATTAAGACTGTCAGAGCATAGATGATGTACACTACTTGGTTATAAGATGTAACTTTTGTAAATGATCACACAGTTGAACAACTCAAATTAAAAGAAGTTCCATCAGTGTTTTTGCAGCTCAGTTTAGTAGCTACTTACTAAACCTCACTCTTGGGAAATTGTTCAGTTTCAAGCTGAAGAAAAGGAAGGGAAGTTATTTTTTTAATTCCTTTTTAAAGTCTGCATGAAAGATTCCCTTCCCACTTTTTGAAAATTTTCATAACATGATACTTTTAAAATATGGTGAAAATACTCGTTTGAAATAAATGGGGAAACTAACTGAAAAAATAGGTACACTGTGTAGAGTTAATTGAATCTTTGTAGATATTAGGGTTTTTTGGGTATGATTACCGAAGAAAAACTGTTGTAAGAAGAAGCAGTCTTGGGCTTTCTCTGGTGGTCCAGTGGTTAAGACTGCATGCTTCCATTGCAGGGGGTGTGGGTTCGATCCCTGGTCAGGGAACTAAGATCCTGCATGCCACTCTGTGTGGCCAAAAATTTAAAAAACAGTCAACCAAACAAAAAAGAGTCTCTTTTTCTTTTTCAAAAATATTTACTTATTTATTTATTTGGCTGCATCGGGTCTTAGTTGCGGCATGAGGCTCTCTGTTGCAGCACGTGGGATCCATCTCCCTGACTAGGGGTGGAACCCTGGCTCCTTGCATTGGGAGCATGGAGTCCCAGCCACCGGACCACCAGGGAAGTCCCTGAGCCTCTTTTTCTGATAGTACTCAATAAATATATTTGATTTTTTTATATGTGTATTTCTCTCTGTCAGTGAAGACATGACCTCTGCATTTTCTTTAGAAACTTTACATGATGAAAGCTTAATAGATGGTGTTGATTATTTGAGAAAGTAGAATGAGGAAGTTGCTTACAATTTGACTTTACTAGCACTTGGTTGTATTATTCTATTTACACACCCTGAACTTTTTGCTGTTCCTTGAATACTCCATGTTCTTTCATTCATTGTACCTGTTCTGCTTATACCTGGAATGCTTTTCTTTCTCCCTTCCATCTGGTGAACCTACTTCCTTCCTCTCTACACCAGGCAAAGGAGTATAGTACTTTTTTTTTTTTTTTTAGTATTTGTTGAATTGTTGCTTTTCCTGAGCTTCAGAGGACAAGAACTATCTAATTGATGGCATCCCTAGTACATAGCACAGTGCCTGGCACTTAGTAGCTACTCTGCAGAATAGATGATATGAATGAAAATAATATGGAAACATGTTCAGGTCCTCAGATATACGGTAATTGGTCAAGCCAAAAGCAGTCAGGGTCCTAAGTGAGCTATGGAAGTTTACTACAGGTCATTTACTTGTGACCGATAGAGTTGATGTTAGTGAAGTTTATTTTCAGGTTTAGAACATATACAAAACCTTATCTCCGTGTCTTTGAAAATATTATTTAGATGTTTAATTCTAAAATTGATATTATCCTTTCCTCTTTGCAATTTGTTCAGACTCTTTCTTATGCAAAAGCTTCAAGTGACAGCAAAGAAATCTACTCTTCCTGCCATCTTTTTTCTTTCTTTTGAATACCTATTATGTAATTCATTATACTGAAGAAACTAATAGTAAGTTGAGAACTTCAGTCTTTTCCCCCAAAATGGAAATATGTTGATAGTTCAGTGATTTGTTACTGACTCTCCTTTTGTGTTTTTTTGTTTTTTAACATCTTTATTGGAGTGTAATTGCTTTACAATATTATGTTAGTTTCTGCTGTATAACAAAGTGAATTTTTAAAAAATATTTATTCGGTTGCACTGGGTCTTAGTTGTGGCATGCGGGCTCCTTAGTTGTGGCATGTGAACTCTTAGTTGCGGCATGCACGTGGGATCTAGTTCCCTGATCAGGGCTTGAACCCAGGCTCCCTGCATTGGGAGCAAGGGGTCTTAACCACTGCGCCACCAGGGAAGTCCCTCTCCCCTTGTGTTTGAATAATCTACTTTAATAGTGCTGAGGATTTTTAAAAGTCTTTAATTTACAACATCATAGAGGTCCATTGTAATAAATGAAAAAAATCTAAAGACATACTTCTAAAAAAGCTGTTCATTTCCCTAATCCCTTTGTTATTACTGCCCAGCCATTTTACCAGATTATGGGTATACTTCAACATTTCTCTCCATGCTTTGTTAAGTACTATATATACAACATAAATGTGCATATATAGGGATTCTTTGTTTTTACAAAAGGTAGAGCGTACCTTTTTTTTTTTGATCATACTTTTTATGTTACCGTGTAACAAGGTTTTCTTAACACATCATAGTCAGTAAATATAATTCTATCTTGTTCTTTTAAATATCCCTATTATGTCTCATAGTATGGATGTACTCTACGTAACTTATTCAGTTATTTTCTTGTGGACATTTGGGCTGTTTCTAGATTTTGCCACTACAAACAGCGCTACAGTAAACATTCTTGTACATGTCACCTTATTTGCTGATGCTATTATTTCTACAGGCTAGAATCTCCAAGGTGGGATTTCTGAGTTAAAGGAATTATATTTTATTTTATTTATTTTATTTTTTAAGGAATTATATTTTAAATGTTATTATTGCCAGATTACTCTCTAAATAGGTTGTCATAATTTCCATCTCCACTAGCAGTGGGTTCTCCATAACATCACATCGTTAGACGTAATTACTTAATTTAATTTTTGCTGCTCTGCTAGTTGGTAAATGGTTTCTCAGTTTCGTCTTAATTTTATTTCCTTGACTATTGCTGGAGCTAGCCTCTTTTGATATGATTTTTGGCCTTTTGGATTTCCTTTACTGAGAATTGTCTATGTCCTTGGTTCATTTTTCTTTCAAGTTATTTTTCTCCTTATCTTGTAGGAACATCTTATGGTACATTAATTCTTTGTTGTATAACACATGCGTTTATTAATCTGGAGTTAATTTTTATATAGTGTGAAGGGGTCTTATGGTTTTCCTTTGTATAAAGAGCCAACTATGTTTAGACTAAATAAACCATCCTTTTCTCAATGAATTAAATGCCACCTTATCATATGTAAAGTTCCCATATATGTTTGCTCTATTTCTGGATGTTCTGTTTTATTCTTCCTGTACCATTATTTTACTGTTTTGAATATCATAACTTTATAGAAACTTACACTCTGTTAAGAATAGCTCCTGTCACTGTACTTTTCCATTTTCTTGACTGTTCTTAAACATTTATTCTTATATCTGTATGGGTTGAAAATAATTCTGTTGAGTTCAGAAAACCTCGGAAAAGCCCAGTGTTTTTTTATTTTTAATTAATTTTTAAAAATTTATTTTATTTTTGGCTGTGTTAGGTCTTCATTGCTGTGCGTGGGCTTTGTTTAGTTGCAGCGAGTGGGGGCTCCTCTGCAGTGCGCAGGCTTCTCATTGTGGTGGCTTCTATTGTTGAGAGGCATGGGCTCTAGGTGTGCGGGCTTCAGTAGTTGTGGCATGTGGACTCAGTAGTGTGGCACGTGGGCTGTAGAGCACAGGCTCAGTAGTTGTGGCAGACGGGCTTAATTGCTCTGCAACATGTGGGATCTTTCTGGACTAGGGCTGGAACCCACGTCCTCTGCATTGGCAGATAGATTCTTAACCACTGTGCCACCAGGGAAGCCCAAGCTCAGTGTTTGGAATTGCACTGTATTCATATATTAATTTTGGGAGGCCTGACATTTTTTTTTTCTGACATTTTTTAATGAGGATAACTTTTCCTTATTATGATGTTTCCATTTATTGAGGTCTTATTTTAGTTTTAGGTTCTTCAGTAAAGGTTTCATAGATTTAATACCTGTCTTCATCTAGTTCATGTACCTTTCTTGCTAAATTTATTCCTAGATATTTTATAGTTTTCGGCACTGTTGTAAGTGGGACTTTTCCCCCCTCTATTTCTGAGTAATGTCAAATATAGGTTAAAAATGAATCTTTCATTTCTTATAGACCAGAGCCCCTCATCCCCACCCCCTTCTTGCTATCCCAAATTAACAGAACTTGGATTCATGAAGAATGTGCTAGGGAGAATTTGTTATCTTAGTATTAAATCATTTTCTCATAACTTTCTAATGTCACTGTGTAGAAAAATGCCCATAGATAACTGTGACTCTGTCCTTTTAGGATGAATACCATCTTATTATTTTGAAAGTTTGCAGTTTTGCTTTATTTATCCATTCTTGTAGTTTTTGTTAATTTGTTTGACTCTTCAAAGCAAGAATTCTCAAATTATGCATGTTCATTATATGAAAGATATCAAAATATACAGAAGTTAAAAATGCATCTATATTAACACTAGGCACAGATATTTCCCTTAAAATTTATCTTATCCTTTGGAGCGTATCTTTAAGAAAATTAAGATTTTATTTGGAGAATTTTGTGACAGTTTTTGATAATTGAGGACTCTAGGATATCTTTGCTAAAATCAGGGTTAGGAGAGTGAAAAATTGCTTTTTATTTTATTTGTGTCAAATTTGATGTTGATCATGTTCATCTATCATTGTTTATTGGGCCTTTTTAAAAAATGAATTTATTTATTTATTTATTTATTTTTGGCTGCATTGGGTCTTTGTTGCTGCACGCGGGCTTTCCTCTAGTTGCGGTGACCGGGGGCTACTCTTTGTAGTGCCCGGGCTTCTCATTGCGGTGGCTTCTTTTTGCAGAGCATGGGCTCTAGGCCCACGGGCTTCAGGAGTTGTGGCTCATGGGTTCTACAGCGCAGGCTCAGTAGTCGTGGCACACGGGCTTAGTTGATCCACGGCATGTGGGATCTTCCCAGACTAGGGCTCGAACCCATGTTTCCTGCATTGGCAGGCGGATTCTTAACCACTGTGCCACCAGGGAAGCCCTATTCGGCCTTTATTGCTTTTCATGTGAATTAATGTGATCGAATCGTTCAGTAGACATTTGCATTTACATATATCCATTTTTAAAATCTCAGTTTTGGTTATGGATAATTAAGCATAAAAGAAGATTCCTGTAACACTGTGGCATTTTAGGGAGAACTGAGCTTAAGATCTCTCAGAGGGATGCCGACTGGCTGCCTAGACAGGGTGTGGTGGTATCTTAATGTGGTCACTCGTTTCACAGCCTTAGCCTTGAAGATCCAGAAATTCCATTTCAGTATTTCACCTTGGAATGATTCATCTTGATTGAACTCACTGATGTGTAAGTTAAAATAACAGTGTTGTAATTCATAAGGGGTTATGCTTTTCTACTGAATTACCTGTGTCTACTTTCCAGGACATTCTTCTGTTCCTTGTATGGAGGTGTTTGGGAGGCAAGGTACTTAAGAAGGTGATTAATAATCAGAAAGCTGCATTGTGAGCCTGAAACCAGAGCATATAAAGTTGGCTGGTCTTGAGTGTTTCATCATTCTAGGCCACTGTGAAACTTGATGAAAGAACTATCCCTGTCCCACAATCGTGTTTGCCTCTCCAGAGACCAAAATACTTATCCCCAGATTTAATCTCTTTTATTCAAACAATGATGTACTAACACTGGTCTCTCCTTTTTCTTCACTCTGTAGAACATTCCCTTCTATGAACACATTCTTCATACAGGAGAAATAAGATGTGCACTGCCTCCCCCTCCCCGCCCACTTTCCCCAAAAGAAAGAAAACCATAAAAACACAGTGAGAAAGCTAAGTCATATTAATGACAGGTGGTGTCTGTAAGATATATTGGAAAGCAAAAGTCTGATTGAAGCATAATACTGTTGATCAATTTGGTTTAAGTTTCTTACTATTAAGCATTCTTACTATTTTGGTCATAGTATTTTGCAAGTTTTAAATGCACTAAAGCAATTCAAATATACATACAAGATAAAAATCTGAAATAGAGGTTCTGAGGGGAGCATAATTTGAAATTATAGGCCATATGGAGAGTATGAGAGAGAAAGCAGAGTAACTTCTTTTGGAGGGTTTTGCCCAGTGTTAACTTAGGTCCCTTGAGTATTTTCAGCCATACTTAGAAATCTGTGACTGGATTGTTACACAGTAATGAGTGGTAAAGTTAACTGAGATCTAATTTCTGATTGTTTAGCAAGAAAGACTTCAAGTATAGTGAGTGGATAGAAAAGGAGATAATTTTAATATTGAAAATCGCTTTTAATTTAGGATTTCTTTTTAGATTTAGAGCTCAAATCTAAGCTTTAAGTTTAGAGGAAGAAGGACCAAATAGCAAGCAGGAGCCCCAGCCTCTTGGTTATATGCTTTTTAAATAATAAATAAATAAATAAATAAAATAAACAAGTACATTTATTTTTTTATGGCTGCGTTGGGTCTTCGTTGCTGCACACAGGCTTTCTCTAGTTGCGGCGAGTGGAGGCTACTCTTCATTGCAGTGCGCGGGGTTCTCATTGCCGGGGCTCTCTTATTGTGGAGCACAGGCTCTAGGTGCCCAGGCTTGAGTAGTTGTGGCATGCGGGCTCAGTAGTTGTGGCGCACGGGCTTAGTTGCTCTGCTGCATGTGGGATCTTCCCAGACCAGGGCTCGAACCCATGTCCCCTGCATTGGCAGGTGGATTCTTAACCACTGTGCCACCAGGGAAGTCCTAGTTATATGTTTTTGACTGTTGGCTGTCAGCTCAGAGCTCACAGCCCGGGAGTGAGGTCAGAAGTAGGAAGAAAAGTTAACTGAGCAGGGTAGAATAGAGGAGTGGGTTGAGTCCTTTCCCATAGGTGTTAGCAGCCAGTGCACTTTATTTTGTATGCTTTGGAAAGGACAAGTGTATTTTCTTTAGATAAGACTTCTAGCCTTTAGAATTCAATAAATACAGTATTTAGTGAGTTCCTACTCTTTTAGGCAAGAGGAATACAAGGATGAATAAAACAAGGATCAGGCTTCAGGGAACTTATATTTGAGTGGGAAAAATAGGTATTTCAAAGGAAAAAAAGAGATTATGGCTTGGAGGTGGTATTGATGTATGAGGAAAATCTTTATCCCACAAAGGGATTTGCAGAGATTTTGGAAAATAACAATTTTCTCCATTTGGGGGATAAAATTTAGGAGAATTGGAGCATATGCAGTCATTTTTTTTTTCTGGTCTCTTATACTGTTTAAAATTTTTCTTTCCTATATGAAGCATTTATAATTTTGATTACTTTGGGTATGTAAAGTAATCTAATTTAGTTTAAGCTCCAAAACCTAATTTTGTTTAACCATTTTGGATAGAAATTTTTCCAAAATGAATTTCACACTTCCTTTTTTCTCTATATTTTTCATCATTATTTATCATAACCATTAATTAAATAGAATATATTTAACCACAGTCGTTGTACCTTAACAAGTCAGACTTTTAATTTTTCTGTGTTTCCTTTCTGTCCTTGTCCTAGTGTTTTACTTTTTATTATTAGTTTTATAAAAGATGACAAAGAAGGACATTTTATTTTGAAAAAGTGTACAAGCATGTACATATAAAATATATAGACATTTAATCATTGGCTGAAACCATTGAAATACTAAATATAGGTGGTTAGATGTAAAAGGAGAAGTTGACAGGCACATAGTCATGGTAATAGACTTAAATATATCTTTCTCAGCCTTTGATGGGTCAGGTAGTTAAATTAATAAGAGCAGACAGTATCTGAACTACATAATTTTTAGAAATTGGTTATTCAGTGGATACTCTTTATTTTCATGTAATTGTTACCTTTATTTTTTAAACAGCTTTATTGAGGTATAATAGACAAAATTGCACATATTTAATGTATAATTTGATGAGTTAGGATATAGTTTTATATTCAGTTTTTTCTACCTTCTACTTTAAATGTTGATCTTTGTGAACCATTCCTTGATGAACCAGGGTCTTATTATAAAAATGGATTATGGTACTGTTTGTAATTTGTTAATACCCTTAGGACTATAGGGAGACTTGAAGACTTTTTGCTAGCACACTTAAGTATCATCAGACTGCTATGCTCTGTGTGTGTGTGTGTATGTGTGTGTGTAAGATAAATACTTTAATTGAGGATATTTTTTAAAAAGCTGTAAATTAAGGTAATTATTGTGGAAGTCAAAGGCAGAGATTTTTTTTTTTTTTTGCGGTGCGCGGGCCTCTCACTGATGTGGCCTCTCCCGTTGCGGAGCACAGGCTCCGGACGCGCAGGCTCAGCGGCCATGGCTCACGGGCCTATCCGCTCCGCGGCATGTGGGATCTTCCCGGACCGGGGCACAAACCTGTGTCTCCTGCATCGGCAGGCGGACTCTCAACCACTGCACCACCAGGGAAGCCCCAAAGGCAGAGATTTACCAGTGATTTGATCTTTTCCTTTTTGATTAATCATTTAACTTTTTTTAATAGTATAGAAGTCAATCAAGTAAGGGCACAAACTTTATTTTTTAAATTGTGGTAAGAATGCAATAAGAGCTATCCTCTGGACAAATTTTCAGTTGCACTGTATAATATTGTATAGGCACAGTGTTGTTATAGCAGATCTCTAGAATTTATTAGTCTTGCTACTATGCTTTTGAATGCTTTTTTCTGTTATATGTAAGTTTTATTTGTTTGCTTTGCTACCGTTTTTGTTTTTTCCCTTGCTGTTAGGTGACACTTTAACTACCATCAGTGTCCTTTCCCAAAACAGCTTCTTTCTCCTGGCCCCCCAACCTCTTCAGTTGCTCTAGTTCTCTAATTTGTTCTATTCTGGAAAAGGCTGAATAAGAACCTGCAAATACAGTAAAGTAGATATTCTGTGTAGATGTGTGTTGATGTGATGCTCTCTATTGGCTGCACGAGATTATGAAAATGTGTTTTGGATTCTCAGCTATGTTGCATATAGCTGAGTCATTACTATATACATTATATTCTTACAAATTTTTTTAAAAAGCATAGAGTTTATTGTTTTTTATGATAGGTGTTTAAGCTGTTGTATTTTAAGGAATCTCGTGGTTTTTGAGTATTTTGAAAAGCAAGTAAAAACTTTCAAAAAATAAGGAAATCCTCAACACTGTAATAAAAGTATGTTACATAGTCTGCAACATTCATTACATAGATTAGATGTATTTGAATCCAATTTTTAGAAATGTTTCAGATATAAAGCATTTGGAAAATAATAAACCTTCACTTACCTACTACCTAGTCTAAGAAATAAAACATCACTAGTATAGCTGAAGTTTCCTGTGTATCACTGCCCCTGATCATATTCGCCTCCCTCCCAGATGTGCCGCTGTGTTGGATTTGATCGTTATCTTTTACATTCATGTTCTTTCTTATTCTCTTACTGCATTTTTAAAATTGAAGTATAGTTGATTTACAGTGTTTCAGGTATACAGCAAAGTGATTCAGTTATACATATACTCTTAATGCATTTTTGTAGTATCTCTAAAGAATAGGCACTTTCATGTGTTTTAAACCTTTATAAGTATTGATACTGTGTATCTTTCTTCAACTTATTTTTGCTCAATTATTTTATGCAAGAATAATTTGTTCATATAGCCAACATTATGGCCAACATTTGTTTAGTGATTACTGGGTGCCAGGCACTTTGCTAAGAATTTTACATGTATTCTAATTTAATTCTTGTAACAACCCATTGAGGTAGGTACTTCACACACACTCCCGCCCCCCATTTTGCAGATGAGGACACAACTCTGAGAGGTTAAGCCATTTACACAAGGACACACAGCTAATAAGTGGTGGAGCTGGGGTTCAAACCTAGGTAATTTTACTCCAGGGTCATCATTTTAAACAATGATAGGGTCATTGGATAAGGATGAGGATGCACAATCTCTTTAACAGTTCTGAAATCCCCAAAATACTGAAAACCAGATGTTCTTCATAATTCTTTTGGTGTTAAAGTCTGATCTGACCAGATATGAGGCTGTTTATAATATTTATTTCTCTCATTTGGTGTAAATATTCTTATGTGTTACTGCAGAAATATTGTTTGATAATGGAACTATGTCTGCTGCTCCAGACATAGTGGGCAAATTATGACATACAGTGTAGGTACTGTATTACCTTTCTAAAATTCAGGAAGTTCTCAGTTCTCCCTAAAAGGTTTTAGATGAGTAATTGTGTACTGGTACTGTGCTACAAATATCTTTCTGTATGGGATTTTGGATTTGTTCGGCTGATCCAGAAATCACTAAATTTCACAAAAGAAAAAATTTCTAATTATATTGAGTTAGTTTGGCCATGACAAAATTTGGCTTATATAATTTTCTGTTCTGTCATTGATTAGCAATTTCTGCTTTTTATTGTGTGGCTGGAATTTAAAAATCTGTTTTCCTCAGTAGACTGAGATCTTAAGGACAGAGACTGTGTCCTTGCCAGTCCCCAGCACCTATTGCAATGCCTGGCATAGAGAATGCTCAGCAAATATTTGTTGAATGAGTGGTTGGCACTTACTGGTATAATGTGTTTCCCTTACGTGTTACTTAGGTCATCTCTGGGGTAGTGTGACTAATTGAATTGAACAAGGAGGAAAACGAAGAGGTGCATGAAGCTAACTTCTGATTCCAAAGTTTTTACATTCTCCCTTTCCATTTTGAAATAGATTTAAATGATGCTAATGTTGATGTCATTTATGATGTTGTATTCTCTGTTTTATAACTGTAGTCTAATGGGCCCTGAACTGTTAAACTTTTTTTTTTTCATTTTCATTTTCTGATTAAAGACCTTGATCCTGCTGCTTTCTGAATTCAAGATTCTCAAACTTAATGGCTGTATTTCAGTTAAGTATAGTATATTTTGCTCCTTATTGAAGTTTGGTTTAGTTTATTATTTCCTTGTACAGAGATGCTTGTACTGTACAAACAGTCAAATAAAGGGAGTACCTTTGATTTATAAATAATGATACTTTTAAAATTGACAAACTGAGAATAGGATGATATGTAATGTGATCATCAAATATTTGTTCTCATAGATTTTTTTTTTTTGAAAGAGTTGTGAACTTTCTCCAACAGCTCTTTTTTTTTTTTTTTTTAATTTATTTTTGGCTGCATTGGGTCTTCATTGCTGCATGCACGCTTTCTCTAGTTGTGGTGAATGGGGTTACTGTTCTTTGCGGTGTGTGGGCTTCTCATTGTGGTGGCTTCTCTTGTTGCGGAGCATGGGCTCTAGGCAGCTTCAGTAGTTGCGGCATGTGGGCTCAATAGTTGTGGCTCGTGGGCTCTAGAGCACAGGCTCAGTAGTTGTGGCACACAGGCTTAGTTGCTCTGCAGCATGTGGGATCTTCCCGGACCAGGGCTCTGACCCATGTCCCCTGCGTTGGCAGGCAGATTCTTAACCACTGCACCGCCAGGGAAGGCCCCCACAGATTTTTAAAGCTGATTCGATACCCTTATTTTTTAGTTGATGGAACAGAGACTTGGAGAAGTCAGGCGGTTTTGCCCTAGGTAGCTTGGCCGACAATGGTGGTTGATTATTAGGATCTTTCTTTTATTGTTTTGGTGCTAACATTTCTTTTAAATATGTTCTTTGTAGAAACAGTGTCTGAGGGATATTCAACATGTTAAGAGTATGTATTTGAAAGATTTAAGAACTTTGTCATTCAAAATCTTCATTCAGAATATAAAACCATAATCTCTAAGGTTTATTAATGTAAGAAGACTTGGGGAGGAGGCCAGAGGAGAGGCTACCTTACTAGGCCCAATTCTGTAGCCCAGTGATTTTTCCTTCCATTTGTTAATTCTTTGACTTTAATTGCTACTACTTCCAATGCATAGTTCCTGTGGTGTGCCTCCCTCCTTTCAGTGATTTGGCCAAAACATAGACACAAGCTTTTTTTTTTTTTTTTTAATTTTATTTATTTATTTTTGGCTGTGTTGGGTCTTCGTTTCTGTGCATGGGCTTTCTCTAGTTGCGACAAGCGGGGGCCACTCTTAATCGTGGTGCACGGGCCTCTCACTGGCCTCTCTTGTTGTGGAGCACAAACTCTAGACGCGCAGGCTCAGTAGTTGTGGCTCACGGGCCTAGTTGCTCCGCGGCATGTGGGATCCTCCCAGACCAGGGCTCGAACCCGTGTCCCCTGCATTGGCAGGCAGACTCTGAACTACTGCGTCACCAGGGAAGACCAGACGCAAGCTTTTTGATTTTCTCTTTTGCAGGATTTGAAATGGCTGGAATTTTAGAATAGACTTTCTTACATATCTAAGGTAGAAATATAGTTTTGTTTATTTATGTTTGGTTGTGTTGTGTCTTTTTTGCTGCACGCGGGCTTTCTCTAGTTGCGGTGAGCGGGGGCTACTCTTCGTTGTGGTGCACGGGCTTCTCATTATGATGGCTTCTCTTGTTGCGGAGCACGGGCTCTAGGCGTGCAGGCTTCAGTAGTTGTGGCATGCGGGCTCAGTAGTTGTGGCTCGTGAGCTCTAGAGCGCAGGCTCAGTAGTTGTGGCTCACGGGCTTAGTTGCTCTGCGGCATGTGGGATCTTCCTGGACCAGGGCTTGAACCCGTGTACCCTGAATTGGCAGGCGGATTCTTAACCACTGTGCCACCAGGGAAGCCCTAAGGTAGAAATAAAGAGAAATACAAGTTCTCAAAGATTTGTCATTGTCCCTCTCCATGTAATTAAAGCATTATCCTCTTTTAGTCTCAGTTCACCTGTTTAGAAGTCCAAAAGGGATATAGCTTAACAGGCTTAACAGACACCTTTTCTGACCTGCCTGTGTTTGGAAAGCACTACGTTTCAACATGCCACTCAGGAACTCCTTTCTAGACAGCTTGACACCTTCACAGCTTCATGGGGGTTAGCTCAGTAGAGCACCTTTTAGTTCCCTGTCACCCATCCCTACTTTACTGGCAAAGAACATGACTTCATCTTTCAGGTGAGGCCTGCCTTCAGCCACCCCTTAAATAAGGGTTTGCTATTATCTTTTATAGGCTGAACAGTTTTGTTTTATTAGCAGTGAAATGTGTCTTAAAGCAGGTTGGAACAATTAGTAACTTTCTCACTAGCCTACTTAATATCTCAAGTGTATATTATTATACCTGGTCAAAAAGGTCTAATTTGTTTAATTGAAGGCTTTTTTGTTTACTTTTTAAAAACTCTAATTTTTTAGTTAGCATACAGTAAAATCGACCATTTTTGGAGTGTACAGTCCTGTGAACTTTAACACATGTATAGATTTATGTAATAACCACCACAATTAGCATACAGTTCTGTCATCTCAGAAAAACTTCCACAGGCTGTCCCTTTTTAGTCTCCCCAACCTTAACCTCTGGCAACCATTGATCTGTTCTCCATCATTATAGTTTTGTCTTCTTGAGAATTTCATATAAATGGAATCATTCAATATGTAACCTTTTCTGAGACAGTTTTCTTTCATTAGGCATAATACCTTAGAGCTGTGTAATGCCATGTAGCAATAGTTTGTTCCCTTTTAAATTGCTACATAGTGTTCCATTTTTATGGATTTACCGCATTTTATTTCCAGTTTTTGGCAATTATGAACAGAGCTGCTATAAACATTCATGTATAGGTTTTTGTGTGAACAAAAGTTTTCATTTTTCTATGATAAATTCCAAGTTGTGGGATTGCTGGGTCATATGGTAAGCGTATGTTTTAAGTTCATAAGAAACTGTCAAACTGTTTTCCAGAATGGCAGTACCATTTTGCATCCCCTCCAGCAGTGTATGAGAGTTCCATTTGCTCTGCATCCTCCCCAGCACTTGGTGTTTTAGCCACTCTAATAGGTGTGTAGCAGTATCTTACTGTGGTTTTAATTTGTGTTTCTCTAATGCCTAATGTAGTTGAGCATCTTTTAAATATGCTTATTTATTATCCTTATACCTTTTTGGTAAAGTATCCATTTTAATCTTTTGCCTGTTTTAAAAAATTGGGTTGGTTTGTTTTAACTGTTGTGTTTTTAAGAGTTCTTTAGGGCTTCCCTGGTGGCGCAGTGGTTGACAGTCCGCCTGCTGATGCAGGCGACGTGGGTTTGTGCCCCGGTCCAGGAGGATCCCACATGCCGCGGAGCGGCTGGGCCCGTGAGCCGTGGCCGCTGGGCCTGTGCGTCTGGAGCCTGTGCTCCGCAACGTGACAGTGAGAGGCCCACGTACTGCAAAGAGTTCTTTATATGTTCTGAATACATAACGTGTCCTTTGTTGATATGTGATTTGCAAATATCCCAGTCTCTGTAACTTGTCTTTTCATTTTCGTAGTAGTGTTTTTCATAGCACAAAAGTTTGTACTTTTTATGAAAAAAAAGTACAGTTTTATCATTTTTTTCTTTTGTGGGTTGTGCCTTTGGTATAATGTCTAAGAATTCTGCCTAACCCCAGGTCATGAAGGTTTTCTCCTATATTTTCTTCTAAAAGTTTTATAGTTGTATGTTTTACATTTAGATCTATGATCCATTTTGAGTTAATAGGTGTGAAATTTAGGTCAAGGTTCTTTTTTTTTTTTGGCATATGGATGTCCAGGTGTGATGTGCATTGAGTTGTTCATACTATTACCTAATTATCCTTCTCATGTTTGTGGTGATATCCCCTCTTTCATTCCTAATAATTGGTAATCGTATTGTTTCTGTTTTATCGTCTGGTCAGAGGTTCGTCAATTTTATTGGTCTTTTCAAAGAACCAGGTTTTGGTTTCATTGACTTGATATATTTTTTTGTTTTTAATTTAATTGATTTCTGGATTTTTAAAAATTATTATTATTTGCTTTTTTTTAGTTCTTTTAGGTTTATTTTGCTATTTTTCTAGTATTGGTTTTTTTGTTTTTTTTTTTTTTAGCTGCACCACACAGCTCACGGGATCTTAGTTCCCCGACCAGGGTTGACCACGGATGACCTGGATTGAACCCGTACCCTCAGCAGTGAAAGCTTGGAGTCCTAACCACCGGACTGCCAGGGAATTCCCTCTAGTTTCTTTTTTTTTTTGCGGTACGCGGGCCTCTCACTGTCGTGGCCTCTCCCGCTGCGGAGCACAGGCTCCGGACTGACGCGCAGGCTCAGCGGCCATGGCTCACGGGCCCAGCCGCTCCACGGCATGTGGGATCTTCCCGGACCGGGGCACGAACCCGAGTCCCCTACATCGGCAGGCAGACTCTCAACCGCTGCGCCACCAGGGAAGCCCCTCCCTCTAGTTTATTAAAGTAGAACCTTATATTGTCAGATTGTTGACATGTTTCTTCTGTTCTTATACAAGCATTTAATGCTGTATGTTTCACACTAAGCACTGCTTTAGTGTATAACTCAGATTTTGATGTGTTTTTATGTTTTTGTTCACTGTATTTACGAATTTCCCTTGATATTTCCTCTTTTACCCATGGATTATTTCGGAATGTATTGTTTAATTTCCAAGTACACAGAGAGTTTTACAGTTAGCTTTCTGTTACTGATTTCTAGTTTAATTCCCTTATAGTCAGAGACCATATTTTGTATAATTTCCATACGTTTAAATTTATTAATGTTTTTTTTTGGCTGCGTGGCTTGCGGAATCTCAGTTCCCCGACCAGAGATTGAACCCTGGCCACGGCAGTGAAAGCACCGACTCTTAACCACTGGACCGCCTGGGAATTCCCTTTTTTTTTTAATGGCCCAAGACATGGTCTATCTTGGTGAATGTTCTGTAATTGAGAAGAATGTATATTCTGTTGTTGTTGGTTGGGGTGTTCTATAGATATTGGTTAGATCCAGTTAGTTGACAGTGGCATTCATGTCTTTTACACCTTTGCTGATACTCTGTCTATAGTTCTATTCTTAGAAAGCATGTTGAAGTCTCTAACTATAATTGAGTGGTGGTTTATTTTTCCTTTCATATCCGTCAATTTTTGCCTCATGTATGTTTTAGCACTACTGTCGAATACGTTTGCAATTAGGATTGTTCTATTTTCTTGGCGAATTCACCCTTTATCAAGCAGTGGGAGGATAGGGAGTGACTTACGCCACGCTCTTAGGATCAGCTCCTCTGGTCAGAAGAGCAGAGTCTCCCTTTCCCTGTTTCTAGGTGCCTGCCTGGCTGTTACTGCCATTGCTTTTCTGCCACAGCCAGCACCGTTGCAGTATTGCCTAGGGGCACGGGTGGAGTGAAGGACAAAACTAAACAAAAGAGAGCCTTTTCCTCCATTGTCCTTTATATTTCTTTCCCTGCTCCTTGGACCAGAAAGAGAGGGTTTTTCTTAGAGTTCCTTCTCTGTACCCAGCGAGCACTTCAGGGTTTTGGGCTGCCCTTGGGTACAGGCTGGGCAATACTGGAGGAAAATGATAGCTTTTAGTCTGCTTGCTGTCATTTATTTTTCAGAGTCCTCAGGTAGCTGTGGCATGCATTTTGTCGAGGATTTTAGTTGCATTCAGAGGAGAGAGAGGCAGGAGTCTCCATGGAGTGTTGTTTATACCCATCTTCACTGGAACTAGAACTTTTTGTTTAGTTTTGATCTTAGAATATATTCTGAAATATACTAAATATAAACTAAATTCTGTACTATGTAAATAAACTTTTGTTTTTCATTCATACCTATGTGGACAAAAAAAAAATATTGCCTGCCATTTCAGTAAACAAAGAGCGTTTCCAGCCATCAAGCCATCAGCCACTGTTGCCCCTGCAGCCCCCCAGTGGTGCACCCTGAAGGGAATTCAGGATGGAGAAAAACAGGATACCAGCCCTCAGTAGTTAAGATGCATATCAAAGGAATGATTTAAGTAAACCTAGACTCTTGCATTTTCCCATACATAGAAAAGCACTAAAATCATTAACTTAAGATGTCTGTTTTTTGTGATTAACATCTTTTTTTTTTTTCTTTTTACGGTACGCCGGCCTCTCACTGTTGTGGCCTCTCGGGTTCCGGAGCACTCTGGACACACAGGTTCAGCAGCCATGGCTCACGGGCCCAGCCGCTACGCGGCATGTGGGATCTTCCCAGACCAGGGCACGAACCCGTGTCCCCTGCATCGGCAGGCGGACTCTCAACCACTGTGCCACCAGGGAAGCCCCTGTTGAGGCTTTTTGACTTTTGAAAAGCTTTTGGTTATGAACAATTTCTAATACACATGAAAATAGAGAATAATATAATGTACCATCATGTATTTATCATATACCTTCATCAGTGATCAATATTTTGCCCATTTTGTTGCATATTTTTCTCTCCTATTTTCCTTCCTCAATATTTTTTCCCCCGGGAGTATTTTCTTTTTTTAATATTTATTTATTTATTGCTGCGTTGAGTCTTAGTTGCAGCACTTGGGATCTTCATCGCGGCACGCAGGATCCTTCTTTGCGTGCGGGCTCTTTGTTGCGGTGCTTGGGCTTCTCTCTAGTTGTGGCACACGGGCTTAGATCCTCGACCAGGGATCAAACGTGTGTCCCCTGCATTGGAAGGCGGATTCTTAAACCCTGGACCACCAGGGAAGTTCCTCCCCCGGGAGTAGTTTAAAACAAATCCTAGCAATCATATTATTTCATGTATATATAATGTTTATTTATTTATTAAAAAAAATTTTTTTTTGGCCGCACCGCACGGCATGTGGGATCTTATGTCCCCCTGCATTGGAAGTGCTGAGTCTTAACCACTGGACTACTGGGGAAGTCCAATATAATGTTTATTTTTGAAGTATTGGGAAGAACTCTTGGAGTTTTAATACCATGTTCAGGTGCTAGCTCTGTCAGCTACCGCCTTTGTGACGTTAAGCAAGTTGAATAGTTGCTCTAAGACCAAGTTTCATCAAAGGAAAAGTGGGGATAATGATTTTCTGCCCTTACTTCAAAATGATCTAAGGAACAAATGAGATGATGAAGATAATAAATGTAGAAGTGCTTTGTAAACTACAAACGCTAGACCCTTGAATAGTTCTTTTAAAAATTAACAAAACAGGGGCTTCCCTGGTGGCGCAGTGGTTAAGAATCTGCCTGCCAGTGTAAGGGACACGGGTTCGAGCCCTGGTCCAGGAAGATCCCACATGCCGCGGAGCAACTAAGCTCGTGCGCCACAACTACTGAGCTCTGCACTCTAGAGCCCACGAGCCACAACTACTGTAGCCCACGTGTCTAGAGCCCATGCTCTGCAACAAGAGAAGCCACCGCAATGAGAAGCCCGCACACCGCAACAAAGAGTGGCCCCTGCTCACCCCAACTAGAGAAAGCCTGCAGGCAGCAACGAAGACCCAACACAGCCAAAAGTAAATAAATAAAATAAATTTATTTTAAAAAAAAGTAACAAAACAGCCTTATACAGGTAGTTTTGCATAGTTTAGGACACACGATCTTAAGAGGGCCAATATACCAGAGCATATCAGTACCTAGGGAACTTTTCTAAATTCCTAATGTACTATCCCTACCTTGAGGATTGATACCATAGTGAACTGATTGGAGTGGGACATCCTCCTGGTACATTAGATTAGAACAACATTGAAAATCATTGGTTTAGGGTTCCACAGCTAGTATGTACTGAAGGTGATTGTAATGATGATCTAATTCTATCATTTTTCTTAACTTTGAGGTATAATATGTATAAAATAAAATGCAACTGTTTTAAGTATGCAGTTTGGTGAATTTCAAGAAGTGCATATATCCATTTCTATCACCCCAGAAAGTTTCCTTGCATCCCAGTCCAGTCCCTGTCTTTATCCTCTCAGGTAATCATTGATCTCTTTGCCATCACTGTAGGTGAGACTTGTCTTTCTTAGAGTTTCATATAAGTGAAATCATACAACATGTACTTTCTTGTTTCTTTGGCTCAGCAGAATGTTTTTGAGACTCTTGTATGTTGTGTATTGGTTCTGTTTTATTCTGAGAAGTATTCTTTTATAGGGGTATACTGATTATGATTCACCTGTTTATGGACATTTGGGTTGTTTCCAGTTTGTGGCAATTATAAATGAAGCTTCTTTGAACATTTGTGTACATGTCTTGGTGAGAATATATATTTTCATTTCTCTTGGGTAAATACGGAGTGGATTTGCTGAATCATATGCCAAGTGTATATTTAACGTTATATGAAGTTGCCAAACTGTTTTCCAAAGTATTTGAACCATTTTACATTCCCATGAGCAGTCTGTGAAAGTTCATTTGTTCTGTATTTTTGCCTACAATTTTAGCCATTCTAATGGTGTGGAGTGATATCTCTTTATAGTTTAATTTGCATTTCCCTGCTGACTGATGATGTTAGCATCTTTTCATGTGCTTACAGCCATTCAGATACCTTCTTTTGAGAAGTGTCTATTCAAATCTTTTCCCCATTTTTAAGTAAGATTGTTTTATTTTTGAGTTGTAGAACTATATATTCTAAATACAAGTCCTTTGTAGGATAGGAATTGTATTATTTCTGTTTCTGTGGCTTGCCTTATTTTTATAATGACATCTTTTGAAGGGTAAAAGTTAAAATTTTTTATAAAATGCGAGTTATTAATTATTTCTTTTGTATTTTTTTGCTTGTGTATGAAATGATTGCTTAAACTTACATTTCCAAAGATTTCCTTCTGTGTCCCATTTTGAGTTAATTTTTGTATATTGTGTGAGGTTAGGGTCCAGGGTTAATTTTTTTCTTCTCATGTAGATATCCAGTTGTGCCAGCACCATTTGTTGAAAGACTATCCTTCCTCCTATTGAATAACCTTGGCCCCTTTGTTGAAAATCAGTTGAACATATTTGTGTAGGTCTATTCCTAAACTTACTGTTTTGCTCCATTATTCTCTGTCTGTCCTTAAATTAAGTTCCACAGTGTCTGGATTACTGTAGCTTTGTAGTATTTCTTGAAATTAGGTAGTGCAAATTCTCCACCTGTGGGGTTTTTTTTTTCGTAATTGTTTTGTCTATTATAGGTCCTCTGTTATTATTATTACTTTTAAAAATATTCATGAGAATATGACACCAGTAGTCTTTTGGACAAAAATTTGTCACCTGCCATTTCAGTAAACAAAGGATGTTGTAGCTGTGAAACCATCAGCCACTGCAGCTGTCCCGCATGGTGCACCTTGAGGGGAATTCGGGATGGAGAAAAACAGGATACGGGCCCTAGATAGTTAAGATGCATATCAAAGGAATGATTTCAGTCAGCCGAGACTCTTGCATCTTCCCATACATAGAAAAGCACTAAAATCATTACCTTGAGACGTCTGTTTTTGTGATTAGCAGTCATCTTTTGACGTTCAACTACATGTTTTTTTTCCATAGCAAAACCTCCTATATATCCTGGCTTCTCCCTTACTTCTTTGGAAGAGGTATCTGAGATGCTGTATCCTGGGCATCAGTAATGCCCTGAATAAAACATAGTTCTCAGCTCTTAGGTTGTGCGTTTTTTTCAGTTGACAGTTTTGTATGCTGAGATCAGTTTATTATTTTTTTCCTCATCACATTTTCAAAGAGTACCTAGGATACTGAGATGATTATGCTTCTTGGAAAGGTGTTTAAATCTGATATTTGGTCTTTTCTCCTAAACTTTCATTTTGTTGAATTGAGCTTTAATTATGATCATATTCAGTATTTCTCTGATACTTTGTTGAGCTTTGTTGAGTTTAACAACAGTTGAGCAGAAAATATCTGTCTTCTTAAAGGTTAGGCATAGGCCTTTCCTTAATTTAAGGATTGCCTAAAGATTTGGGTTGAGTTAGTTCCTAAGATAGTTTGATATTAGTGATAGGCTTTACGTCATTGGTGTATTTTATGTCTTATTTTGCTTTAGTTAATACTTAACATTTTTATTTGTGTTCTTTCCAGAGGTTTAATGAATTGAGGGGTTTGTATGTAATAGCTTTGCTGGAACTTTGTATTACTGGACTCAGCAAGTCTTAAATTCTTAAAAATCAGAAATGTGTGTGGGAAGTTGTGTGAATGGTTTTGGTAGTAAAAAATGTGAACGTCTTTATTTAATGTCTTTCCATATCCAGAGGATGCCAGCCCCCATCAGATTGCGGGAGCTGATCCGGACCATCCGGACAGCCCGAACCCAAGCCGAAGAACGAGAAATGATCCAGAAAGAATGTGCTGCAATTCGGTCATCTTTTAGAGAAGAAGACAATACATACCGGTGTCGGAATGTGGCAAAATTACTATATATGCACATGCTGGGCTACCCTGCTCACTTTGGACAGGTAGGCTGGGCTGAGACCACATCTAGCAAGGGTACTCTTATTTTAATGTCAATAGGTCAGGGATTGTTAGTCTTTCCTGTTGGGGAGGACAGGCTATTTTTGATGTCCTTGTAGTCTGATTATTGTGGACTGAGGGTAGAATTGAGAGAGAAAGCTGCAGACCTGGGAAGGCATGATACTGCCATCAATTCCTTTCCATTGGGAATCTCTCATTATGTGGATTAGGGTATGTTTTAATGGTGGCAGTGAGTTTAAAGATTGACCGGGATTAACCAGTAGATTGTGATTGTTCTGACAGAGGGCCTGGACTATAATGAGTATACATTTAAGAAAAGTTTGCTAAATGTTTTCTTATTTCCTCAGTGCAGTGATATTATGAGGAACACTCCGACAGATGTTTTTAAGTAAAAGAAATTAGGTGGTTGCCAAGTAATAGGATTTAAGGATTTTGTCTTAATTACCTCATTTATTGATAGCTATAACCACTGTACAGGTCTGCCCCTTGATTTGCTCCCACATACAAACACATACAGCCAGTCTGGGCATGATATTCTTGGTGATAAGTGCTTTCTTCTTTCCACGTTTGTATGTGGTAAGGGAGATTGAGTCACAGAGAAGGGTATAGTGGGTTGTTTTTTAATTCTTATGAATGTTATTAAATTTTATTTCACTTAAGAATTTAATTATATGCTAAGTAGTCTTTTTATGGAAAAGACTGCAAAATTAAAAGAAGCAATGTGCAATATTGGTACAAGTAGAAAAAAATACTACCCATATTTGCATTATTCAAAGATAATGTTGTTAATGTTTTGATATATTTATCAGGAAAGATGGTCATCAGTTTATCTTCTGTTCAGCTCATTAACTTCAGTGGAAGGAAATTCCCTCACCCTTAGGTTAAAACAAAAAAGTAATGGGATTGGGCTTCCCTGGTGGCGCAGTGGTTGAGAGTCCGCCTGCCGATGCAGGGGACACGGATTCGTGCCCCGGTCTGGGAGAACCCCACATGCCGCGGAGCGGCTGGGCCCGTGAGCCATGGCCGCTGAGCCTGTGTGTCCGGAGCAAAAGTAATGGGATTGAATCTTACCAGGCTGACCTGGGTTACTTTTATGCTCATTTTGGGGCAGGAAATGAGATCAGCCTCTCTAGAAATACATGGTTGAGAGTGGGAGAGCATTAATTCCCCAAAGGAAAATTGAGGCGTTAATATCAGAGGAAAGGACCAGATACTAGGCAGTCAAAAACAACAGCTGTCTTCTATAAATAAATGTCATATGCTTTTACTATATCAGAAATGGATCTAGGTGTGGTTATGCATGTAGTATGTGACATAATTAGTATAAAGCAAGTAGATATTCATATATTCTTTTTGGTTGATTTTAAGTAGACTCATTAAGTTAGATAGTCAAGTGAAGGGAAGACTCCTGATCCTTCCACTCAGAGTGTACTGCTGTTAACATCATGGAAACAGTAGATTTATATACTCCAAAGGGTGTACTTTATTTATTTATTTATTTACTTATTTTTGTGGTACGTGGGCCTCTCACTGTTGTGGCCTCTCCCGTTGCAGAGCACAGGCTCCTGACGCGCAGGCTCAGCGGCCATGGCTTACGAGCCCAGCCGCTCCGCGGCATGTGGGATCTTCCCAGACCGGGGCACGAACCTGTATCCCCTGCGTCGGCAGGCAGACGCTCAACCACTGCGCCACCAGGGAAACCCCAAAGGGTGTACTTTAAAGACAAACTCTTGAATTTAAAATCATAGGATAGACTTTGGTGATATTTCATTTTGTAAAGGAGCTTTCTCTATATATCTCTAAGATTTATTTTTATAACATGTTTAAATAAAACTGCTTTTCAGGTCTGTCTAGGTGTTTTGGAACTTAATTAGATAAAACATTTAAGTCTTAGGCGGAGAGTGTTCACACTCAAGGAAAGTTTTGATACAAAAAAATAAAGATTTTTCTGAGTGGGAATAGGAATCATAATTTTAAGGCCCTCATTCTGTTTGGATAAGGGAATAAGGGAATTCAAACATTCCCTCTGAATAAGTCACGGGCCTATCCGTGTCAGTAATTTGGTACCCTACCCATTGGAATTGCCTTTATAATGTACCCATAAAAAGATTCCTATCAAGATTCTCTCTCCTGCATGTATGAATCACAGTGTCATTTTCATTTAATTATGTGTAAAAACAGCCAGCCTTTAATTGCATTTTATTTGTTAGATGTGCACTGTTCATTATGATAGCCACTAGTTGTATAGCCACTGGTCTTTGGAAATGTGGCTAGTTCCACTGAGGTGAATATTAAAGGAAAATAAATTTTGGGTGGGTACTTGATGCAGTTATTGGAAAACTTTTAAATATGTTTTAAAACTTGGGTATGTGAATCTATTTATCAGTTGTGAGTTTTATGAAATCTAAATACAGTTCACATATTTCTGATGGATATGTAGTGTACAAATTAAGATGTGCTGTAAGTGTAAAATACATACTGTATTTAGAAGCCTTAGTACAAAGGAAAGATGTAAAATAGCTAACAATTTATATGCTGATTATATGTTGAAATGATATTTTAGATATATTGGGCTGAATAAAATATATTATTAAAGCTAATTTCACCTGTTTCTTTTTCACTGCAGTATCTAACATGATACTGTACAACAGAAATTAAATATGAGCCAGATGTATAATTTAAAAATTTCTAATAACCATATTTTAAGAGTCTTATTTAAATTTTACAATAAAACCCATGAGGTAGATAGTATCCTCATAGTACAGATGAGGAAACTGAAATTTAGAGTTTAAGTGACTTGTTTAAACTGAAATTTAGAGTTTAGTGTTTAGAAATTTAGAGTTTAGACTTAAGTGACTCAACCTTGTATAACTCTAAAACCTATTCATTCTTTGTGTTTAGTTTAAATCTATAAATAGCTGTTTGTATTAAGTTAATTATTTTAGCCCTGCCTGGCAGTAAAAAGGATTTGAGATGGCCTATGTTACCAGCATCTATTTAAAAGGGAAAAAGAATAGTAGAAGGTAAGAGTTAGGAGAAGGAAGAATTCAGAACACAAGGCCTGTGTAGTTGCTGTTAGGGAGGCAGCTCAGGCAAGAAAAAAAAGATTCAGTTATGTGGTTGTTATTACTAGAATTTAAGAGCGCAGCTGCGGGAACCAGACTGCCTCGATGTGAATTGGCTTTGTTACTTTGCTCTCTGTGTGGTTTTGAGCAAGAACCTATTAACCTTTCTTGTTTCCTCATATGTAAAACGGGGATATTCGTGATACTACTTTATAGGGTTATTCTAAAGGTTAATTAAATTAATAAATGTTAAACATTTTATGTTTTGTTCTTAAAAAACTGTCAGACATTACCAATTTTACCATTTCCTAAGGGACAGCAAACAAAATTTAGGAAAAGCACTGAATTCTAAAAGGGATGTTCTTTCGTGGGTCTTTTATTTAGGGCTCTTTTAGTAATGTAAGAGACAATATCCTCAACATTTTTACAACAAAAGCAATGATAGATTTCCTGTAGGGTGTGTAACCTTTCACGAGTCTGGCTTAAACACAACCCAGAAATAAAGTTGAATATCTGAAGAAGTGGGTAGATTGCAGGAGTAGAAAATGGTGACTCAGGGCCCAAATTCTTCACACATGTATTTTGTTTGTCCTGCACAGTACTTAAAATTGTTTTGAGTTTGCTGCCTATGTATAAAAATCAAAGAACTTCTCATGGAAATCTGGATTTCTAGTTTCTCTGAGAAAGTCAGAGGATTTGGCAACACTGGATCCACATTTTCACATGGTAGTAGTAGGCTAGGGACCTTTTCCAGGCTGGGCATGCATTCTGTTTCTCCCCAGTTCCATCCTGGCCTGCTGTACCCAATTACCTGTCTGCAATAGTCTTCCTCTCCATCAATATAGTATAGTATAGCATTTCACTTCCTTAGGTTCTCTTATAAAGTTTTACAGTATTCTCCATAAGGTCTTACACATCTTTGGTGAAACCTACTGCTAGGTTCCTTGGAGCTCTTGTTCCTATTGGAAATAGCATTCTTTAAATTTTTTAATAATTATGTTGTAGGTATATAGAAATACAATTGATTTTTGTCTATCTGCCTAGCAACATTACTTAGTTCTAAGAGTCCCTGTGGACTCTATTGTTTCCATATGGTCAACAATACTGTCTGCAAATGATGGCAGTTCCCTTCCTTTTCCATCCTTAAACATTTTCTTATTTCCTTATTATACTGTACATGTAGAACAATATTGAAAAGAAGAGGTGATAGTAGGCATCCTTGCCTTGAGCACACTTAAGCTCAGATTGTGGTCTCCAAATACCCTTTTATTCTAAAAGGGTCAGGCCCTTAGAAAGATGGCTGATCCCAAATCTGGGGCAGGAAATGTACAAAATAAGCTTGGACTGTTGTACTGCACCAGAAGTCAAGAAAAACTACAGAGGTCATTTTAAAAGGATATGGTAGCCACAAGAGGAGGCTGTCATGCCTCAAAATGAGAAAGTTTGAGCTTTTAAGAAAAGTAATAATTGTAGTTTAAACATACCAAGTAAGTTTATATCAGTGAGTTCATAATAATTAAAAAATTTTTTGAAAACTTCATTGGTCATCTTTGGAGGATACTAGGGAACTGACTCATTATTTTGAAAACTGATAAATGAAAGAAACAAACATTTATCCTGCCTTTCCTTACCAGTAGTTCCTTGTAAAGGAATTATTGCTAAGTTCCTTCTGAAGGAACTATTGGTGATCCAATGGTATACATAGAGAAATTGCTCCTTAGAGGAATAATCCAGCTAATGAAGAAGGAATGGAAGAATTAGGATATTACCATTTTGCAATTCCTGATGATCGTCGGTGCTGCTCATGTCACAGGAGAGACAACCACCAGAAATAATTATATGCTTCCTGATGAAAGTTCATACCACCACCTGTGAATTATATTTGCTAAATCAAAACAAAAGAAAAACTGATAAACCTGAATCTGATCAAGCCTCCTTGTCTGTTTAAAAAGAGACGTTTTATAAGTGTTCATTGTAGTTTTGTTTCTGTTAGGAAAGCATTGGGAACAATCTGTATCTCCACAAAAAGAATAGGTAAGTTGGGCTTCCCTGGTGGCGCAGTGGTTAAGAATCTGCCTGCCAATGCAGGGGACATGGGTTTGAGCACTGCTCCGGGAAGATCCCACATGCCACGGAGCAGCTAAGCCTGTGTGCCACAACTGCTGAGCCTGCGCTCTAGAGCCCGTGAGCCACAACTACTGAGCCCGTGTGACACAACTACTGAAGCCCACGTGCCTAGAGTCTGTGCTCCGCAACAGGAGAAGCCACGGCAATGAGAAGCCCGCGCACCGCAATGAAGAGTAGCCCCCGCTTGCCACAACTAGAGAAAGCCCACGTGTAGCAACGAAGACCCAACACAGCCAAAAATAAAATAAATAAAATAAATAAATTTATTTTAAAAAATGAATAGGTAAGTTGTATATTCATACATGGGATACTCTGTAGCAATGAATATGACTGAATTAGAGCTTCTTGTCTGGATGTGAGTAGTGCTCAAAAGATGTTGAGTGAAAAGAGCAGGAATACAATATGATACTTTGTGTAAAGTTTAAAACATTCAGAAACAGTTGTCTCTACATGTATAGCTAAGGACATGACATGACAATGATCAACAGCAGTTTTGAGTTTTGGTCAGTCCTGGGATAGAGAGAGGGATATTCAGAGGGATTCAGTTGAATTTGTAATATTAAATTTATTAAAATAAATAGGGTAAAATGTTAAGATTTGATAAAGCTCGTTGGTGGGTCAAATTTTTGAGTAAAATATTTCATGATAAATTTTCTCAAGAGAAAAAAAAATGGGATACAATAGGAATGTTAATGCCAGAAGAATGAAAAAACAGGCTCTGGTCCATATAGATTTTATGTTGCCAAGCTACACAGTGGTAAAGCAGTTATAATCTTGTTCTTCAAAAATTGTGTGTGTGTGAGTGAGTGAGTGTGTGTGTATGTGTGTATGTGTATAAACTGGAAAGTTATTTCTGAGCATTAAAATGAAATACAGGTAACTAAGACCTAACCAATCAGTTGCAGATCCGTTAATGTTTACAATATTTTAATTGCATCTTTTCATCAAGATGATTGTTCACATCATAAAGCTCAATGTTAAATTAAAAGCAAATGTATATGTGCATTTGACCTTTTGGGAAATTGTTCTAAAAGCTAACAAAATGAGTGCAGCTTTTTCTAAAGGGCAACCAGATTAAATGCTGATAAAAGGCAATATATTTGTACTTGCTTCAGAAAAATGTAACAAGGCCAGAAACTTGGTAAAGTTCTCCTATTAAAAATTGCTTTGAGGGACTTCCCTGGTGGCGCAGTGGTTGAGAGTCCGCCTGCCGATGCAGGGTACACAAGTTCGTGCCCCGGTCCGGGAAGATCCCACATGCCGCGGAGCGGCTGGGCCCGTGAGCCATGTCCACTGGGCCTGCGCGTCCGGAGCCTGTGCTCTGCAACGGGAGAGGCCACAACAGTGAGAGGCCCGCGTACCACAAAAAATAAAAAAAATAAAAAAAAAAATTGCTTTGAAATTCAAGGAAAATTGGAGCATTGAGTCATCTAGAAAAAGTATGTAAAAATTAAGTTGTTAGGCTTTCTCTCAAATCTACTCCATCAGAATATCCTGGGGGTGACACACACACACACACACACACACATATATATATATATATATATAAAAAAAAAAAAATCTTAGAACCCTCCCAGGTGATTTTGATTAGTGATTTTTAAGGCACTGTATTTGTTCTAAAGGAGGCTGATAACTTCAGTCCCTTAAGGCTTGTTGCTTATGGCCCTCTGGAATGCTTCAGCTGAGAAAATATTCTGAGAAAAGTTCAAGGATCAGCTGGAGAGAATTAGGGACTATTTGCCTTGGAAGACATGGAGTGTAGGACAGCTGTTAGGGCGCTGTCTTCCATGATGTGGCTCAGTTACCTAAGTGATAAGGAAACTAGGCCCAGATTGTTGAAATAACTCACTTAGGTCTCTTAGCTAGAACCAGGATAAGAGAGGCAAAGCTCCCAACTGGTTTCTTTCTGTTCCACTAAGTGTTATATAAAGAGATAGAAACCTTTCTCAGATGTTTTCTTAGTTTCTAACCTGAATTGGGTGGCCTTCCTACTTTGTTTTCACAGTAGCTTGTGCATGACTGTCACGGTATATATCTATCATATTTTATGATAAATATTCAAATGCTGGTTTTCTTTTATGTGTCCTTCTGTGTGTTAGTGAGAATGACTAGCACATTGGTTTGGACACAGCAGGAGCTTTCTAAATTAAAGGAAAACCACAGTGTCTCAAAACACTTGGAAAATAAATATAAAAAAATCAGTGAGTAGCAAAGAGTTACCACAGTCAACCCTTTGGGATGTAGGTGGGGGGAGAGGGAGAAGGTTGCTGTGGATAAGCAAGTATCAATATATTAAGACCGGTTGTTAAGGAAGAAATTGATAGTAGGTGAAGAATACAAAATAACTGTCAGCAGAAAAGAGCACAGCCCTTGTGGGGAATAGAGATAAGAAGGGAGCATACTTCTTAACATGTTCCTACGGCATCGCAGGTATGATAGAATAGCACAGTAATTGCTCATTATGAATTTAAGTTATCTTTAAAAGGTAGTTTCCATTTACTGAGTTATATTTTCATATGATTTTCTTAAATTTTTCAAAGGCTTTTTCATGAAATGATTCCAAGACTCAAATGCTTTTTTGCTATTTTTTGGAATATATGTTTAACTTTGGAGGGGGAACAAATGATTTCAGTTGTTTTTTTCCTTTTTAATTATAATATTATTGTATTAACTTTTCTAACTACAAGTTAGATGTAAGTTCTCTTTATTCTGCAGTTTTTTCTCTCCCAGCCCAATATTATTTATCTTTGAAATAAATAATGACAGTTCATCGATGCAAAATTTAAAGGATACAAAAGGATATATGATGAAAACTCTGCTTTCTATCCTCTTCCAATCACTTAGTTTCCTTCCTTATAGGCAACTTGTGGTATTCATTTCTTGACTATACTTCTAGAGACATTTTATACATCTCCAGGCAATGGACATGTATATTCTCGCCTCTTCGAAAAATATATTGTAACATACTGTATGCACTGTCCACTTATTAATCTGTCTTGAAGATTAACCCATACCAATATATAAGCTTCCTTGTACTTATTTTTTCCAACTTTATTGACATGCTCATGGTAGTAAATACAGCATAATATTCTGTTATATGTGTGAATCTATTTAACTGATATCTTATTAATGGACATTTGTTTCCAATCTTACTGTTTAAAGTAATACTACAATGGAATAATATCCATTATTTTGCTCATGTGTGAATATAAATGCATTGTAAGTTCCTAAAAGTGGATTTGTTGAGTCAAAGGGTATGTGTGTTTGTAATTTAGATAGACCAAATCTTTCTTACTGCATCTTGTGCCAGTTTATACTGCCATTACTAATGTCCTTGCACTGTTATGACAGTTTTTTATCTTTGCTAATATAATAGGTTAAAAAGTGGTATCTCAATATGGTTTTGATTTGCATTTCTTTTTCTTTTTTAATAACTTCATTGAATCATATTTTGCATATCATATAACACACCCTTTTCAGGTGTACAGGTCAATGATGTTTTAGTTAATTTTCCTAGATGGGTTTGCATTTGTTTTATGAGGAGATTGAACTTCATTTTGTATGTTTGAATTATTTCTTAGTTTGAACTGTCTGTTCAAATTCTTTGACTTTTTATATTCGTTGTTGGTCTTTTTTTGGCGATACGCGGGCCTTTCACTATTGTGGCTTCTCCCGTTGCGGAGCACAGGCTCTGGACGCACAGGCTCAGCAGCCATGGCTCACGGGCCCAGCCGCTCTGCAGCATGTGGGATCTTCCCGGACCGGGGCACGAACCCGTGTCCCCTGCATCGGCAGGCGGACTCTCAACCACTGGGCCACCAGGGAAGCCCCATTGTTGGCCTTTTAAAAAATAAGTTTGTAGAATCCTGTTGTATAGGATTTCGTGTCTGTGAAATGAGTTGCACATATTTTTTCCAAGTTTGTCATTTATCTTTTGCTCGCAGAGTTTGGGGTAAAAGCAAAAGTTTTCTGTTACCTTGGTGGTGGACTGTTTATGGTGGATTTAAAGCCAGATTTGTGGGTTAGCAGTGTTTCAGGTGGCAGTTTCAAGTAGCTTTAAGTGAGGAGCAGTAGTACTAGATGGAAGTTGAGGTTGTTGTCTAAGGGGTAGATAATTTAATTGGTTACTATTTTTTTTCTGTTCTGTAACTCATGTAAGTGTTGAGTTGTGTTTTTAGTGATTGCTGCTCAAAAGTGGATGCCCTCTCCTCACATTTACTGACATCCCATTGTATTCTCCTCCAATCATTTTCTTTTTCAACATTTGAAAACCTTGATAACACTTTTAATGATGACACGTAGTACAGTCTGAGCTCTGTTTGCTGGCCACTGTAAGTGTGAAGTGTGATCAGAGTTAATCCTTCACTGGAGTATGTATTTCAGAGGCCATTTCCAGTATATAATCTTGTATTTTCCCTGCAAATTTGTCACCTTCAAAAAAAAAAAGCAGCTCATTCTTAGAGCAAAGTCACTGTACCAACAGGAAATATTAGAAAAGAATTAATTTAGTATTTGTCCCTTTAATTTTAGTTTCTCTTTTGGCTATTTAGTTATTAGGTAAGTTTTAACAGCTGTCACAAAAAGCAACAAATTGTACTCACCAGTCATCAATGACTTTTAGTGTGACTGTCTTAAAACTTGGCCTTTAAAAATATGAAGTAATATTAATGCCTGAGTGTCCTTCTCATTAGTTCACCTTAAGAAAAAAAATTTGGATAGTTTGTGTAATGCTTGCTGTTTGCCTGAAGCATGATTCAGTGAGGATGATAAACATTTCAGTGATACCTGATTCTTAGAACATTTTCTTCTACTGCTAAAATATTTATTTATAGAATGATTAAATGGGAAGATTTAAAAACCTTCAGTTTGAAAAAGAGAAAGATTTTTCTAATAACATTTTAACTTGTGATTTTCTCATTCACCTCAGCAGTAATTTTTCTGCTGACACTGTAAGAATGACTATAAACATCTTCTATTTCAGAAGTTGTTTTTGAAATTTAAATTGAATGTGTAGACGGAAGGGAAGGGTTGTTAGATAATCTTTGTTGATCTCAGAGGCATTTCAGTTTTCCTTGGGATCCTGGTTATTCTCCCTTTGAGGCTTCTTTGACTTGCTCATGATGGTGTAGTCATCCCACAACCTTTAGGTGTTATCATTGTAGGTACATTGAGAGAGCAGTTTTTAGATAGCTCGAAACAGGTTTATTTGTAAACTCTTTTACATTTCTCAGTTTGACTTTCATACTTACAGGCAGATTCGTATGGGAAGTAGTCTCATGTGATCTTACATTCCTGTCTACACCAGTCTGCGTCTGAGCCCCTTTCCTTGGAATACAGTGATTCTAAATGGGAGCATAGTTTGAAAAACCCCTCTTGAAGAGCCTAACTTGTGTATGCCCTTTGTAAACCACTGCCCGAGAGGGAATGTTTGGCCTCTTCCATGTTAGTCAAGATGGAATGATCAAGTATATCAGAGTGACTGTGATGTTCAAGAAAGGCTAAGTAGAGAGACAAACTGTTTAAATACAAGGACTCTTTTTTTTTTAATTGAAGTATTCTTGATTTACAATATTGTCTCAGGCGTATAGCAAAGTGATTGAGTTTTTTATATATATATATATTTTTTCAGATTATTTTCCATTATAAGTTATTACAAGATATTGAATATAGTTTCCTGTGCTATACAGTAAATCCTTGTTCCTTATCTATTATATGTGTAGTAGTTTGTATCTGTTAATTACTCCTAATTTATCCCTCTCCCTCTCTCTTTCCCCTTTGGTAACCATAAGTTTTCTATTTCCTGAGTCTGCTTCTGTTGATTCATTTGTATTATTTTTTAGATTCCACATATAAGTGATATCATATAACGTTCGTCTTTCTCTGACTTACTTCACTTAATATGATAATCTCTAGGTCCATCCATGTTGCTGCAAATGGTACTATTTCATTCTTTTTTATGACTAATATTCCATTATATGTATATATACATATATATTTTTATACACATACACACACCACATCTTAAACCAATCATGTGTTGATGGGCACTTGGCTTGTTTCCATGTCTTGGCTATTGTAAATAACTACACGGACTCTTAAGCTCTGAGGATTGTGTAAAGAAGAATTATGTAAAGAAGAGATCATATAAAACATTTTAGGTTAATTCCATTACTGGGTTTTCCTCTGGCTTGTGTGTGTTTGTTTACTTCTGTATTTGATTTCTAAAACCTCACCTCTCCATAGTACTTGGTTCGAGCCCTAAATGTAGCACTTTCCACATTATGTTAAAGTTAGTTATTGTCTATCTCTTCTTCAGTTGTACATTCCTGGTGTTTAGGACACTGTTTGGCACCTTGGTATGTTTCCAGTTAACTGAGTTTTTGATATTCACAATAGGAACCAGACATTAAATACACACATGAGCTTGGTGCTCGTTTAATATAACCTGGGAATTAAATTAGGAATTAGGTTTATTAAAACTTTATGACAACACTTTAGTAGTTTGTATGAATATGTAGATCTAAGGTAAACTTCACAGATTATTTGGATGGCAGATACCATAGGACCTTGACAAGATGATCTATTCCAGAACTTGATTATTATGATCAAGATATTGAATGATCTTAAACCTTTGCCTTTTATTTAGGTGGTTTGATGATACAGGTTATAACTATGTACTTTAGTTAACCATTGACTCTGGGTTAAAAACATTGCTTTCCTGATTATGGTAGCAATTTCTTAATTTTTTTCTTTTCCTTTTTTCTTTCGTTTTAAAAATTATTTATTTATTTTTTATTTGTAGTTGGAGTGCCTCAAGCTTATCGCCTCTCAAAAATTCACAGACAAACGCATTGGCTATTTAGGGGCAATGCTGCTGTTAGATGAAAGACAAGATGTCCATCTTCTCATGACCAACTGTATCAAGAAGTAAGTCTTAATTTCTTTCTTCCAATAACTACTTTGTACTTTTAGGTCTTTTTTATAATAAGACATAAAAAGCTTCTATTTATTGATTTTATATTTACTGTCTAGAATGTATTTGAGCTGCTTTTGGTTCTATAGCTTATATGTAAAGAGGCTAAGCAAAGGATTAAAGCTTCTGTAGGGGATAATTTAACTGAAGGTATTGCTGTACATCTTGAGTCATAGCAACTATTTAGCCATGAATAAGCATTTGGACTTTCATAGAATAGAAAGAGCATTGGTAAATCTGAGCTTTCTTATCATATATTTTTTTGAATACCATGAGTAATGAAACACTGTGTTTATTAAATAATTACCAGTGTATATTCTTAATAAATACCATTTAAAGGTAAAAAGAGAGGCCTTGTTTGTCAGCAGTCTAGTCCCAGATTTCAGTTGCTGGGAATTATATTTAGCCCTGTGAATTTTTGTGTATAAGTCCTTTTTTCTCTAATGGGTGCTTTACTGATTTACTAGTCCAGTTATGTGTTTAACTTACAAAGTTAATGCTTGCCATTCTGGAGAAATTAGAGGACCTGTGAGTCGGGAATTAACAGTTCTCAGTATCTCTTTTTTTTTTTAAATTTATTTATTGTTTATTTATTTATTTTTGGCTGTGTTGGGTGTTTGTTGCTGCGCGCGGGCTTGCTCTAGTTGCAGCGAGGGGGGGCTACTGTTCGTTGCGGTGGGCGGGCTTCTCATTGCAGTGGCTTCTCTTGTTGTGGAGCACGGGCTCTAGGCACGCGGGCTCAGTAGTTGTGGCTCGCAGGCTCTGTAGTTGTGGCTCGCGGGCTCTAGAGCACAGGCTCAGTAGTTGTGGCGCATGGGCTTAGTTGCTCCGCGGCATGTGGGCTCTTCCCTGACCAGGGCTCGAACCCATGTCCCCTGCACTGGCAGGCGGATTCTCAACGACTGTGCCACCAGGGAAGGCCCCTCAGTATCTCTCTTATAATAAATTTCTCTTAGAAAGTTATGGAAGTTTTAGGGTTTCCCTGGTGGCGCAGCGGCTAAGAGTCCGCCTGCCAGTGCAGGGAACATGGGTTCGAGCCCTGGTCCGGGAAGATCCCACATGCCGCGGAGCAACTAGGCCCGTGCACCACAACTACTGAGCTTGCACTCTAGAGCCCGCGAGCCACAACTACTGAAGCCCCCGTGACTAGAGCCCATGCTCTGCAACTAGAGAAGCCACCGCAATGAGAAGCCCACACACCATAATGAAGAGTAGCCCCTGTTCGCCGCCAACTAGAGGAAAAGCTCGTGCGCAGCAAAAAAGACCCAACGCAGCCAAAAATAAATAGAATAAATAAATTTAAGAAAAAAAAAAGAAAGTTATGGAAGTTCTGATGGCCATATTGATCAAAGGTACTTTTTGGTTTGTTTTGATTTGGTTTTGGTTTGTCTATTGGTTTAATCTCCTTTTTTAGATTTCTTTTTCATTTATAGTATTTCTGTATTTGACAGAAAGTAGAATCAGGGGGGTATAGGTGATCAATTTGAAGACACTGAACTCATGTATTTTGCTGTGGTAAAAATTATAATTTAAAATTTCCCAATGAATAATGAAAAATTTCAAAATGAGAATTATGATTGCTTGTAAATATAGAGTGTGTCATGTAAATACATTGACTCTGTGACTTAACTTGGGAGAATCTTGTTCTTTTTGCCCTTGAAATAAATATTTATAATGAAAATACTAAGTTGATTCATTTATTCAACAAATATTTATTGTATACCTGTTGTATGCCAGGAGGTGTTATGAGCTTTGGGGATGGAGAATGAAAAAAATGGACATGAATCCTTGGTGTCATGGAGGTTACATTTTAGATGTTTAATGTGACTTTACATATTTATTCTGGACAGGCCTCTGAAAGTTTCTTTAATTTTTGTTCTTGCCTGCTCTGTGCCCTTATTATTCAAGCCTTCAATCATATGTTGATAATTTGGCAGTTCTACCTAGCAGCAAGTTCATATTAGAGACTTAATACCAAACTCAAGTATAGGTTTGTAGCTTGATAAAAACTGAAGAATAGGCATACAGGCAAATAAGGAATCTTGGTGTTTAATTTTCATGAGACCCAGCTAAGCCCCAAGTGAATTTAGGAGAGAGCTAATAATAGTTGGGAATTGATCTGGCACTTAAGTTTAAGCTCAGTTAAAGGGCTTCGGATAATTCAGTTTTTTTTAAAAAATTTATTTTCTTTATTTTTTTGGCTGCGTCGTGTCTTAGTTGCGGCACGTGGGATCTTTCATTGTGGTGCGGGATCTTCGTTGTGGCATGTGGTCTTCTCTAGTTGTGGCCTATGGGTTTTCTCTCTCTTTCTGTCTCTAGTTGTGGTGCATGGGCTCCAGGGTGCCTGGGCTGTGTAGTTTGCGGCATGTGGGCTCTCTCATTGAGGCACGCAAGCTCAGCAGTTGTGGTGCATGGGCTTAGTTGCCCTGTGGCATGTGGTATCTTAGTCCCCCAACCAGGGATTGAACCCGCGTCCCCTGCATTAGAAGGCGGATTCTTTTTTTTTTTTTTGCGGTACGCGGGCCTCTCACTGTTGTCGCCTCTCCCCTAGCGGAGCACAGACTCCAGACGCGCAGGCTCAGTGGCCATGGCTCACGGGCCTAGCCACTCCGTGCGTGTGGGATCTTCCTGGACCGGGGCACGAACCCATGTCCCCTGCATCGGCAGGCGGACTCTCAACCACTGCGCCACCAGGGAAGCCCTGGAAGGCGGATTCTTTACCACTGGACCACGGGGAAGTCCCCTGTGTGTTTTTTTAATCTGTTAATGAATGGGTCTTTTTATTTGTGAGGTTTTTTGCATTTTGCTTATGGGGCATCATATGTACCAACAGTTTTTCTGTTTAATGATGAATGTTTACCTCATTGTTCATTGGCCTAGAAAAACTCTGACATTAATGATCTTGGAATTAAATCTTTAAAAATTAAATATAATACTTTAAGAGCTTGCATTATGCAAATATTCTTAATCATTGAAAAATGATTGAAGAGTCAACTAAGTACTCTTGGGAACTAGGACACTAAATGGTAAAGCCATAGTTAAGTTAAACTTTATCAGTAATTTTTACCTTAAATATTCAAATTGGTAGACAATAGCAAACCTGACTGATTGACACTTTACCTTCTGTTTCCTTTCCTTTCTTTGTTCTTCAGGGAAGCCTAAAACCATTTATTAGTTCATTTAAAATTACACCCCCCAAAATAAATAAAAATAAAATGACCAATAATGAACCCATTACAATGTTAACAGAAATAAATTTTTTTATGAAAAACTATTTTTCAGAACAAGAACAATTTCAGTGAGAAGAATGGCATTATTTTACAATTTTGTAAATCTCTTTAATATCTAACCTAATGGAAGCTAGAAGCTAGATGCTCATATTTGCTTCTGCATTCAGTTTCTTATGTTACGTTTTGATTAAGTATATGAAGAAGATCTAGCCTTTCACAGATAATGTAGTTTAAAAAAGAAAGAGGACTTTAATAACCTTTCAGATTAACTATGGATAATGTTCTATGATAGTATATCACAACTCCATAAGTGGTAGTTTCTTTAGGGTTAATTACAATGTGGAGTCTGAAACCATATCAGTGAAGTTTGGTTCTTTGTTATATTAAAACCCATTGGTCTGTCTTACACTTTGAATGAACTTTTTACTCTTGCATGCTTTTTAAACATCATGCTTAAGGCATTTGGAGAAAATTGGTTCACTGAGTTTTAAAGTATTGATAGACTGTCAGGTTCATAGTGGCAATAAAAATATTCCAAAATTCTAATTTTCACTTCAAAGCTTAGATTTTATCATTGGCAACAAATATTGTCACTTGTTGCTCTTGAAGTGATAAGGTTACTTGGCTCTTCTTCAAGAAAATGTTTGGCAAATAATCACATCTTAATAATTATAGTTGTCAGTTATTTTTCAAATAAGAATGATGTTCATTTTAAAAGTAGCTAGTTTGTAGTTTAGCTTGCAAGTGAAAGAAATACACAAGTGCTTTTCTCTGAGATTGCCACTTTACTCCAGTATGCATCAGAAGTACTTTATGCATACTTTCCATTTTGTCACGCAGAATGTTAAAAAATGTGCACTCAAGAGTCAAGGTATATGGGAGTTCCCTGGTGGCCTAGTGGTTAGGATTCTGGGCTTTCACTGCAGTGGCCCGGGTTCAATCCCTGATCAGGGAGCTGAGATCCTGCAAGCCGTGTGGCGTGGCTTAAAAAAAAAAAAAAAAAAAGAGTCAAGGTATAATAAAACTAATCATTTTTACTGCTTTGTCATGAGCAGTATTAAGTGAAACTCCCTCCCTCCCTCCCTTCTTTCACTCTAAGTGTGTGGCAGTGTATTCAGTGACTACTATTATTTGGTGCCTCTGCCCTGATTTGTGCTAACATTGCATAGTTTTTCCCACCATTGCCTTTGCACTGTCAGTGCGGGTGTCAGTAAAGCTGACAAATAATGAGTTAGTATTGTGAAAATAGTTTGTATCTCGTGGACCCCCTGAAACAGCCTTGGGGACTTCCAGAGATTCTTTAATCACAGTTTGAGAACCACTGAGCTAAACGATTTTAAAATGCTCTTAAAGCTGGTGGAAGTAGCATAACTCAATAATTCAGCTTCTGAATGGTAAGAGTTGGTTATAATACATAAATGAGTTTAGTGGTTCAAGCTTTTAATATTTCAGCTTTTCTGAAAGTATACTTCAGGCTGGTTTAGAAATAATTTTGTACAGTAATCAATGCCTGTTAGAAATAGAATTTTTTGTATCTGTATCACTAGATACTGAGCCTCACTGTAAACATCTAGCTTAGTTTATGATGGTTTAATTAGCTGTCTTTTTAGTTAGTAATTTTTTCTTCTTTTGAATAAATAGTGTAAAAATTAATGTAACATCAAGGTTAATACTATATCATAAGATCAGAGACCTTACGGTATAGTATTTAGAGTATACAGTGTTTAAGTATAGAGTATATAGTATAGAGTGTTTCTGTTGTGATGTTTAAGTCATCTTAAATGCTCTAGCAGTAGAGATTGTTTTCTGATTTTTTTTAAGGTTTTGGTTACTGTATTACGTTTTTTTGTAGTTAGTAATAGAGCATATTAAAATCTTTTAAATATACAGTTGTGCTTCATATTCTGTCATTGCTAGTTTTTACTTTCAGTGGTTTGCTGAGTTTCCTAAAGAGAGTTGTCTTTTAACATCCAACAGATAGCATGTTGTCCAGTTTATGTTGCTTTGGTATTTGGAAACATTGGGTTGCAAGCATGTAGGACAGAATGTCAGTCAGTTTCTTGTGTTGTAATTTGTAATAAAGTTAGAATAAACACTTTTTGCAAAAATAATCCTAATAAATATTTTCCATATTAGAGAAATCATGAATCGTTCAGAGCTACCTCGTTAGATTGTGAAGCTTCTTCATGGGGAGCACCAGGCAGGGCATGTTCATTTCTGCCACCTTCTTTCTTTTGCAGTGATCTTAATCATAGCACGCAATATGTACAGGGGCTAGCACTTTGTACCCTCGGCTGCATGGGCTCCTCAGAGATGTGCAGAGATCTTGCAGGAGAGGTAGAGAAACTCCTGAAAACCTCCAACTCTTACTTAAGAAAAAAGGTAACTTTCCATAAAACCGAATGTATGCGTTTGGATTAGGGAGTATTATGGAGATGAGAAGGCAGATTATTCATATTTGAAAGCTCAAATGATAATATAACTTATCTTTCCCTGTGCAGTAAATGTATTTTAAATGATTATATATGAATCAGTTGTTTATAAATCAAAATCTTTTTTTATACTAATTTTGGAGGTGATTTTTTTTTTTTTTTTTTTTTTTTTTTTTTTTTGTTTGGGGGCCTTTCACTTTTTTTGTCTTTTGCTTTTTCGTGTACATATTGCGTGCTATGATTAAGATCACTGCAAAAGAAAGAAGG
>NW_021703766.1:14385134-14546761 GCF_005190385.1 Monodon monoceros | reverse complement strand
TTTTTTTTTTTTTTTATTGCTATTTAACTCTCCAATTAATAAGTGATTGTGAACACTTTAATTCTCTTAATTCGTCATTTTTCAAGGAAATGATTTATAAACAAGCAAATGTTATTGGACCCTAGATGGCATACCTAATTACTTCCTAAGTTACCTGATTCTAAACAGTATTAAACAAAGTGATAATGAACAGATCTTTACAAATTTATTTTAGTGCCCATGTCTTTGTATTAGGGCCTTTGAATCTTGGAAGTGCAGTTCCATTGGGACCTAGATAATTATTAGGGAATGATTTAGAACATACTTCCTAAAACTGATATATCTAAATGGAATAGTAATGGAAGACAGTGATCTTATTCACTTATTTGCTTTTATTTGTTGATATAAACATTTTGTTGTTATTTTATTATGCTTGAATCCTAAAACCTTCATAAACAAAGGGTAAAATTTAGGACTTTAGAAGTGAGTCACATAATATCGTCTGGTTGGTGTTTATTGTGCCTCTGTATTAATGGTGTGAGACAAAGCTGTTGAAAGGGCCAAGCTGTTTTCCAGGATCATGTACTGTTAATGATGGCTATAGACCAAAGCCAGTCTTTTCTCTTAAAAAATGTGTGGGCTGCTCTTGTTCAGAAAGATTAAATAAATATTAATAAAGATTAATAATTATTAAATAAAATAATTCCTACAGATTAGGAAAAAAATTGTTTCCCCCAACTGTAGCATGGGAAGAATTAGCTGAAATCTTTTCTTGTTAATGTATCTAAACTTTTATGTTATTCAATTCCAACAAATAGTAGTTATGGTTCCTTTTGCCAGGGGTGGGGGCGTTTAACCAAAATCAGTCTTTGAATGCCTTTCTTTCCTGTGAACAAGTTTCTTCAGTAGAGACTAGCTAACTGAGAGGCGTTTAACTAAGATCCTAAGTAACTTTCAAATGATTTTCTTGATTTCAGTAGAGAGTGAATTGGGGAAAGTATAGGTATTATTAAAAGCAGCAGCAGATTTAAAGCATCTGCAGTATATATATCTTTCAATTGCCTAATGTTTTTATAAAACCTTTTGGTCTTTTTACTCAGAAGAATGATTATCACAGATGGAAGTCTTTATTTTTTACTTTGCAAAACTCCACATAAATTATGTTTAGCATGTTTGATAAGTTTGTGTTTAACCATGGTCTAGTCGAGAAAGCTTTTGTCCACTTATTTGGTAATATATGACCGAAGAGACAGGTGAGTTAGCAGTTCTCGTTAATGCAGTAAGTATAAGTTGGAAAGCCCTAACCAGTTAATAACTAATAAGTCTGATAATGATAAATAATAAATCTGATACCGAAGTCCTTTCTTTTTTCATGTAGGTGAACTAGTTGATAAGGTTTTGTTGTTTATAAGATTGGTTGTCCTGACTTAATTGAAATAAATCTTCTTTTGTCCTTTTTATGTTTTTTATAGGCAGCACTTTGTGCTGTTCATGTCATCAGGAAGGTTCCTGAACTTATGGAGATGTTCTTACCAGCAACAAAAAATTTATTGAATGAAAAGAACCATGGTAATGTGATTTAGATGCACTCATGAAGTACTGAGGGAGAAGGGGAAAGAGAATAGGCTTCAGGCAGTGTTGGCCTTCTGTCTCATGCAGTGGACTCACCTTTCTACTGTGCTTGGACACTTTTCCAGGAAGGGCTAATGGGTTGAATCTCTCTTCTACTCCCATATCCTAGTTTTTGTAGTTAGAGATTGATTCCTTTACAGTAAGCTTGTTGTTTTTCATTTCTGGTCCTCTTTTACTATATTAAAAATACTATATTAAGTAATAGTGTAATTACAAATGATCCTAGCCTTGATTTTCATGTGTAAAACCCTTTGATTTCCTGGCTATTTTATAATAGAAGAAAAAGTTATTTTTTTATTGCTTTGCCATAGTAGTGTAAGAGTTGTGAAACTACTTTTAGGTTACTTGTAACAGGAATTTGTAATGGTTACCCAGATATATTTTTATAAAGCTTGAGAGAAATTAAATGAAATGTGGCAGTTCTTTACCGAGCATTTTATTCTTATTTTGAAGTCAGTGAAACAAGTTCTGAGTGAAGAAAATTCTTGTGTCCTAAATGCTAAGAGAAAAAATGTTAACGTGTATTTAATTTGATTAATGCAGTCCTGTGCCTAGAAGACTCAAAATATACTTGTTGAACAAATGAATGTTTAGGGTACTTATTTATTATTTAGTGAAAAGTATGGTGTGATTCTTTTCACTCACTCTTGACCAAGCAAATTTACTTTGTCATTCACAACTACCTTGGGTTTTTTGTATATTTTATCTGGAAATTTAAAACCTTAGTAAGATTTTTCTTCTTGAAATATCTATCAAAACTCAGCTAAGAGCTTATTAAGTCTGGAGCAGGTGATGTCCAGTTTATATTGACTAGGAGCATGTCTTTATGGATATTCTCAAATGTAGAGACATGTGTATTGGTTCTCATTTTTTAGCAATTATTTTGGTCATATAACTTTAGAATATTCTGTTTTGATTGACATCACCAGTATTAAATCAGCAGGTATCTATTAATACCTTCTTTGTATTCACCTCAATGCTTAGATTCTTTGAGAGATTAAAAAAAAATAGCAGCTATCCTTTTGGAATTGACCTTCAAAACTCAGAGCCCTGTACTATGAAGTTGAATAATATAGCCTCATTATTAGTTTTCATTGGTTCTTTTCTTTCAGGTGTCCTTCACACTTCTGTAGTCCTCCTCACAGAAATGTGTGAGCGAAGCCCAGACATGCTTGCACATTTCAGAAAGGTAGGTGCCATTCTGTATATCTAAGCCTTTCTTGATTGAAAATGGCTTTCCTGAAAAGTACATGATTTTCTCACCTATGAATTTTCTTTTGAAAGAAAGCTGTGGAGCTGAATAAAGGACTTAAACAGCCCTGCTGTGTGGTAGGGCTGGAAGCCAGATTTAGGCATATAAGAACTGGCAATAGTGCAGTGTTTTCCCTTTCATAATAGAAGTCTTCTCTCATTGTTGGCAGACACACCAGTCTCTCACGTGCTTTACCTGCTGTTTTCACATTGAAGTTAGGAAATGTAGCCTGAGGTCAGATTACACACAGGAAGTGTGTGTGTGTGTGTGTGTGTGTGTGTGTGTGTGTGTGTATGTATGTAGTTTAAGGCAGGTAATTTTTTTTATTAAAGGTGAAAACTGCAAACTGAAATTTGACATTACTTTTACCTCACATAGGGTCCCCCACTATTCATTTTACGCTGTGGTGACTCCAGTGACGGAAGTCTCTAGCTTTCTTAAGTCCCTCCCTCCCTTTCTTAGAGCATTCTAAAGTGGAAATTTTTTTCTCCACTTATGTTTAGAAGGGACTAGTAAGGAGGACTCAGAGAAAGACTGTTCTTTGGGTAATTACATGCATTTCAGTTCCTTTTATAGGGTGCTGATCACTCCATAAATTGGGCTTACTTTGTACTTTAGATCTAGTGAAGCTCTAATAGCAGCTCTTTTTTGGGGAGGCTTTTTTGCCCCCTTAGATGTTCATGTATTGATTAAATTATTATAAAATAGTATGAGGCCCGTATCTGTCCCTAATGCTTGCTTTGTATGTTTTGTTCCTGTTGTCTGTTTGGAATCCTGCTGTATGTTAGAATGAAAAGGTAAGAATTAACCCTCTTTTAGATGGTGCATGCTGGCATTAGGTCCTTAGTGGCTTTTGTGTATCCATCCACAAATGTGGCTTTTAAAAATATACTAATGCTGAAGCTGTGCTTAATACTATGTTATTTGTCCTAGCATTTTTGGCTAACTTCCTAGTCCAGGTTTTGTCTTGTCACTTAAACTCCTGACTCCAAAGTCAGCCTTGGATTTCAGTTGCAGCCTTTCCTGATTTGTAAGCCTCCTTCTCTGCCTTTCCTTTGTCTTCACTTGAGAAACTTTGAGCAGTTTCCCATTGGTGATGGCATTTCCAGATTAGTTTGGATCCTTGACACCAAACACTGCTTCTTCTTGAAGCAGATATTTTAGAGCCGCGTGGGTAACCCCATGCTTTAAAAAGCTCCGTACGTACTTCTGAACTTTCAGTTCAGACTTAGAGCTTTAATTTCCCCCTTACTTGCCCTCAATCTTGCCTTGAAGTTTTGGAATATTAAAAGTTTTTTGAGGTAGAGTGGGTGGGCATCAACTGATTTTCATGGCTGCAGCCTTTCCCTTTGTCATTTTATTTTGTTTGTCTTGTCATCAGTTTTAGTAACTTGCATTTTTGTCGGAAAAATAAAGCTGGGTTCCAGGAATTTGTATGCAGAACACTTAGACATTTGTGCTTTTTGTCCCGGGGTGCTCTTATGTGGTCTGAGTTTAGTAGCTGAAGGAAAAAGGACTTCTCTGAGACAGAAACCAGATTTTTTAAAAAAAATAATTAATTTTTTTTGGCTGCGTCAGGTCTTAGTTGTGGCACGTGGGATCTTTCTTTGTGGTGCACTGTCTCTTCATTGTGGTGCATGGGCTTCTTTCTAGTTGTGGTGTGCGGGTTTTTCTCTCTCTAGTTGTGGCACGCGGGCTCCAGGCTGCATGGGCTCTGTAGTTTGTGGCATGCGGGCTCTCTCATTGAGGCACGTGAGCTCAGTAGTTGTGGCACAGGCTTAGTTGCCCTGCGGCATGAAGGATCTTAGTTCCCTGACCAGGGATCGAACCTGTGTCCCCTGCATTGGAAGGCAGATTCCTTACCACTGGACCACCAGGGAAGTCCCCAGAAACCAGATTTTAAAAAGTAATTGAGGATATGGGTAGTACAGAAAAGGAGACCATTGGGAAGTATGCAAGGCGAGCTACTTTTTGTGCAGAGCTTGGTAATTAGATGATCCCGGTTTTATTACATTTTAAAGCAGTTTATACAGTTATATTATTCTGACCTCTAATATGAATCTGTCCACAGTTGACAGATTTAATGAGGATTCTGTTTAGAATTTACAGGTCATTATAGCTTAGATTTGTTTTAATCTTGGAATTGTCCAAATTAGATTTTTGTTTAGGTGACTTATGAAGTGCTTAATTGAAGTGTTATGGCCAAACTTATTTAAATTCCCACAGATTATGTTGTCTTGTATTTAGCAATAGACTTAGTGTTGTAAATGTTTTGAGTGTGTACCTTGGGCAGAGCTTGGCTTTTGTTTCAATCTTGATCCCCTTTTAGAATTGGAGAGTAGGGAGGAATCCAAATACGATGAGAAAAAAATAATTGAGTTGCAGCAAAGTTGGGGCTGTTTTGACTGCCTCCAAAAGAGATAGGATTCAGTTTGCTTTGGACACTTCTTAATGTTAGGTGATTAGAATTGTTTATATAGCTAAATTGAGTTTGTATTAGAGACTGGAAATGTTCTTATTGTGGCAAACATTTTGGAATAGGGTTTTAACCTTAAATGATTGATCAACAGAGTTTGAAATGAATGATAATATTTAAAGCATTTTTAAGTTCAGCTTGGCAGTAAAATTGCCTCTACTATGTGCTGTCAGTCAGTCTAATGGACAGAGTAAAAAGAAGAAGGGCATTCTGACCATAGGGAACGTATAGTTTCATCAGTGAGATAAGACAGGCAACAAATGTATAATTAGGTGCTGAAATTAAATTTTACCTAAAATTGTGTCATATGAGTTAAGAATAGGAAAAGGACGTTATTCATGGCCTTGCTGTCTTCCTAAAGTGAAGGATACAATTTTTCATGTGTCTTTTCCACTTAGTCAGTGTTGGAGGCTTTTGTATTCCCTGTTGTTTGTTGGAAAAGGATATAACTAGCCAAATATTAAGAGGGGAGAATTTTTTTCTCTATTTGAGATAGTTTGTTTTAAGACTATAATTTTAATAAAATCACCAGTATTTTGGGTGTGGTAACATTTTATATCCACATGTGTTGAATGTATTAAAAACTGAATATATTTGTGCAACCTTGGTGTGTCAAGTCCTATAGAAGTAGAAATGCAATATGCCCCATAGGTACCTGTTTTACTTGGTTCTCAGAGGCTTTCTAACCTACTGTTATTTATAGTACCTTTGCATGTATAACTCTGGAGTAAAAATATCTGGTTTGTTTTTAATTCAGATATTCCTTCTTGAGTTCTTGGCCAAAATGCTCCTAAGTTATATTTATCAAACATCAACAGTATAGTAGTATATTGTATCAGTAGAATTTGCTTGGACTCAGACCCTTGCATCCTTTTTCTAAGTCAAATTACCTGCCTATTCATGAGAAATTCTTTGATGTTCACTGTTTTTTGATGCATCTCTCTTCCCCCCAGCTTGTGCCCCAGTTAGTTCGTATTCTAAAGAACCTCATCATGTCCGGATATTCACCAGAACATGATGTTTCTGGGATCAGTGACCCCTTTTTGCAGGTGAGGTCGAAAGAAAGTTTTGGATAAATGATATATTTTGGAATAGATTTTTCCTTCCTCTTATGTTTGTGTTGGGTAGAGATTTGGTAGTTAATTGATTAAACTAATTACATTAACAAATGAATAGTGACACAATTCTGTATGAGATTAATAGGGTAAAATTATAGTTGTAATAGTCAAATCGTATACTACATGGAGACTTGATTTACCAATATAATACAGCTCTGAAGGTGGTGGTATCCTTTGGCTGTGATGTGTCAAAGTGTGGGTTGTCTAATGACTTCACTAAGACATAGAACCATATATAACTTCTCTAAAGATAATGTTTAAATTTCTTCTGTTTGAATTTTACCATTTCTATTGGGATCTAAGACTTCATTTAAGTTATTTGAATTTCATATCAAGCAAAGTTCCTTTGTGCCAGGCGGAATTTGTTGACATTTGTCGTATTTTGCACATTAGGTACGAATTTTGCGGTTATTAAGAATTTTAGGACGAAATGATGATGACTCAAGTGAAGCTATGAATGATATATTAGCACAGGTGAGTACTTAAACTTGCATTTAAGTAAACACTCATTTTAGTAAAGCAAGGAGTAGAATGATTGTGAGTATATGGAGCAGTTTTTATTTGTGTTTTCTCATTGGTGGCTGTAATCAGTCACAAAATGTCTCCTGTTACCTCTGGATATCTTTTGGAAGCATTGTTTTGTCACTTTTGTAACACCCTCTGTGTCTTTTCAGGTTGCCACTAATACGGAGACTAGTAAAAATGTAGGAAATGCTATTCTTTATGAAACGGTTTTGACTATCATGGATATTAAGTCAGAGAGTGGACTGCGAGTAAGTCTTTTTAATTTTTTTTCTCTAAACATTTTATTTAAAATAATTGACTTGGATTTTGGAAATGAATTCCATTTGGAAATTAACTTTAGTAAAGAATGATGCAGAATGTATAGTGCTTTTTTTTGGTATCTGAAGTATCATTTTCTCCAATGAAGGCTTAATATTGATTATAATAGAAATTGGAAGAGCTTAGGTATGGTTAGATACATAGATAATGTTAAGTGAAGGAAAAATTTCTTTCTTTCTCTTTTTTTTTTTTCTTTTTTGACCACACCATGTGGCATATGGGATCTTAGTTCCCCGACCAGGGATCGAACCCATGTCCCCTGCATTGGAAGCGGGGAGTCTTAACCACTGGACCGCCAGGGAAGTCCCAAGGAAGCATTTCTGAATGAGCTTTTTTTAGAGCCATGATTTGAGTTGGGCTCAATCACTTCAAATAAGACATGATATTTGAGTTAATTCATTTCTCTAAATTTTTATTTGAGAAATAAACACAAAGTAAAAGAATTCAAACAGTACAAAAGGTATGCAGGGAGGAAGATGTCTGTCTGTAGCTTTCACGTGTAGACTCTCAATTTTTCTAGTGGGAAATATGGTTACCATTTTCTTTTTTTTTTTTTAACATCTTTATTGGAGTATAATTGCTTTACAATATGGTGTTAGTTTCTGCTGTTTAACAATGTGAATCAGCTCTATGTATACATATATGCCCTCCCTCTTGTGTCTCCCTCCCCCCCTCCCTACTCCACCCCTCTAGGTGGTCACAAAGCACCAAGCTGATGCAGCTGCTTCCCACTAGCTATCTGTTTTACATTTGGTAGTGTAAATGTGTTAATGCTACTCTCACCATTTTCTAATGTACTTTTTTTTGGAGATATTTTATCCATATTTAAATGTGTCTGTACATGTGTATTTCTTTTCTATCCCACTTTTAAAAACTTTTTATTTAAAATAATTTTAGACTTACACAAAAGTTGCAAAAATAGTTCAGAGTCCAATATTACCGTTCGCTCAGCTTCCCCTAATGTTAGCATCTTGTATAACTGTAGTATAATTATCAAAACTAAGAAGTTAATATTGGTTCAGTGCCATTAACCATATTACAGACTTTATTCAGATTTCACCAGTTTTTCTATTGATGACTAATCCTTGATCCCACATTGCATTTATTGTCATGTCTCCTTAGTCTCCTCCAAACTATGACATTTCCTTCGTCTTTCCTTCATTTTTGTGACTTTGACACTTTTGAAGAGTACTGATCAGTTACTTTGTAGAATGTCCCTCAATTTGGCTCTGTCTGATATATTCTTTTTTTTTTTTAATATTTATATATTTATTTGGTTGTGCCAGGTCTTAGTTGTGGCATGCGGGCTCCTTGGTTGTGGCATGCGAACTCTTAGTTGTGGCATGCGTGTGGGATCTAGTTCTCTCATTAGGGATTAAACCCGGGCCCCCTGCACTGGGAGCACGGAGTCTTAACCACTGTGCCACCAGGGAAGTCCCTGATATATTCTTTTTTTAAAAATTTTTTCTAAATTTATTTTTTGGCTGCTTTGGGTCTTTGTTGCTGCATGCGGGCTTTCTCTAGTTGCGGCGAGCAGGGGCTACTCTTTGTTGCGGTATGCAGGCTTCTCATTGCAGTGGCTTCTCTTGTTTGGAGCACGGTCTCTAGGCACGGGGCTTCAGTAGTTGTGGCACACGGGCTCAGTAGTTGTGGCTTGCGGGCTCTAGAGCGCAGGCTCAGTAGTTGTGGCAAATGGGCTTAGTTGCTCTGCAGCATGTGAGATCTTCCTGGACCAAGGCTCGAACCCGTGTCCCCTGTATTGGCAGGCGGATTCCTAACCACTGTGCCACCAGGGAAGTCCCCCCACCCCGATACATTCTTTTTTTTTTTTTTGCGGTACGCGGGCCTCTCACTGCTGTGGCCTCTCCCGTTGCGGAGCACAGGCTCCGGACGCGCAGGCTCAGCGGCCATGGTTCACAGGCCCAGCCGCTCCGCGGCATGTGGGATCTTCCCGGACCGGGGCATGAATCCGTGTCCCCTGCATCGGCAGGCGGACTCTCAACCACTGCACCACCAGGGAAGCCCCCGATACATTCTTATAATTAGTTTGAGGTTATGCTTTTTTGGCAAGACTACCACAAAAGTGGTGTGCCCTTCTCAGCTTCATCTCAGGAGGTACCTGCTATCTGTTTGTCTCATTACTGGTGATATTAAGCTTGATCTTTTGGTTAAGGTGGTGTCTCTCCACTGTATAATTGTTTTTTTTCCCCTTTGTAATTATAATATTTTGGAGGAAACACTTTGACACTATGCAGATATTCTATTCTCCTCAGACTTTTACCTACCGTTTCAGTACCCATCAGAGGATCTTGTCTGCAACAGTTATTAGGGTGGTGTTCTAATGATACCTTTCTATTTCCCTCATTTTTTCCTCATTAAATAATTGGAATTCTTCTATAAGGAAAAACTCTCCCTCAAGAATTTATTCATTCTTTCAACCATTTATTAGTATAATAATTGCTAACCCATAGCTTTGTAAGAAACAAATTTACTAACTACACTACAGTATTTGTATATAGTTCTTTTTGTCATCTGGGTTGTTCTGCACCTTACACATTTCATGTTAAGTGAAAACATTATGTTGGAGCTAGTTTATATTCATGTATAGAGACCATTCTCATTTTTAAAAAGGTTGTGGTAGAATATTCATAACATAAAATTTATCATTTTAACCATTTCTAATTCTGTAGTTCAGTGGCATTAAGCACATTCACACTGTTTTGCAACCTACACAGCCATTTATCTTCAGAACTGTTTGGCCTTCCGAAACTGAATCTACGTACCTATTAAACAATAACTCTCCCTTATCCCCTGTCCCCAGCCCCTGGCAACCACCGTTCTACCTTCTGTCTCTATGGATTTGCCTGTTCAGGACATTTCACATAAATGGAATCATATAATATGGGGTGTTTGTGTCTGGCTTATTTCACTTAGTATAGTGTCTTCAAGGTACATCCATTTCGCAGCATGTGTCAGGATTTATTCTTTTTAATGGTCGCATAGTATTCCGTTGTATGGATGTGCCATGGTACATGTAGCAAATTTGCTATTAATGGACTCTCCTATCATTTGTGATTATAGATAGTGTTGCAGTAGATTTTTGTGCATATGTACAAGTACATTTGTCAGCTAAATTCCTAGAAGTGAAATTGTTGAAGCAGAGGATATAGTTTCATTTTGTAGCTTTTATTTATTTATTTGGCCGCACCATGTGGCATGCGGGATCTTAGTTCCCCAACCAGGGATCAAACCCATGCCCCCTGCAGTGGTAGCACCGAGTCCTCATCACTGGACCACCAGGGAATTCCTCATTTTAAATATTTATAGTTACTGCCAGGTTTCCCTCCAGTGAGGCTGTAACAATATTATTTTTCTGCTAACGATATAAAAACTTTAAAACAATCTTTCAGCAGAAGTAAAATATGGTTTTAGGAGTTTACCTTCAGAATTTTTTTTTGGCTAGCAATCTATAGAAGTACTAACTAAACTACCAACTTTAAATAGTTTGCACCTATCAGAGGCCAGAAAGTGACCTTTAAACAATATAGATATTTGATTTTCCTAAATTTTTAAGCTATGCTGTTTCTCTGTAGGTCCTAGCCATAAATATCCTGGGTCGTTTCTTATTGAACAACGACAAGAATATTAGGTAAGTCAACTGGAAAATGTCTTGTATCTGGCTATTATAAACTCAGTGTACTCAAGAGTGACTTTGCTCAAGATCACACATGTATTGAGTGACATACCTAGAACTTCAACTCAGGATTTTTATTTTTAGTCTGGTCTTAAAACCGTTTTGATAAGAATTTAAGTATTTGCCTCATGAGTTAATTTTTAGTCCTGTTTATACTTTAGCATTAGGAGTCAGCAAACTTTTTCTGTAAGGGACCAGATAGATGGTCAGTATTTTAGACTCCATGGGCCTTAGGGTCTATTTGGCAACCACTCACCTCTGCCTCTTGGTGTGAAAGCAGCCATAGACTGTGTAAATGATGTGCATGGCTGTATTGCAATAAAAATTGATTTACCAAACCAGACAGCAGAGGACTGGGTTTTTGCAGATAGGCTGTAGTTTGCTGACCCCTGCTCTAAATTAAGAAGAAAAATATAACATTTCAGTTGCAAACCTGGAACATGTTTGTGAACTCCAGCTACTTTTTTAAAGTAGATGAATTTATCAGTATTACCTTCTATTCTTTCTCGTCATGTTAACGATTGAAAAAATGTGGAAATAATCATTATGGTACCCTGAATTATCTTCTCCTTCCAGAAGAATTTTTAAATACTTGGATCATAAACTCAGATTTTTGCAGCGGCAGTTTTGGTACTGGTATCAAACAAAAGCAGAGGAAATATAAATGGTAAAATTGAAATAATTTCCTCTTGTGTTTTGGGGCTCAGACAGCCTGAAAAGGCATACTATATACTTATTTTGTTGTACTATTTGAAAGAGTTTGGAAGAATCAAGTCAGTCACTTTTAGAAGTTTAAATGGAATTGACCATGAATACAAATCTAAATCCAAGGCTTCTGGTTGCCACAGCTTTAGATTATAGTATTTTTTATGGCTTTACTGTGTTTCCATTTTACTCACTAATCTGTCTTGTCTTTTAAATATTTAACAATGTATGCTTTCCCTTAGTCATTGGACATCTTCTTTGTCGTTAAGCAGAGAATTATCCTGAATTTTACATTTTAATTCTGTTCTTCTGCAACTTTATGTCATCCAGATATGTAGCTTTAACATCTTTGTTGAAGACTGTGCAGACAGATCATAACGCAGTACAGAGGCACAGAAGTACCATTGTGGACTGTCTAAAAGATTTGGATGTCTCAATAAAACGGTAACAGATTATTGAAAATTCTGCTCCCCACCCATCACCTGATAACTTTGTAATAGTTTTGAGAGGGAGAATGTAGGCATTTATATATTTAGTCATTATTTTCACAGAGTAAATCCTTTTTTTCGAAAGGATTGGCAGGGAGAAGTTTAGATTAATGAAAGAGGCCAGTACGGAATACTGAAGTGCACACTGAAGTTGTCCTTGGTTCTTTGATGAGTAAAACAGGTACAGATAAGCTGGGCATATGTTTACTCAACAGAGGTACTGTGTTCTGTGTGTTGGAGGATGAAAATACGGAGTGATCCATCGGCTGAGTGTTTTATCACAATGCTGAAACTCAAATTGCTGACAGCACACGTTTTCTCACAGTACTTCAAGATACTAGAGGCGGCCGTGTTTCTTAGAACAGTGCATCTAGGAATGACTTCTAGGCAGCACATAGGACTTAGAAAAGGCATGTATATTTTTTCCTTGATGTAGTAATTCTACTGGTTCTCGTCTTAGAATAACTGTAGTTGTTTGTAAAACCTAGTTATAGTTGGCCTCAGTGAACTTTTGGTTTACTGTTCAAACCAGAAAAAATTAGATTTGAAATGATCTCTGAAACTATTCACTTAACAAACATTCATTGATAATTGTGTTCCTTTTATTTGCAGAGAACAGGTGCTAAGTGCTTGGGCAAACTAAAGATAAGACCTAGAGTCAGTAATAACAACTTTTACATAGTGCTTTGCAAAGGATTTATAAGCACTCTCAGTTGGTTCTCAGAGCAAGCCAGTAAGAGAGACTAGGCAATTACTTCTATCCCCAGTTAACAGATTAAAATATAGTACCAAAGGAATCAAATGACTTACTCCAAACCTTACCCCTTGGACATGGCAGACGTGGGAATAGAAATCAGACTTTCTGACTTCTATTGTGTTGTTTCTGTATAGCTCATGACTGGGCTTTGCATTTCAAAAGTAAAACCTGGGTCTCTTTGACAGGTTATATAACAGTAGGAGCTTAGACTCTGGAGCCAGAAAGCCTCATTTCGAATCCTAGCTCTGCCCTTAACAAACTTTGTCTAGTTACTTAGCCTTCCTGTGCTTCAGTTGTCCCATATGCAAAATGTGGATACAAGAGCACCCACTTCAAAAGGTTATATGCAGGATTAACTGGATTAACATATGTAAAGTACTTAAGCACTGTGTAAGAATTAGTTATTATTGCATTTCTGTAAGGATTGAGTTTTTGTTGCTTGTAGATTAACTAAGATGAAAGTATTATTAAATTGGGATTTTTGAAAGTTAATTATATGCCATGTTTGACATTATTGACCAAATGTGAAAAGATGCCTGTAGTAACCTTATAACTTTTATATGTAAAACATGTCCATATTTGCCTTCATTGCCAAATTTGATAGGCGGTTTTAGAAACTCCTGTTTGCTCTCATAGCACATACCCTTTTTTTCCTTTTCATGGCTCTTATTCTCTTTTTCAGTTTTTTTCCCAGCTTTATTGAGATATAATTGTGTAAGTTAAAGATGTCCATCACATTGACTTGTCACACTTATCTATTGCAAAATGATTATCACCGTAGCATTAGTTAACACCTGCATCCTATCACATACTTACCATTTCTTTTTCATGGTGAGAATATTTAAGATCTATTCTCTTAGCAACTTTCAAGTATATAATACATTGTTATTAACAATAGCCATCATGCTATACATTAAATCTCCAGAACTTATTCATCTTATAGGTGGAAGTTTGTGCTCTTTGACAAACATCTCCCCATTTTTCCCACCCCTCAGACCCTGGTAACCACCATTCTAGTCTCTGTTTCTATGCATTCGGCTTTTTTTAGCTTCCACATATGAGTGATACTGTACAATATTTGTCTTTCTCTAACTTATTTCACTTAGCTCTCAAGGTTTGTTTTTATTCTACTCTTCTATGTACCTTTTGATGTAAACTATGTTACATCATCTTTGGACTAAAGTGGATGTAATAAAAGGAGAGTATGGTGACTATATATCATGTTTTTAGTGAATAACGCAGAGGTATTATCATTGGGTAATAATTTTGTTGCCTCTCTTTTTGAGCCTTTTAAGTATTCTAAATCTCAGCTTCATAGAATAGATTGCTGAACTCAAACTGCATTTTTGGTCTTTAGTAGTATATCTCTTGGGGATTTTTGAAGAAAAGTGTTGATGAACGTTCAAAATAAATTTGATAACTTTGGTTATCTCATGTGCAAAGATTGGGATCATAAGATCATGCAAAGACATCAATACATCCACTAGTGCTTGGTGTTCAAAGACAACATACTGGGTCTTTGTTTCATTCCCACTGTAAATATCATAACTTTTTTTCCCTCCCCCCTGCAAGGCGTGCAATGGAATTGAGTTTTGCCCTGGTAAATGGGAATAATATTCGAGGCATGATGAAGGAATTGCTTTATTTTCTGGATTCATGTGAGCCAGAATTTAAAGCAGACTGTGCATCTGGAATCTTCCTTGCTGCAGAAAAGTAAGATTTAATTTTTATATTCATGGGTAAAAAATGCTTGGAACTTTTTGGAAAGCATCTTTAAAACATGGGGGGAATGTTGTAAACATGTTTAAACATGTAACATTTATTTCAGGCTTCCCATTAGAAATTAGGTTTGAGAAGGCCATTCTGGCCAGTATCTAATGTTAAGCCTTATGCTAAGACCAAAATAATCCCACTTTTATAAAATCTCCTCTTTTATCTGTTCTTTAACCTCTCATCTATGATGTCCTTTTGATGAAAAGAATAGAAAAGTTACAGCATCTGGATGGTGGTTCTGTGTAAAACTTTTAGGAAGAAGTACCTCAAGATTTTGGTAGTATGGTTGTTTCACCTCTTTTCACTGTGAATTTAAGGGAGCAAGTTTCTAGTCCTGGTGTGCCTGGGTCTCGGAAGAGTCCCTTTTCTTCTTTCTTCTCTATCCTCTCCTGTCCTGACTTTATGATTTATTTTCTGAAAAACTGGAGACAGAGTCCCTAGTTCTCAGCTCAGCAACTCCTATTGCATATTACATGGAACATCTGAATTTGACTATGTACCACTTCATCACCCTTTGAAATGGGAATTGCTGCTAGTTTTGAAGGTGAAATGGGTCCAGATATAATCACTTAACCTGTGAATCTAAAAAATGCTGTAGGACAGGATTTTTGAAAGTCACTGAGCAGAGCTTAGTTTATAGGTTCCAGTGTTTTCACCTAGTGCCATTATTTTCTCAGGTATGCACCTTCCAAACGGTGGCATATAGACACAATTATGCGCGTTCTGACAACGGTAAGTAGTGTTCTTAAGTCAACATATACTAAGGGCTGGATGTGTCAATTAACGAGTCAGACAAAGCCCTTGTTCTCATGAAGCTTATATTCTAGTGGGGGAGGTAGGAAATTCATGGGGAAATATGTAACACTCTCTTGTCAGGCAGGGGAAAATGCTATGAAAAATACTAAAGTAGCATATGGGACTATATTGATGGCAGAAGAGGATGGGATATGGGGCAGTGGGCCAGGTGTCTTAGGTAGAATAGGGCAGGTCACTCAGAGGAGGTAACATTTGAGTAGAGAACTTGGTTAAATGAGGAGCTGTGCAAAGATTTGGGTGAAGAGTGTACAAATCAGAGGGAACAGTAAGTGTTGCAAAGCCCTAGGGTAGCAAACAATCTTGACCTGTCTGGAGAGCATCAAGAAGGCCAGTGAAGCCAGTAGGGTGAGAGAGGCAGAGAATGGTAAGCTTGATGCAGGGGCTAGATTCTATAAGGCTTTACAGGAGTTAGGATTTTATTTTGAATATGATAGGAAATCATTGGAAAGTTTTGAATGGCTAAATTCTGGATTTTAAATTATGATTTTATAGAATATCCTTTCTTTGGTAGTCTTCCAGAATTTTGGAGCTTCTCAGTCGATCAATTAATAGACAGGGATTAGAGATTTAAGAGTAAAAATGAAAATGTAGTGGCATAACTATCTATGTCTAATTATGTCACCAGAAGTAAAAAACGTTGACAAAGTTGACCACATTAAAATTTAAAACTTGTATAGCAGAAGGAAAAAAAAATCTACAAAGTTAAAAGGCAGATGACAGTTAGGGGAAAAACCATTGTAACATATGACAGTGTGTTAATATTTTTAATCTATAAATACTTTACAATTAATAGGAAAAAGTGAAACACTAAAGGAAAAACTGGCATTTGAACAGACATTTGACAAAAGAAGAAATGGCTAGTTAACAGTGAAAAATACCCTTACTCTTAAAGAGATACTAAATAAAATAAAAGTGAGGTGTCATTTTTCACTTGTCATACTTTTTAATCTAATTCCTAGTGCTAGTTAGAAAATAGAGAACAGGCAGTACTTTATTAATTATGTTTTTAGGACTTTCTGTTGGAAAAGTAAAAGGACACTGTACAAAAATGTATATTACAGAAGTGTTCATCCTAATCTTATTTATAATAGGGGAAAGCTGGAAACAACCAGGAGTCTCCAAATGGGCATGGGTTAAGTAAATTATGAAACATCTGTAGGAGGGAATGATACCATTGAAATTTTTAAAATTTCAATTAAATAGTTTACCTACAATGAATTAATTTTGTAAAAGTTTAAAAGTCAGTATACTTAATTGGGAAATTATATTCTAACAAAAGATACGATGGTTTTTATAAGGCTCAAAAGAAGGGAAAAATTAGAGCTCCTGAAGAAAAATGTTTATCGAAATCAAAACCTTTTTTAAAAAATTGCTCCAACTTTTCAGTTTTCCAATCAATTTATGTTCTCTTTTTATATGATCATATGATTTTTCTTCTTCAGCCTATTGATGTGCTAGGTTAAGTTAATTGATTTTTTAAAAAATTATTTATTTAATTGAAGTATAGTTGGCTTATGTTAATTGAATTTTGAATGCTGAATCAGCCTTCCATATCAGGAATAAATCCCACATGGTTGTGACATATAGGTTTTTTAATGCATTATTGTTGTATTTGATTTTCTAATTTTTTTAAGGATATTTGCATCTGTGTTCATGAGAGATATTGGTCTGTAGTTTTCTGTTCCCGATGTTTTCTTTGATCCATGTGTTATTTAGTAGTGTGTTATTTAATTTCCAAATATTTGGGGACTTTTCAGCCATCTTTATATTACTTATTTCTAGTTTAATTTTGCATGATTTCTATTCTTTTATTTATTTATTTTAAAATATTTATTTTATTTATTTATTTTTATCTTGGTCTGCATTGGGTCTTCATTGTGGCACACGGGATCTTTTTGTTGTGGCACAGGGGCTCATCATTGCGGAGCTTGGGCTTCTCTCTAGTTGTGGCACTGAGGCTTCTCTCTAGTTGTGACGTTTGGGTTTTTCTCTCTCTAGTTGTGGCACGTGGGCTCCAGAGCGTGTGGGCTCTGTAGTTTGTGGCACTCAGGCTCTCTAGTTGAGGTGTGCAGGCTCAGTAGTTGTGGTGCGTGGGCTTAGTTACCACGCGGCATGTGGGATCTTAGTTCCCCGACTAGGGATCGAACCCGTGTCCCCTGCATTGGAAGGCGGATTCTTTACCACTGGACCACCAGGGAAGTCCCTCTGTTCTTTTAAATTTATTTTTAATGGCCCAGAATGTGATCTGTCTTAATGAATGTTCTGTGTGAGCTTGAGAAGAATGTGTATTCTGCTGTTGTTGAATGACGTGGTCTATAAATGTCAATTAGATCATGTTGATGAGTTCTCTTATTTAAAACACTCTGCTTGTGCTTCCCTGGTGGAGCAGTGGTTAAGAATCTGCCTGCCAATTCAGGGGGACACTGGTTCGAGCCCTGGTCCAGGAAGATCCCACATGCCATGGAGCAACTAAGCCTGCGAGCCACAGCTACTGAAGCCCACGTACCACAACTACTGAAGCCCCCGCGCCTAGAGCCCGTGCTCTGCAACAAGAGAACCACTGCAATGAGAAGCCCGTGCACTGCGACGAAGAGTAGCTCCCCACTAACTGCAACTGGAGAGAGCCGGCTCGCAGCAACGAAGACCCAATGCAGCCAAAAATAACAAATAAATACAATAAATAAATTTATTAAAAAAAATAATAAAACAAAACACTCTGCTTTTTCCTATTAGGGAAGAATGTAAATATCTAAGTCACACCACTAATTACCTGCTTTTTAGCTTCTCACCTTTCCTTTTTGACCATTTCCCTAAACTTCTCCCTCTGTCTTTGTGTTTCTTTTTTTTTTTTTTTTTTTTCTTTTTTTGCGGTACGCGGGCCTCTCACCATTGTGGCCTCTCCCGTTGCGGAGCACAGGCTCCGGACGTGCAGGCTCAGCAGCCGTGGCTAATGGGCCCAGCTGCTCCGTGGCACGTGGGATCCTCCCAGACGGGGGCACAAACCCATGTCCCCCTCATCGGCAGGTGGACTCTCAACCACTGCACCACCAGGGAAGCCTTGTCTTTGTGTTTCTTAACAGGAGTGGGTATCCCAGCCACCTAGGATTTTTTCTTTGTCTTTTTCCTCTCTAAAGTACACATGGGTAGGCCTGGTCTCAGTCTTGTAAATCCGATCAACTCTTCTGTCCAGTAATGGGAGATTGACCAAGGTGGGCTGATATTAGGCACAGGTTCCACTGTTTATATGTCCTGTGCAGCCTGGTTATCATCATGCTCTGATAAGGCCAAAATTTAGTTTCCTCATAGGTTAAGTAGCTGTATTTTGTTTTTATGGTTGTAAATCTCAAGATTCCACTAGTAAAGAGGACAATAAAGAGATCAAGGTTTTCTTTTTTTTTTTTTTAATGTGGATAATTAAATACAAAATATTTCCTATTCCTGGGACTACTTATTGGTTGTATATTTATAAACTAGTTTTTAAAGGAGTGTGAATAAACTCAGATTTTTTATTTGTTTGTTTGCTTATTTATGTATTTATTTGGCTGCGTCGGGTCTTAGTTGCAGCACACAGGATCTTCTTGAGGCACTCGGGATCTTTCGTTGCGACGTGTGGGCTCTTCACTGTGGTGCAAGGGCTTCTCTCTAGTTGTGGTGTGCGGGTTTTCTCTCTCTAGTTGTGGCACGCAGGCTCCAGAGTGCGTGGGCTCTGTAGTTAGCAGCATGTGGGCTGTCTTGTTGAGGCACACGGGCTTAGTTCTAAGCCCTGCAGCATGTGAGGTCTTATTTCCCCGACCAGGGATCGAACCCACGTCCCCTGCATTGGAAGGCAGATTCTTTATCACTGGACCACCAAAGAAGTCCCCTAAACTCAGGTTTTTTAAAAGTTACTATTTATTTCAGTCTCATCTTATTTAACAAGCCTTTTTGAACTGTTCATGTACACTCCTTTCTCCATCCCCCAGAGTAGCGTGACTACTATAGCTAGCTCATGTGATTTTAACACCTGTGTTGGGGAGTTGTGGGAAGGGAGAGGTTGTTGTAATTAAGTTCCCAGTGAATGTATTTCTTAAATTTTTATAATCGTAGACCTTACCTGTTTTGAGTAGAGAAGGCTTCTTAAATTTTAAACTTTTTTTTTTTTTACTTTGGACAAAGAGAAGTTTTTATTTTTTATAAAATCTTAAAACTTTAGAATATTCATTTAAATAAGACTTTAAGGGGGGAGGGATAAATTGGGAGATGGGGATTGACATATACACACTACTATATATAAAATAGGTAACTAATAAGAACCTACTGTAGAGCATAGGGAACTGTACTCAATACTCTGAAATGGCCTGTATGGGAAAAGAATCTAAAAAAAGAGTGGATATATGTATATGTATAACAGACTCACTTTGCCGTACACCTGAAAGTAACACAACATTGTAAATCAACTATACTCCAGTAAAAAAAAAAAGGCTTTGAAGTTTGAACTGCTTATGAACATGAGAATTGGAAACAACTTTATCTTTGAGGGTGTTTTGTAGTAGTCTCCTTTGAACAGCAACAATACTAGCTAACATTTCTTCTTATTACTGTGTGTTTCTAGGGATAACTGTCCGCATTTCCTTTTAGGCAGGAAGCTATGTTCGTGATGATGCAGTTCCCAACTTGATCCAGTTAATAACCAATAGCGTGGAGATGCATGCCTATACTGTCCAGCGCTTGTACAAAGCAATTCTTGGTGATTATTCTCAGGTAAGTACTTTCACTTTTGGGGGGAAGTTGCCCTTTATTTTCCTGATATGCTCTTACTGCTGTCACTCTAGAGGTGCCTCAGTTTTGACCTTTATGATTAGATGACCTGTGATTTGTATTAATCCTTTAAAGGACTGAAATCTTTGACAAACGGTGACTTTCTTTTGACAGCAACCTTTGGTGCAAGTAGCTGCCTGGTGTATAGGTGAATATGGAGATCTTCTTGTGTCTGGCCAATGTGAAGAGGAAGAGCCTATTCAGGTACCCTTTGTCACTCTTGGTTAAGGAGGGGGAAAAACAATGTTTTTGGTTTTAAGAGAGTAGTGTTTAATCAGTTGAGATTGATTCCTTGAAAACCTTTTAAAGAAGCAATTCCAGAATTACATTGGAAAACCTGCTGATTTTTGAGTTGGAACTTACTGGGCCATTGTGAGATACTAAAACTGCGTTTAGGACCTACCCTCCATCCCATCAGACTGACTTACATTGTTTCTCTTACCCTCTGGCTGATAAGAAATGAGAGTGTATCCATGTTTCCATTTGCTCATTAAAGGACTGGATTTCAGAGAAGTTGTGGCAACAACACTTTAACCCTATGTATCTTTTTCCTTTCTTCCTCTCCTTCTGCCTTTGAAAGTCATAAAATGCCTCTCAGCCCCCAATGGGTATTTTCCATCCTTTTTACCTCCTCCTACATGCTTCTGGTTGGTGGGTTAGGTTGTACAGTTACCCTGGCAAAGCACAGGTTATGTTAGAAGCTTTGGTAATGATGATGGCAGGATTGTCTTTCTAGTGACATCCTGTGACTTAATATCAGATGTAGATATTTACAGTTAAAATTCATCTTACATTGTCTTTTTTTTTTTCTGCACAGGTAACAGAGGATGAAGTGTTGGATATTTTAGAAAGTGTCCTAATCTCTAATATGTCCACCTCAGTGACACGAGGTTATGCCCTCACTGCCATTATGAAGCTTTCTACTCGATTCACCTGTACTGTAAAGTGAGTATGGAGAAAAAGTAGGGTGAACATGTTGTTTTGTAATTTTTAAAAACTTTATTATGGAAAATTTCAAGCAAAAGCAAAAGTAGAATAGTAAAATCAATTGCATATACCTTTATTCCTCAATAACAATCATCATTTCATGGTTAATCCTTATTTTATCTATACTTTGCTCCCTGTCATCCCCCATGCCTGTTTTCTCTTTTAAAGTAGCGAAGTTATTTTCCCATATAAGGGTTCTGGTTTATTATAATATTTTGAGATGTCTGAATAGGAAGAAAATTGTGAAGGTTTTGGTGTTTAACTCTTTAAAATTTTTTTTTTGTGGTACGCGGGCCTCTCACTGTTGTGGCCTCTCCCGTTGCGGAGCACAGGCTCTGGACGCGCAGGCTAAGCGGCCATGGCTCACGGGCCCAGCCGCTCCACAGCATGTGGGATCTTCCCGGACCAGGGCATGAACCCGTGTCCCCTGCCTCGGCAGGCGGACTCTCAACCACTGCGCCGCCAGGGAAGCCCTCTGCTTTAATTTTTAATGTTAAGCCTCGTGAAGAATGGTATTTTTTACTATTTAAATTGTGAAGTAGAAGAATTTGGTGTCAGGTAATGACCTTTTGTTGAAAGAAGTCTGATGCCATGACCCATTTGTTGATAAAAGCTTATTTTAAAGTTATTAAAGAAGAGAGTGAACACTATAAATTTATTCTTTTGTAGCAAATTAATAATCGGTACTTTTGTCTAGCAAATTTTAGGGTATGAGATATTTAACAGACAAAATCTAGTATTACAACTAGAATAAGTATGATGGTAATAAGTATGATGGTCTTGAGCTATATGTCAGATGAATGAACATAAAGGAAAAGTGTTTTGTTTTTGAAAAGTTATGTACATTAAGAAAAGAGCATTTCAAAATTCTAACCAGAACCCTCTGTTTCAAACATTATTCTCTCTGCTTGTTTATGAACTTTCTTTTGGGTATTTGAATTTGTTTGTCATTTTATCCCAAAGCCGAATTAAGAAAGTGGTTTCCATCTATGGAAGCAGCATTGATGTGGAGCTCCAGCAGAGGGCAGTAGAATATAATGCACTTTTTAAGAAATATGACCATATGAGGTAAGTAAAAGAAAGTAAACAATGCATGTGCCTCTTAGCATCTCAAACAAATTGTCACGATAAACCCGTAAAGGAGATTCATCCCTCGTGCTTTATTAGCCGGACTTCACAACTCTGTTTAGTTCTAACTGCTTGGCCCCTTGTGTTTTGTCCATCTTCTATTCTGCCTAGCCTCTAAAGAAATAAGTGAACTATGTTCCTTTAGTCCCCTTCTCACCTTTCTTTTGGTAGAGAAAGTTTGCTTCATTTTCCATTTTATTTGGTGAAGAAGTGGGAGTTGTTTTCTTCTCAAGAGAATCGCATTCAGATATCATTACTATTAACATTTTGGTGTGCAGTGTCTTCTGTTATGCAGTATCTTTTTTCCCTCTTCTGTTATGCAGTATCTTCTTTTTTTTTTTTTGCGGTACGCGGGCCTCTCACTGTTGTGGCATCTCCCGTTGCGGAGCACAGGCTCTGGACGCGCAAGCTCAGCGGCCATGGCTCACGGGCCCAGCCGCTCTGCGGCATATGGGATCTTCCTGGACCGGGGCACGAACCCATGTCCCCTGCATCGGCAGGCGGGCTCTCAACCACTGCGCCACCAGGGAAGCCCCAGTATCTTCTTAATTGGAAACTGCTAATACGTACTTATTTGCTGTTCTTTCATTCCAATTTCTCTATTACTGAGAATTCCCAGTGTCTCGGGATTTAGAGGGACAGTTTGTCCATTCAGTGTTTCTTGCCTGCCCTTAATCCAGCCAGGAATTTAGGTCATGTATTCTTGTAATCCAGCTTCTATTTTAGTGTCTGTGTTGGGATGTGGGGAGGGGAGATGTCTCTACATGTTTGGCTCCAATATAGTTACAGTGATTGTTTTGGGTAGGGAAGCTAGGTTAACTGCCTAGAATTTAACCACTTCAGATTCTTTCAGGTCTGCTCTGCTTGAGAGAATGCCTGTCATGGAAAAAGTAACCACAAATGGCCCTACTGAGATTGTGCAGACAAATGGAGAGACAGAACCAGCTCCTCTAGAGACCAAGCCACCACCCTCTGGGCCACAGCCCACCAGCCAGGTAGCTTTTCCCTTGCTTATCTGGGGATCTTCATGATCTTATAGTTCCTTAGAACCTGTCTCTTAGCTGATACCTTTCAGTGTTCCTGGATTGATTGATGGTTCTCTTCCTTATTTTTAAGTGTTGAAAGGGCTTTGCATCAGATACAGATAAGGCAATGACTAATGAATAAGATTTTATTTCCTTGTTTAGGCCAATGATTTATTGGATTTGTTGGGAGGAAATGACATAACACCTGTTATTCCAACTGCACCTACAAGCAAACCAGCTTCTGCTGGTGGAGAACTTCTTGATTTGCTGGGAGACATCAATCTTACAGGTGAGGCCAGACTAGAGTTATTTCATGCTTTGTTAGGGATAAGGGCCTTAGGGAAAAACTGTACTGAACATAGCCTTTCTATCTAGCACATGAAACAGTTGAAGATGGGAGAGGCTAAGTGAAAAGCAAGAGTCTTCACAACATCTGGGATATGTTGCCATACTAATACTCTAGAGATAATTAATAGGGATTCCTTAAAGTCTAATTTTTAATTTTTTGGAGAGTAAATTACTCATAGCATTTTAAGATAGAAAGGACTGTCTCAGGTTAGAAAAGAAATACATCCCAAGAAATACATTACTTTTTCTAGGTTTCTTTCTACTCATGGTTAGTTTCCAAGAACTGTGGCCATTTGTAGAGAGTGGAGAGATGTCAGCTGTTTTCCTCCTTCCCTCTCTCTCCCTGTCTCTCTCCTTGGTATTAAAGCAATGGAAGGAGAAAGTCATCCATGGTTATAATATTCAAATATAACTTTTCATTTGGGAATATCTTTTCTTATCTTTATTTATATGTAGTAGACATTTGTAATTAATGTGTTCAGAGATATTGTGAACACAAGAGTTCAAGAGAGTCCAAGAGGGCTTCCCTGGTGGCACAGTGGTTAAGTATCCGCCTGCCAATGCAGGGGAAATGGGTTCGAGTCCTTGTCCGGGAAGATCCCACATGCTGCAGAGCAGCTAAGCCCGTGCCACAACTACTGAGCCTGCGCTCTAGAGCCCGCGAGCTACAACTACTGAACCTGTGTGCCACAACTACAAAAGCTCACATGCCTAGAGACCATGCTCCACAACAAGAGAAGCCACCGCAATGAGAAGCCTGCGCACCGCAACAAAGAGTAGCCCCCACTCACTGCAACTAGAGAAAGCCCGCGTGCAGCAATGAAGACTCAACACAGCCAAAAATAAATAAATTAAAAAAAAAAAAAAAGAGTCCAAGAGTATCACTGTAGCATTTAATTTCTATCTTAAGTGACTTCTTTAAAAGTATAATGGAGAGTTACAGCATACATGACCTTACGTAGAAAACAGCCATAGGATAAAGTTGTTGAATGCTCATCTAGACTGGCTATCGCAAGCTAAATGATATTTTTCCTAACGTAGCAGCCTCCCAGAGCTTATGGTTTATATTCGTCTTAACAGAATTTAAAAATGTTACTTGTCATGTACTTAGAGCCATTTACAAATAGTCATTTTCAAATCTTGAGATGCCAAAGCTATCCTAGATATATGGAAAAACAAAAACAATCCCATGTTTAAAACATAGTGTATGGGGAATTCCCTGGCAGTCCAGTGGTTAGGACTATGTGCTTTCACTGCTTAGGGCCTGGGTTCAGACCCTGGTCAGGGAACTAGGATCCTGCAAGCTGTGTGGCATGGCCAAAACAAACCGTAGTGTATAGATGATATGCTTTATTTATTAACATAATAGCATTTCCATGTTAGTACATAATCTTACCAATTATAATTTTAAATGGTTGTCTAATATTTCATTAAGAAGTGTGAACCATTATTTATTCAGTTCCTTACTATTGGGCGTTTTGTTTGTTTCCAGATTTTTCTTATCATAACTGATGCCTCAACATATCGTTATTACATAAATTTGTCCAAATTTATTTTGGGTTTACATTCTTAGGCTAAGTTAAGTTAGGCTTAATCTGTCTGAATCTGTTTAAAGTAAGAAGGATAAATACTTAACGTCATAGGGTATTGTGAGGAACAGTGACTTAGTACATGCATGACACATAGTAGGCACTTGGTAAATGTTATTTATCGTTTCCTCAATGTATATGGCCATGAGTTTCACTGTATAGTCATAAATATTATCATCTTTTTTAAAAAGCCCTAACAGTTGAAAGATTGATGCTATCATTTTGTTAATTTTTATTTTTTCATTCAAGGGAATGTTTTATATTTATCCATATGTGCATTATACATGAATTTCCTTTTCGTACATTCCTTCTGTATCCTTTAACTCATTTATCATGGGGTCTTAATGTTTTGTTTTTGTTCTGACTTTCTTGTTTTTCTAGTCTTAAATGAAAAAGTAAAATGATAAAATGTTAAAAAGTCTAGATTTTCCTTTCCTTATTCATAATGAGTTTAAACACATTTTCCTATTTTTTTAATTTTTAAGTAAAAAAATTTTGAGTTCTAGATTCTTTAAGCCATCATTACAGTCATATCGCAATGCACAGTAATTTAAATCAGTAGAAAGTAGGAAATAAATTTAGTATGAGCTTTTAGAGGAACTGGAGCAGTGAGTTTCTGTTGTTTCTCAAAACTACGTATTGTACCATTGCAGGAGGAAAAAAGCTAAAATTTGGGGGACTTAGGGACTCATATGTTGCCTGTGTGTCTTGGGTAGCCTGTGATTTTCCATGGGAACACGTTTCTAAAGTTGTTTTGAAAATGGAAATTGGGGGAAAATTACTAGATTAGATTTATAAAAACTAGGATAACTATATGAATATTTGTTTATATTCTTCATTGGTAATCTGCTTGACTGCACATCCTGTAGTGTCCACATTTGTTTTAGCTCCTTGTGCTTTGCTTAGCCATATGTATTTCTACCTTCCTTGCTAATTTTTAGTATGTGATTTTTTTTCGAGTGTACTTGAGCATTATTTTTTTTAAGCTAATTCAGCCTTTATTTCATTTTGTGAACTTTTAAATGGTGTAATTTCAGTTAATTTTATAAGTAGTTTGAAATCTATTTAAGCATAAAATGCATTCTCTTTCTTTTGCTGAATTTTCTTATGCCTCTTCTTAGAATCTTGATTTCTGTTAGTTCATGATCACGTTCTATCCCTGGCCCTCCTTAACTTGTTCTTATTTGGAAGGATCAAATAAGTATCATAATCTGATGATTTCTTTCCCCCACTCCACACCACCTCTCCCAGGGTGTGTGTGTGTGTTAAAATTAATAAATGCCTTGATCTACTTAGCTTGTAAAATAAAATGTTACTAAGAGAGTTGACATTCCCTGTGTACTGCCCCCTTATCTCCTTCCCTCTTGATCCCAGAGGTAACTACTATCTATTCTAAAATAGTGTTAGCTTTGGTGTTTACCATTCATGTGTATTTCTAGAATGATACAGCGTGTAGTATTGTTTTGCCATTTTTTGCCTTTTTAGAACTGGTATCCAACTGCATGAGTACTTTTATACCTTGCTTTTTTCTGCTAAACATTGTATTTGTGAATAATCCATGTTAAGTGCATTTCTAGTGCATTCACATTTTTACTGCTGTATATGTATAGTATTTTATTTTGTCAGTGTACCACAATTTACTTACCCATTATTTTGATGATGGACATTTTGTTTCCAGAATTTCATTGTTAGAAATTATCTTGCTATGCACACTTTTTGTAACATGTCTCCCTGTGTAAATATGCAAGAATTAATCAAAGCATTCCTTCTCTTGTGAAATGCTTCTTCATTTCTCTTACCACTTTTAAATTAGGTTAACTTTTTTCCTTATTGATTTGTAAAAGATATTTATAGTTCTAGGTAATCATCCATTTGTGATTTTGTAGCATACATTTTCTTCTGCCTTTGGTCTATTTTTTTATGGTTTTTTTAAAATGAACAGAAGTTATTCATTTTAAAGTATTTGGATTTTTAGTTATTTTTATGGTTTATGATTTTTGCATCTTGTTTAAGGCATCCTTCCCTTAATTTGAGATCATGATAATTTTCTTCCATATTTTCTTGGTGAGATTTGTCATTCTGGCTAAGATTGACCTAACTTTGGGATGTTTCATTTAGGTGCTCCAGCTGCTGCTCCCGCCCCTGCCTCAGTCCCACAGATATCCCAGCCCCCCTTCTTGTTGGATGGACTTTCATCACAGCCTCTCTTCAATGACATTGCTACAGGTACGATCACTGGTGTTATCATCATTAGAGCAATGAGAGATAGTTGTTGAAGAAAGGAAGTAATAATTTCGGAAGCATTAGGCTGACTACAATTAGACTGATCTCCCTGTGCTTTCCCAGGCATCCCCTCCATCACAGCATACAGTAAGAATGGCTTGAAGATAGAATTCACCTTTGAACGGTCAAACACCAACCCCAGTGTCACAGTGATAACAATACAGGCCTCCAACAGCACAGAGCTGGACATGACGGACTTTGTTTTCCAGGCTGCAGTACCAAAGGTACTATAATTGTCTTCTTGGCCTTTTTCCTTGAATTAAAAATTGGCTGATTATTTTTTATGTATTTGGTAAGGGATATATTTTAATGTTCAGAGATTAAACTAAATTTGCAGATTTAACTCAAACTAACAGTAATTAACTATTATGGTTCATTGAAGCATGTCATTTTTTTTTTTAACTAAGCATGTCATTTTTAATGAATACTTTCTGCTTAGTCAAAAATATTCTTACAGTTAGTATTGTCTACAATGGATAAAGGAAGGGCGGCCTAATAGCGACAGAGCAGAATTCTACAAGGTGATTCATCAATGCTCAGGGCACTGAGGATAGGTTGGGGTTCAGCAGTACAGTGGTAAAGACCTAAAAAGCACAAATTGTAATGTGGAATTAAAGTTCAAGATGAGAGACTTCATGTATTTGATACTCTCTTCTAGTCACTGGATCAGAATTAAAAGTTTTTGCCTCTTGATAATGTGAGAGAAACATTCCTCCTTCATTAACATCTAGTTTACTATTGATGCAATGACTGCTTGTTTTTGTAAATTGAAGTTTTGTTTATACCAAATCTTAGTTTAAGGAGTGTTTATGTTCATCATTGAATAATGAAAAGTTTTGAAAAAGGAAAATGTAGAATGAGGAGTGGGCAAAATTTTTCTGCAAAAGACGAGATAGTGAGTATTTTAGGCTATATGCTGTCATAGTGCCAAAACTGTCATGGGCGATATATAAAGGTGGTGGCTCTGTTCCAATAAAACACTTACAGAAAGAGGTGTCAGTTCATTCTTGGCCCATGGACCATATTTTACCAACCCCTGGGATAGATTAGGCTAATCTGATCTTTTCAGTGACATGTGAAGTATGACATTCAGACAACACAATTTTGGAAATTGAAGACCTTTTACTTGTGGTTACTGCTGACTTTGCAACCTTCTTTACTTGGATTTTTAGGAGTCAGAATAATGTAGATGTTTTACAAGCAGTAGTTAGTGGTTTCAATACTAGTTGTATGACATTAAGCAGGTTACTTAATCTCTATGCCTCAGTTTCTTCATTTGCAAAGGGGGTGTGTCATCGTGATATCTAATTCATAGGGTTCCTTTGAGGAATAAATGAGTTTTATGTGCCAGGTACTGTTTTAAGCACTTTTTGTATGTTCGGTGCTCAGTAAATGTTAGTTGCTACAACTTAGAGTTTTATACTTATTATTTTACGCTGCGGTTCTAGCAACATACTGTCTCTGCTTTAAAGTATGGCCTTCTTCTTGGTGTTGTACTATACAATGCCTATTTGCATATCATGATGTATCTTGAACTTCAAAACGTTGTATTTCGTAGATTCTTCTAATACTGTTTTTACTTTTTGTTATTTCTGAAATTGGGGTACATTTTAAAATTGATACCTTTGTCATAGTTTCATTGACAGCCTATTTTCTTTCTCAGTGGTATATAAAATAATGGTGTGAATTACAGTTGATGCCATGTAACATTTAATGAAATAAATGTAAATAAATGAATTTTAGCTTACATAATTTATCTTGACAGTAGACTTATGAATAAGTCCCAAAGTAATAAACCTGTGCATTGAGATTAAATTTCTGCTCTTATAATTTTTGGCCTTAGAGAAGACCTAGACCCACGAACCTCCTTCCCTCCTTTCTTCCTTCCCTCCCTCTCTTTCTCTCCCCTTTGCCCTTCTCTCTTTTCTCTCCCTCCATCCCTTTCTTTCTCTCTCCCCCTCTTCTCTTCTTTCTCTTTCTCTCTCTCTAATTCTCCTCTCTCTCTAATATTTTAGGAGACTAAACTTTCAGGAAAATTTTTGTAACCCTAGTCTGTAAAATAGCTGCATACGTACTATATAGTGCTAACTATGACTTACCTGTCTTGCTCACAGCACTTTTATCTCTCTTCCCTGTAAACAAACAAACAAAATCCACCAGCACTCAATAAATTATGGTGTTTGGCTTTTCCAGGTCTTTTGCTGTATGGGTTAGTTCTGCACATAATTTTTCTGTTAGGGCTTTGTGTCCCCAATGTAGAGATCCTGATGTGTTCCACATACGTATTAACAAACTGGCTTTTTTCAGCTTTTCCTTTACCTCTGTCCTGTAGGAGTAACCCTTGACACATTCCAGATTATATAGGCTTTAGAAAACAAAGGTTCAAGTCTCTGATCGCAACCATCCAAATACACAAAAGTTTGAAGGCGTGTAGTTGGTGACTAGTGTGCTGGTTTACTATTTTTAGAAAGCTTTTCATTTCTTTCTAGTTTTTTTTTAACCGCAGGGACCCATTTTTTTTGTTGCTGTTGTTTGTTTTGTTTTGTTTTTTTAGTTACATAGTTGATCAGTTACTATTAAGTGAGGTTGCCAGAACAAGAATTGGTTACTTTTTGAAAAGTGGTAGGCTAAAGTTGCTTCTACCAGGAAGCAAAGAGTAGCTCATTGCTAGAAACAATGGCGTTTTATAAATGCCATGAAGTGATAGCCCACATGCTGTGAATTGCTGATATCTGAAAAACAAATAGAATTTAGTAGTAGGTAAATCTGGTAATTGAACCATCATCTGCGTGTCTGACTGTATTTGTTGACATCTCTGACATAGTGTTAAGTGTATTTTTCTGAAGAGTGCCCTTTGTTCCCCCCAGACATTCCAGCTGCAGCTTCTGTCTCCTAGCAGCAGCATTGTCCCAGCATTTAATACGGGGACCATCACACAAGTCATTAAAGTTCTGAACCCACAGAAGGTGAGTAGCACATTTGAAGACATTATCTGAGCAAGGTGTAAGCATATTCCCTGAAATAAAATTTGCTTTGTTTCTCAAAGCTTTTTCTGACTCACAGCAGAAAAGAAATCTTTTAAAATGTCTGGTCTAACCTCCTTGTTCTTTTGTAGATAATAAGTGAAGCCCAGACACACAAAATGGTTTAGTGGCATCTCATTAAAATGCACACTTAGAGGACTTCCCCACGGTCCAGTGGTTAAGACTTCACCTTCCAATGCAGGGAGTGCGGGTGTGATCCCTGGTCGGGAAGCTAAGATCACACATGCCTCATGGCCAAAAAACCAAAACGTAAAACAGAAGCAATATTATAACAAATTCAATAAAGACTTTAAAAATGGTCCACATCAAAAAAAAATCTTTAAAATGCACATTTAAAGAGTTCTCTATTTAGAGGCTTAAAAGTCTAGGTTTTTGCATGGGGAGGGGGACAAAGCAACCAGTATATCTGAATGTAGAGCATAAGATGAGTACGTTTACCTCATTTTTCTAGAAAATTGGATACAAGGGTTGAATCTTTGAGAAAAGCATTTAGCAAATGTTTCTGTGAAAATGCTCCTGAGTGGTTCTGTCCTGTTAATGTGGTTCTAGGATTGAAGCCAACAGTGAGTTCTGGAGATGCATTTTCTCTACTTGACTGCATGATGTTGGCTAATAGCTAGAGTATTAGGTGGTTTTTGTTGTTGTTTTTTGCCTGTGTTTCATTTTTAAGAGAGTTCTGCTTTAAAATAATGTGTGTTTTCTAAGATTAAAAGTCTATTTGTAGACTACAGATTCTAAAGATTTTATTTCAGTGTGTAATTTTTTATTCTCTTTTCTTCTGACAGCAACAGCTGCGAATGCGGATCAAGCTCACATATAATCACAAGGGCTCAGCAATGCAAGATCTAGCAGAGGTGAACAACTTTCCCCCTCAGTCCTGGCAATGAGGGTCCAGCACCATTCTCATTCTTATCCCACTCAATCAAAGGAACTCTGGGAAGGAGATTATGATCGCTGCAAGTCCCCCCCAACTGTACCATGGGCATGAGGAGCTGAAGAGAACTGTTGAGGAGGATTTTCCTAAAGTTATTGCTGACCTTGAAGCGTTGTTAAAGACTAATCTCCTCTCCTCCACTGTTGAGGCCGGCTGCTTCTGGAGGCTACTTTGCACTCTTCCTCCTCCTCTCCTTTTTCTGCACTTCTCCACCCCTCCTACATTTACAGCCAGAATCAACATTCCCTGAGCCCCTGAGGAAATAAGCAGCTGGTCTGGAGGAGAGGACTGGAATTCATGGCAAGAAGACACTCACTCTGTCTCTGCAGCAAAGAGTTGCCCCTTCCTTTTACTGTGTTTCTCTGTGGACTGGGCGAGGTGGGGTATTTACTCCTCACTAGCTGGGTTACCATCTTCAGGCGCTTTTTACATCTGGCATTGAGAACGGAAATGTAACGGTGGACATCAGGGAGCCCTGCCTTTTTCTACTGGTTCCCCCGATGTTTGAAAGAGGCATTAGGCTCCTGGTAGCCTTTTCTGTGCATTGCTGTACACACACAGACACACACATGTATGTATGTTTGTTACCAAGAACTGGTCAGACCTTGAAAGGTTATTTGTAAACACTGGACAGATGCAGTTAAAAAGAGCTTTTGTTTAGATTTGGCATGAAGGATATGGTGCTCTATTTGTAATAGAAACTTCAAAGGCTCTTCCAGCCCCCCTTTCTCTGCATTCTTTAGCTGTAGTCATGAGTACTCTCCATGATTTTCAAAATTGATTCCCCTTAAAGTGCAAAGTGGACAATTTACAAAAGGTATATTAATAGTTATTAATGCCCCTATTCCCACTACAAATTTTAAAGTTTCTCCCAAACCCATGACTTGCCTGAACTATGGTAAATGGGTGGAAAGAGGAGTTTGCCACTTTTAAAGTACAGACTCCTTAACAAAAGCACCTTTGCCCACAGGAAGAGTGAGTATCTGATTCACTCTAGAGCATATTGGAGTCATCTTCTCCATTACTCAAAATCTCCCTTTTTATTTCCTGAGCCTGGCTTGACCTTGGCATTCCGTTTGAATTCCTTCTTCTAACTGGAACATTTGTGTTGTATCTGTAACACTGGCACTGAAATAAAGACCACGCAGTTAAAGAAATCTTTCCTATATCGTACTTTATGGTGTTGGAATGAAGCCTTGTAGCTTCCTTGCCCCCTATGTCAGAGGAAGTCTTACAGACACCATAGGGTAGGAATATCCTTTCCTGAGTGCGAGAAGTTGGTCTTTCAAGAGAGGCCAATCTTATGAGTATCTGCATCAAAGACTTGAGATCTGGAGCTTTTTAAACTAGTGAGAGTGCCGAGTGCTTTTAGAAAGGACCCTCATGTTATCAAACCTTAACACTGAGTTGCTGGCATGAGGTAAGGTGACCCTCCTGTGGCACGTGTTGAATGTACTGTGTATGTTCAGGTGCACAGGTGCCATGTCTGATGTACTAAAGAAAAGGAAAAGTCAGGCCCACCTTGCTCTTAAAACATTTGCAATCATTACTGTATTGAGTACAGTATAAGGACCACTTTGGCTTTGGTCTTAAAACTGGATACAGATATCCATTTTTTCCCCCTCCATTTCACCAAGCCTTTACTTAAAATCTTCAGTGTCTTGTCAAATCTAGCTCTGTATCAGATGCTAGATTATTCCTAACATTTGACAAACTGGAGTTGAACTAAAGGCTCCAAAGGGGGAACTTTCTGGTCTTATTTTAGTATTTAAGAGCAAGATTTGCTAAAACTTATTCTACTGGGTAAATGGTTGACTGAGTCAAGAACAGGATGTTACCTTGTGCGTAGTTTTCAGTAAAGTAAGTGTGGTCTAGTGTGTGTTTCAAACAACTGCTCTGCCTGTGTGATGAAAAATAGTCTTTAAAGGTTTCTTTGCAGACTGATTTCATTGGATGGATACTTAATGCTGTGAAACGTGATAGGATTAACATAATATTGGTGGATTTCTTGAATAGAATTTGTCTAACATTCCTCTTGTGGTTGAGGCTTTATTTTCTCTCTCACGTTTATAGTTAACCAGCTCAAGTTTCTTTAGTTGAACTGATTTGAATCTCAGAAATCTGCTGAAGATCATGCTATGAGACAGTGCTAGCGAATGGGGCTGGAAAGGGTCTACTCTCAGAACAAAGTGTCTCCTTGGGTGAATGTAGTTTTGAGCTAGAGTTATGTGATCATCCATAGCTTTGTCTAGGCAGAGTAAAAATCATGGCCTTAACACAAAGGGTGCTGTGTAGAATATGAAATGATTCCAGAGAGTGAACCTGAGCACCGTATTGAAGGACTAGCGGCCAGGTAACTAACTGCCTAGGATACTGATGGTTGTGAAGACTGTTTCAAATGATTGGATCTTTGAAAGCTTCAGTGTGCCTTAGTTTCTAGGATCAGAATTCGTTCTCCTCTCATTTGGCCGTGCTGCTAAAGGAGAAATCTCTTAATTTCTATGAATACTTGCACATTTCAGTTATTTCTTTCCCTAGTATAACCATTCACGGGGGAGCAAAATTGTTTAGATTTACAACTTCAGAGCCATTGTGAGGAAAGGGTGATTTCCATGGCTGTTTTCATAACTCCAGGGTGATAAGCAGTGAGCCTAAACACACTTACTTGGACAATTTCACATGCACTTTTACCTCATTATTTCCCCTCTTCCAGAGTAGTTTTTATTCTGTACTCCCTCCCCACCCCCACAGTAATCCTAAAGGAGAATTTGTCTAAGTAATCTCAGAAAACTGTAGGAAGGGTGCTCTACCCGAGAAGCTTCTCCCACTATGCTCCGGTGCTGTTACCTCGAGGTAATTTGGACAGCCATGGAATGTTTCATGCTTTGTATAGTGATTATCTGTTCATTTTAAGGTCTTTCTAATTTAAAGAAACATTCCTCACTGTAACATTTGGGAGGGGATTCTTCCCTCTTGTAGATTAAAGATGTGCTTCGTACCCCTTGTTTGTCCCATTTATATAAGAAAACTGTCTAGCACTAACGGTTTGAGTATTTTCGTCTACTATATAACATGCTTTCCATTTTCATGTTGTTCTGAGAGGTTGGAAATTAGGGGATACTGTTTTCAAGGTTCAACTTCATTATCTTCTGCGTTGGAAAATATTTGGGCTATGAGAACTAGGGGAAGGAAAGTTTGAATGCGTATGTTTTTTTCTAGTGAATGTGTATTACCCACATTGTCCTAAACAGAGAGTGAGCTAGAGAGCAAAAAGTGGATACTCACGAGCTTTGTGGTTGGTGGAGAGGTGGTACACATCTGTGCACTCAGGAGTTTGGTAATGGGGAGGATCACTGAAAAGAGACGTGCTCAGAAAGTCCTGAAGTTTAAAACACTTTGACCAGCTCTGGCTCAGGAGGGTGGGCCTGCTTGTAGAACTGGAAGTGAATAACTCTTTTTCAAGCAATAGCAGTGAGTGGGTCCCATCTACAGGGTTCCAGGACCTGGAACATTCAAACAGAAGAAAAGGCTGAAGCAGCATGCACAGTTGCTTCTTGAACTTCCACGAGGCTGATTCTGACTTCAACATGGAACATTGGAGTTTTGTTTTTGTTTTTGTTTTTGGAACCTGCTGTTGCGCTTTGTGTGTTTTGTTTTTGTTTTCTCTTTGGGGGCTTCATGGGAAAGAGCTTCTGAACTCTTTCCTTTGTGAACTCCCACTGTGTCCCTGTATAGTCCCTTTTCTTTCATAATGTTGTAAGTTACATTTTCATTAAGCCCCATCACATCTTCTTTACTGTAAAGATATTAAAAGGCTGTTTCCAAGCGGGACGGCTAATGAAGTTCTAATTATTGCAGACATATTTTTGAGATGTAAAAAAAATTTTAAATTAAATGATAAGTCTTAGAGGCGAGAGGAATAAAATGGATGTAAACATTTACATGGGATGCATTAGAATTCTGCTGTGTGTATTGTCTTTTGGTTGAAACAAATTATGAACAGTGACTAATAAAAAGTCAATAGTCAATGATTTAAATTTTGCTTCCTCACTTCTTACAAGTGGATTAGAGAAGCCTTTGATGAGTTCTTATTCCAGAGCTTTGAGCTAAACTTGCCTGTTAATGTTCCTTTTACACAGAAATCTCACCAAAAGAGGAACTTGAACAAATTTTTAAAAACTTGAAGTTACAGACAGTGAAAAGTGCAATTGGAAATTTTAACTAGTGATTGTTTCCATGCTGGTATTCTCCACATGGGTGAATTCTCAAACAAGGCAAATAAATCATGTCAAGATGAATTGTGTGTTAGAGGTGGTCATGAGCTTTTAGTTTAAAGCGTCTATTTGTGACTTGTTCAAGTTTATCTGTGTCTAAGAAGAGGAAGGCTTGACCAGCCAAATGAATTCTGTTTCATGATCTATTTTATATGAACTCTTCCATAGAAGTGAGAGTGGTTGAAAGTTGGGAGCTTATGTGTTCTAGTACTCAGATGATCCCTGATAGTCCCTTATTGAAAAGAGGGAGAGTGTGATAGTCCCCTAACTGAGAAGTAGGAGGAAGTAGGCCTTGGCAATTATCTAATTTATGCAGAAGTGCCCTTTGGTGCTGTTTGATAAGTGACATTTCTATAATCTTATATGTGGCTTAGTTAAAATTCATCTTTGTTTCTAATATTAAATTTACTGGACACCTTCATCTCCATGTAACGAGAGGAAAATATAAAAGCTGCAGTAGAAAATGTTAGCCAGTAATAGACTCTAGACATTTACTTAATACAGTGAATAGTGTTCAGATTTGAACTTCCATCCAGAAGGACCAAATTAATTTTTATCACTTTTTTATTTTGGGGTACGCAGGCTTCTCACTGTTGTGGCCTCTCCCGTTGCGGAGCACAGGCTCTGGACGCGCAGGCTCAGCGGCCATGGCTCGTGGGCCCAGCCGCTCCGCGGCATGTGGGATCTTCCCGGACCAGGGCACGAACCCGTGTCCCCCGCATCGGCAGGCAGACTCTCAACCACTGCGCCACCAGGGAAGCCCAATTTTTATCACTTTTTTAAAGTATTTTTCATGCTATTTCCTTCCCTAGTTCAGTTGTCCCCATATTCAACAATACAAAAGTGTTCAAGGAAAAAAAATCCTTCAAACCTGGAAGCCAGGTAAATACAGCCTGTTTATTTGAAACTAAAATAAGGAATATCTAAATCTGCTCAATCTGTGGTAGAAATAACAAAGGATTTAGGCCTAAAGATGACTTGTGATCATCAAAGGAATGGGAACTAGCTATAAAGAAGCAAATGTAGTAAGCTCTTATGGCTCCTCTACCAAAATCTTACAGACGTGAACTCTCCTTCTCCAGACCTTCTTTCCATTTTGTAGTGAAGATTAGGAAGAGCTCCTGGGATAAAGTGTGTGTGTGTGTGTCCCTCCCCAACCCCTTCCAGGTGGAAAGAGAGGTATGCACTTACAGGAAGGATACAGAAAGGAGGGAGTCTAATGACTTCTCTGTCTCTTGGCTTGATTCAAACTGATTTTTGTAATGATGAACCTGCAGTGAGGGCAGATGGATATTTGCACAAAAAATCCCAGAGGAATTTATTTTTAGGGTTAGTCTGAGCTGTTTACCATTTCTAGAAATTGTAGTTACATAACCCTAGGCATACGTAATGCACACTGCCTTGAACTGGGGGAGAACATGAATATGTGACCTTTGAAACAGTATAAAATGTTAATGGCAATACATGATCTGAAAAGAAAACTCAGAATCAACTGGTTGTCACCACTTAACTGAATTGGGTCTTAAACCATGGAGACCTTTAAAGAGAGCTGCGTCATAAATTATCCCCTGCAACACCTGGGCTCCTAGCTTTTTTGTTCTCTTTTTGAAAGAGGTACTACTGTTGTTGAAGAAGTAGTAAATACATAACTTTTAGCATATGCTTGTATTCTGAATTGATGCTTTAGCCCACTCTCCCATTAATTACAAAAATAAAAATAAAAATCATCTACCACTGCTGTTCCCCAGCATGAACTCAAATGCTGGTCGTGTGACAGGATCCTTCCCCTTCAGATGATAAACTAATAAAGAGCTTCTGCTCATGAGATCTGGAAAATGTAATGTGTAGTACCTCAAGAAACAGGCTTTTAGAAGCACTTAATTCTGAACCACATTTTCATTCTTTTCTCTGCCTGTCTGCCCTTGGTCAACTCCACTTCTGTCTCCATATTGGTGCTTACCCCTTACATACCAGTGTTCTTGCTGGAAGAAGTTACCCAATAAGCACTGAAATGGGAATCCAACTACTTTGAGTAGCTTTCTTGAAAGTAATTTCAGGGTAGAAGGAAAACCCAGGAGGTAGACAAAGAGTTTTTTTCACTTTACACCAGACTCACAGAGACATCATTTTAAATTCACTAGAATGAGACAAAGAAATGAAGATGACTGGAGATTGGAATTTTGGTATATACAAAGTAACTCAGAGGGGAGAAGGTAGTGACCAAACTTTCACAGAAGAAATAATTTGTACAGAGTCAGAATCTTTGCAAGAGTCAAATTTTGTCTTGGAATTTAAAATATCTATAAACACATACATAGAAGAGGGGAACAGACTGCACTGACAGATGTCAAACTCTCTTGTTCTAAACCTACAATTAAAATATTCTTAACATATAGTTGGTCTGTACTAGGCAAGCTGAAGCAATGGTTAATAGGTGATACCAATTATTCAAAGCACAAGAAATTGTTTTTTTCTGCTAATTCCTTAGAAGTTGCCTGAAGATTCAACACCTGTGTAGGAGGGGGAGACCTAAAAATCCAGAGGTCTAGAAGGTTTCCTAAGACAATTTAGAGCAGAATTAACAAGAGAACTCTAAGGAATTGAGTGTCTCTTAAATTTGGAAATTCAGAATAATAGTGACACCTATGAATCACTACTATGTGTCAAGCACTTTGTATGCATTTGCAAAATCTTCATAATAACTACTATACAGACTAATTTCTATTTCACAGCTAAGAACCAAAGGCTTAGATAAAATAGCACAAGGGTATAGATCTAATAATAAGAGGTAGAGCTGAAATTTGGAATCTGGCTGTCTGATTTGGCCCACTGACCAGTCACAAAACTATCACTGCAGGAACTAAAAGAAAATAATAAAAATTTTCTGAACTAGAATTGCAAATAATAAAATGGCTTTCAGACCAGACCACGTTACTGCTTGAAGCAGAGAACAATATTCTGATAATTTTACTAAATGAGGAGAAATTAAAATGTGGCTGGGAGGTGAGATGACATTTTGTACATGAGGTGGGGTCGAATTTGCTGAAGAAGGCCGTGAGCATCTCTAATAAGGAAGAGAAAGGGCCTTGCTAAGGTGAGTATTCTCAACAATTCGTTCAATGGCTTTGTACGTGAGGGTGACAGTCCAGTTTTTTTTTTTTAATTGAAGCATAGTTGTGTTACAATATTGTGTTAATGTCTGCTGTACAACATAGTGATTCAGCTATAAATATATATACATTATTTTTTCATATTCTTTTCCATTATGTTTTATCATAGGATATTGAATATAGGCATCCGGTTTTGAAGTACAGAGGGAAGGTCTGGGAAAGGTCAGTTACAAGAGGCACCCTTGGCGGAGGGCAGCGTCCTCGCGTCACTATTGACAGGTGCAGCCCTCCACCCCCCCTTCCTTGTCCAGCCCATACTTCGGAGGCGGGGACAGCAGCAAATAATCCTCCCTGTACCTCAGTCCTCCAAACCGAGGGCGGCCGACAACGGAGGCCCAGCCCTGCGGTGGCGCCGGGCTCCGCCCGCGAGGTCCCAGGCAGCCCGCCCAGCGGCTTGCGGCTCGCAGCGCCCAGGACGCACCGGGCCCGCGGCTACGCAGGGCCGAAACGGCTGCGGGTGGGGCGGGGCCGGCGGGGCGGCGGGTGGCAGGGCCGGCAGGGCGGCAGGGGGCGGGGCCGGCGGACTGCGGGGGGCGGGGCCGCAGGCTGTTCGCGCTCGCCGCCGAGGCTCCGTGCGGCGTAGCGCCGGCCGGGCGTCCCTGTGCAGCCTCCACCAGCCGCAGATGGGGGAGGTGGAGCCGGGCCCCGCGGGCCCGCTCGAACCGCCGGAGCCGCCCGAAGCGCCCGCGAGCCGCCGGCCGGGCGGGATCCGTGTCCTGAAGGTGAGGTGGGCGGGCGGGTTGGGGAGGGAGCGAAAGCGGGCAGAGGCCGCCCCTACCCCGCGCGGTGGCCGAGGCAGCCGGCGACCCCCACCTCGCGTCGGTCAGTCAGCCTTGCGGCTCAGTCGCCCCCAGAACCCGGCTGGAGGGGCCGCGGCACCCGCGGAGGCCTCTGCAGCTGGCCCCCGCCGAGGCCGCGGCCGCCTCCGTCCCCACTGCTGTCCATCCCTGGCCGCGTGCCACCCGCCTCGCAGGCCCACGCCTTGGGGCCGGCGTCCACCCGGTCGCCGCCGCCACTCGGCTCCTTTGGGACCCCGGGCCCCGCCTCTGCCTCCCCCGGTTGCGCACGGGGCCCCAAGGCCGGCGGCTCCTGGCCCGACAGCGGAGCTGATAGTACGCAGGGCTTTCTCCCCGGACACCTGAAGACATCACCCCAGCGGGAGGATGGCGGCGGTGATTGGCCGGGCGCTGCGGTGTGCTGGGGCTGCGCCGGCTGGAGTGGGCCGCCTCTGCCCTCGGAGCTTACCACCGAAGTTAAGACCCGCTTCTCGCTCCGGAGCGCGGGCCTGGAGGGAGAATCCCCGGAGGAGCTTAATCTCGGGGAATCGCTGGGCGTGCTGCAGAAGGGAGGAGGGGTTGGAGAAAAAGGGGCATTCCTGCTGGCGGGAGTGGGGCTGACAATCCAGAGAGACGGTGACGGGGGAGCAGTTATGCAACAGGCAGCTAACGGGGCTTTTGGCAGGAATTGGGGGGGAGTAGGAGGAAGTGAAGGCAGATGCAGGCAAGGGGGGGAGTGGAGTCTTGAAGGTGATGACAAGAAGTTGAAATGCACAGGAATGTGTAGGGTGGGAAGGGGACAGTGAAGGTGGTTAAAAGGAGGGGTTGTGGGATACACACTGGATGGAGTTTTCTACTAGCCTTCGAAATAGTTGGAGAGAAATTTTTCTGTAGGTCAGATATGTAAACTAGGTGTCCTGGAGATGGAGTGGAATTCCTTCTAAAGTTCTAGAAGAGGAATCAGCAGCCTTTAAAACTTGCCAGAGAAAAGGAAGAGAGAAAAGAAAATTTAGATTTGACGTGTTTCAAAACTACTTTGCAAAACAATGAAAATACATAATGTTTAAAAATTCATTAAGTAATAGTTGTTCTTTGGGATTGAGGATGCGACTGTATACTCGCTACTAAGATTATACGTAGGGCATCACAAAGAAACAACAACATTGGAAAAAAATAATAGATTTGAAGCATCTGGTGAATCCATGAAACAACATAAATTAGAACTCTAAAATATAAAACTTTTTCTGCTGCTACCTCCCAGTCTTAATGCAGCAACTAAAGAAATAACTTTTCATAGTTTATCTCTACTTCTGCATAGACCTTATACATATTTACTTTAATCATGTTTTATATTAAATATAATTACATTATATTAAATATAATTTATATTAAAATTATATTTTAATTAAATATAATTACTCAAAGGCTTTTGGATATTTACTTAAAACTGTAAGGTCACAAAAATGTAAATTGTGAATGAACTTAATAAAGTTCTGCTGGCCTGGCTTATCAGGAAAAGGCAGGTCTGAGAGATAGGTAATGCCCTCTGGCCTAGAAGGTAAACAGCCTTGGCTATTTTTACAACTATTTTTTGGTGAAGAGAGAGTGAGTTGTGGGAGGGAAGGAATTGAGAAATGAGGATCTTTTTTGAAGGGTTCGACCTTCCTGCACTTCCAGGAAGTGGTCCAACCTACCACTGGTTCCGTGGGGTTCCAATCTGGGGACGATTAGAAAGAGTCCAGAAATTAATCTTGATTATAGTGCTGAGCTGGTGATGTGGGAGGCTAACAGTGTTTTAGACCTTTGCATCCTTGCAAATAAATGGGATTGGCTATGAAGAATAGGTGCGGTGTGTTCTACAGACAGAAGTTCCCTTCAGTAGCTGAGTGGTTGAATTTTGTGTCAGGTGAAAGTGGAAAGGAATATGTAAGTAGAAGACTTTCAGAATCGGGAAGAAAGCCATAGTTTCCTACATGTTCTTCTCTGAAAACCGTTTTAAAAAGGTTTACCATTCTTTTCTGTAACTCTTCTATACTTAATACCAAATCATGAACATCATTATTGTCAAAGAGTATAGATCGTCATAAAAAGGCTAATATAGCTAAACTGGTGTAACTTTAGCCACATTAGATCTAGGTCCACCGTATGGCCTACTGGAAAATTTGATTCAAAATCTGCCCCCAGATTTATTTAGCAAATTGCTATTTATTTATTTATTTAAACATCTTTATTAGAGTATAATTGCTTTACAATGGTGTGTCAGTTTCTGCTTTGTAACAAAGTGAATCAGTTATACATATGTCCCCATATCTCTTCCCTCTTGCATCTCCCTCCCACCTTCCCTATCCCACCCTTCTAGGTGGTCACAAAGCACCCGAGCTGATGTCCCTGTGCTATGTGGTTGCTTCCCACTAGCTAGCTATTTTACGTTTGATAGTGTATATATGTCCGGGCCACTCTCTCACTTTGTCCCAGCTTACCCTTTCCCCTCCCCGTATCTTCAAGTCCATTCTCTAGTAGGTCTGCATCTTTATTCCCGTCTTGCCCCTAGGTTCTTCTGACCATTTTCTTTTTTTTTTTTAGATTCCATATATATGTGTTAGCATATGGTATTTGTTTTTCTCTTTCTGACTTACTTCCCTCTGTATGACAGTCTCTAGGTCCATCCACCTCACTACAAATAACTCAGTTTTGTTCCTTTTTATGGCTGAGTAATATTCCATTGTATATATGTGCCACATCTTCTTTATCCATTCATCTGTTGATGGACACTTAGGTTGCCTCCATGTCCTGGCTATTGTAAGTAGAGCTGCAATGAACATTTTGGTACATGACTCTTTTTGAATTATGGTTTTCTCAGGGTATATGCCCAGTAATGGGATTGCTGGGTCGTATGGTAGTTCTATTTTTAGTTTTTTAAGGAACCTCCATACTGGCTGTATCAATTTACATTCTCACCAACAGTGCAAGAGGGTTCCCTATTCTCCACAGCAAATTGCTATTTAGAATATAGTCCTTTATAACTGTAGTTGGAATATAAGTATGAGATTTTTAATACTCTTTAAGATTATTAGGAGTATCCTTGAAGCAGAAATTTCCAGATGTTTGGAAATTTGGAGAGGTTTTTTTTTTCTTTTTTTTTTTACTCAGTCTGTAGAAGAAATGAAGTTATAATTAATCTACTCAGTGGATTCTGTGAGACGTGTTTCTTCAATAATAGTTTCAGGTTTTTATCAAAATAATGTGTTTGTATGGCTTTTAAAATCAATTACTACCAAAAAGATTTTAATGAACTGAAATATTCTTCCCCTCTTTATCTCATCCACCCCTTCCAAAATATTCCTTAGCATGTATATTCCTAGAGATGAGCCCATATTCTAAAGTTTTGAATGCAGAAACATATCTCCTACTTTAGGATATTTCACAGTCTAGTAGAACTCACTGAGTATGAAGAGTTACTTCAGTAAATCCTGTTCTACCATACATACCTTAGAGTTAGTTCATTGGGCGTTTAATAGTTTATCACCTTTGAACTGATCAGAGCCCTCATTTTTAGAGGGTTAAAAGTGTAAAACTGAAGTGGGTGCTTAAATCATGGCTTACTCTGAAGATTTCGGCTTTCTAGAAATATCTTTAAGTCTTAAATGTGCTCTTTATACACTTGTTTGATGTGAGGGTGATTATAGTTATGTTCCCTTTTAGAGAAACTTGTCAATAGTTCTTATATAAGAGTAAAGGGAGGAAATAAAGTGTTCTCCATCTAGCATTTCCAGTGGAATGGTGATTCTAAAAGCTGCAAGCATCTCAGAGGACAGAAGTGACCTTTCCAACATTTACCTGATGGTTTAGGCAGTGGAGAAGGAAGCACTAGGTAATTCAGCAGTAACTAATGATAGCTAAACAGTCCATCTAGATTGTTGCCAGAAGGCTATGCTTGCTTGGTATCTAGGCCGTTAAATGCCCATTGAACAGGTTTAAGAGAATGATATCTACTAAAGTTCTAACTCAGCAGTTTATTTTCATGGGGTGGAATATATCATATAAACAGGAGATACATTCTTTGACCAACAACACATGGGTTTCAACAGTGTAAAGTTCTTAAAACTTTATGTATAGTCTTTTTTTTTTTTTTTTTTTTTTGCGGTACATGGGCCTCTCACTGCTGTGGCCTCTCCCGTTTCGGAGCACAGACTCCGGACGTGCAGGCTCAGCGGCCATGGCTCACGGGCCTAGCCGCTCCACAACTGTGGGATCTTCCCGGACCGGGGCACGAACCCGTGTCCCCTGCATCGGCAGGCAGACTCTCAACCACTGCGCCACCTGGGAAGCCCTATGTATAGTCTTAAGGGAAATAGATATACACATTAAAAAATGACTGTTAAAAATCCTCACAGAAGAAAAATCATGGATGAACTAATGTAATACTTCCTGGGGTCTGCCTTGACTTTTCTAAGATTGATAAGGTTAGTGGGATATTATTTGACCTTAAAAAGTTTTTTTAAAGAAGCTTTTTGGTGGATGTGTGGAGTGGTGTCCACTGGCCCTCTCTTAATAGCAGTGAGCAAAATTTCTCTCCACTGAGTGCAGAATGCAGAGCTTCCTTGTATAAATGTTACTGCACTGTATAGAATACTGTTTTCAGATGGTTCAGTTGACCTTTACCAAAGATTAAAAAATAAGGAATATTTAAAATCACTGTCTAATTATGCAGTGGTTAAGATTATTTAGTGGTGCAAATATGATGGTCCCTGTGTTTATAAAATATGTGCTCAAAAGCCCTTTGTTAATTCTGAGATGTTCAGCTTTGAGAAAATGCTCTTTATGAGAAGAAAGACGCCTAGTTCCCACTTGTAGCAGGGGTTTATCCTATTTATCTAAAGTTAGAATCAGTAATAATCCTCATGGTTTTGATTAGCTGTACTTAAATCCCTAAGATCTGTAAAATGATTGATTCACCTATTATCATAAATTTAAACAATGAAGCCATTCTCGATTTCTTGTTTTTCTTTTTCTCCATGTGGGGAATACCTTCTAACTTTTCCTTCCCCTTTCTTTATCATCTTCAGAGATTTAATTTTAGGCGCTACAGTTATCCTCAAATATTTAATCTCAGTAATTACAAAAATAATATTTGCTTTATAGATATTTCTGTTTTCCAATGAGGAATAGTAGCAAAAGTATTTTATTTACTTTGTGGCTGATACAGAGGAAAGGTGATAGGGTTTCCTATAAAAATGGAGATTTTTTTCCCCAAGTTTGTTCAACTTCTTGCTAAAGCTAATTAGGCTAAAGTACAGACTGGGAATAAATGTCTGTGACATCACTGAGTTCTGCATGCATCTCTGGGCCACCCAGGTGCTAAGGTACTGTAATAGGTTCTCAGTGTATAAGAGAAGAAGAAATACCAAATAAATAATTAAAAACTCATTGTGATTTACATGGGAATGGAAGTATGTTTAAGGTGAAGAAGTTCTGTGGAGGAGAGTGCAGAGTTATTAATTCTTTTTAATTAGTAGGAGAAAGCAGGGATGGGAGACATGGAAAGCTCCACAGAGAGGGTGACGTTTGAGTAATTTTGAAGAATAACTACTCAGATGGACAAGATGGAGAAGGACATTTCAGGCAAGTCACAGAATTGTGGAATAGTTGGTGTGTTCGGGGAGTTGGATATGACAAACAGAGTGAAATACAGTGGGGAGTGGCCCTAGAAAGGTGGGTCAGTGTAATTCTTTGTGGAAATTAGTTTTTTATTAATGGGAATAGAAATGGCCCATTTAAAAAAAATAGAGCAGGTAAATATTGATCTTTAGAAACTTGTTATATTGCTGTAGCAGTTGTTTTTGCTCTGAGATAATGTGACTTCACAATGTATATGCATACCTAAGTTATCAAATGCAACAGTAATTTTTCTTTTGAAACATGAGGATAATGGAAAGAATATTTGTGCAGTATTGTGTTGATTCTGTAGTTCCTTATTTGGGATATGAGGCAGAGGACTAGGACCCTAGAGGAACTTTCAGTTTGCATATGGAGACATACGGAAATGTTTATTGCAGCATTGTTTCCGACACTGAAAAATTAGAAACAAACTAAATGCCCTCAGCAGGAGAATGGATAAATTTCAGTGTATTCGTATAATGGAATGTTATTCAAGAGAATGAGCAGGGTGTATTAATCATAGATACATCTCTAAACCAATGTTGAATCAAACAAAAAAAATTGCAGGGTGAAACATAAGTATGTTAGGTTTTAGATAAAGTTTTAAATCATGTAAAACAATACTATATAGAGTTTATAGATATATACGTATATGGCAAACATAAAAAATGCATGGGAGGACTTCCCTGGTGGCACAGTGGTTAAGAATCCGCCTGCCAATGCAGGGGACACGGGTTTGAGCCCTGGTCTGGGAAGATCCCACATGCCATGGAGCATCTAAGCCCGTGAGCCACAACTACTGAGCCCACATGCCACAACTACTAAAGCCCACGCACCTAGAGCCCGTGCTCTGCAACAAGAGAAGCCACCACAATGAGAAGCCCGTGTACCGCAACGAAGAGTGGCCCCCGCTCGCCACAACTAGAGAAGGCCCATGCGCAGCAACACAGACCCAACGCAGCCAAAAATCAATCAACCAATCAATCAATAAAAATCAGAAATTAAAAAAAAATGCATGGGATGATAAACACTATAGTAGAGTGTTTATTTCTGGGGAGAGAGGGAGGTGAATGGGATTTTTTTTAGGTAATAGGTGGCTTTAGCTATATATGTAAGGATATATCATATATATGTTCTTTAGAATAATGATCTGAACTAAATATGGCAAAATATTAAAGTTTGTGAAAATTAGATAGTAGGTACACTACTGTTCTTGACATTTTTATGAAAACATAAAGAAAAAAAAAGGTCAGAAGATGACTGACAGGGACTCTCCTGGTGGTCCAGTGGTAAAGACTCAGCCTTCCAATGCAGGGGACATGGGTTTCGATCCCTGGTTGGGGAATTAAGATCCCACATGCCACGAGGACTAAGCCCATGCGCGTCAAACTACAGAACCCACATGCCCTGGAGCCTGTGCGCCACAATTAGAGAAAGAAAACCTGCACACCGCAGTGAAGTTCCCGTGTGCCGCCACTAAGACCTGACGCAGCCAAAAATAAAAAAGTAAAAAAAAAGTAAAAGTAGAAAAAAAAAGATGATGGACAGAGACATGAACAGCTAGCAGTAAAGAGAATGAAAATTTTCAGTTTAGGGCTGGGCATGGCAGGTGCAGAAGGCTCTGTGAGAGGAGGCGGTACTGAGTCAAGTATTGGTGACTACGGAGTGGAAAGGTGGGCTGAGGACTGAATGTGTCTAATTCAGTCAGACATTTGAGCTAATGATTTCTTTTTCCTGACGTTTTTAGAGAACTATGAAACGCAATGGGAGCAGACATTGTCTGAATAGGAGAAGTAGGTTTGGTTCTCGAGAGAGAGACTGGCTGCGAGAAGATGTGAAGAGAGGCTGTGTTTACCTGTACGGAGCAGACACCGCCACGGCCACTGCAGCCAGCGCCTCCGCCACTGCCTCCTCCTCCTCCGACTTACATCTTGTCCTTTGCACAGTAGACACGCCAGCGTCAGAAATTTGTGCTGGAGAGGGAAGGGAACGTCTTTATTTGCAGCTTCATGGAGACCTGGTCAGGTGAGGTCAGAGTTTTACCACTAATTCTCCTGCAGTATAAGTCACATGTGTTTCTGCTTGGAAGTGGGCTTTAGGACTTCATTCGTGCTGGAGCTGATGATGGTTATGGGGTCACTAGGCTTGAAAAAAGATTTCTCCCTGGAGAAATCTGACATTAGGATTCTTGAATTTAAAAACTGTCAGTTTTTAAAGGAAAGGGAAGGAAAATTTGATAATTACTTCATTTGGATTATATCATAGGTCGGATATCTAAATTTAAAATAAATTTTTTTTAAAGATTTTTTAAACATTAAATTTATTTATTTTTGGCTGCATTGGGTCTTCGTTGCTGTGTGCGGGCTTTTCTCTAGTTGCGGTGAGTGGGGGCTACTCTTCGTTGTGGCACCCGGGCTTCTCATTGCGGTGGCTTCTCTTGTTGTGGAGCACGGGCTGTAGGTGCACGGGCTTCAGTAGTTGTGGCTCACAGGCTCTAGAGCACAGGCTCAGTAGTTGTGGCTTGCAGGCTTAGTTGCTCTGTGGCATGTGGGATCCTCCCGGACCAGGGCACGAACCTGTGTCCCCGCATTGGCAGGTAGAGTCTTAACCACTGCGCAGCCAGGGAAGCCCAAAATAAATATTTTTAAAGTTTTTAAGCAATACATATAAACAGAATGAAATAGAAATGTATAAAAGGAAATAGAATGAGAAGTACCTATGGTCATGCATGAGTATGTGTCATTATTTGTATATAAATTTTAAAACTAATGGTGCTACATGCAACATGTCAACTTAATATCTCTTAGAAATCTTTCCATATTAATGTTTATATAATTTTCATTTATTTAATGGCTAAATAGTATTTCATTTTATGAATCTACCACAATTTTAGCTAGTCTCCTGTTAATGGACATGTAAGTTGTTACCAGTTTTTTTACTACAAGTACTGTTGCAGTGAATATCCTTGTACCTGTGATATTTCTCCCATGTGGAAGTCATCTGTAGGGTAAAGTCCTAGAAGTGGAATTGCTGGCTCAAAGGGTATGTGCATGTTTAATTTTGAGAGATTTTGTCAAATTCCTCTTCATAGAACTTATACTTCGATGAATAATATAAAAGTATACCTACTTCCCCCTTACTTTCTCCAGAATATGTTAAATTTTACATATACAGACACATCCTCATGCACGAGCACATACTTGATTGTGAATAGAAATGATTGTCAACAGTTTTTAGAGAATCATAAATTCAGCATTCCAAGGACAACTCTTTTTTCAAGGCTGATGACTTAGATTTTTGCAAATCTGATAGGAATTTTGTTATTTTGTTTTAATTTTCATTTATATTAATGAGTTAGGTTGAGCATATTTTCATAGGTTTAATTTATTTAAAATCTTTTAAAAAATTTTTTTTTGCTGTACGCGGGCCTCTCACTATTGTGGCCTCTCCCGTCGCAGAGCACAGGCTCCGGACACGCAGGCTCAGCGGCCATGGCTCACTGGCCTAGCCATTCTGCGGCATGTGGGATCTTCCCGGACCGGGGCACGAACCCGTGTCCCCTGCATCGGCAGGCGGACTCTCAACCACTGCGCCACCAGGGAAGCCCTGATTCAGTTTTTAAAAAAAAACTATTAGTTCTTTGAGTTAGACCTCAAATAAGAGCTCCTTAAGTGCCTGACCATTGACTTTCTCTCCTCCCCTTTCCCTGTAATAAATAAATGTCTCAAAACAGAATTCAAAACTGTGGATTCAGTACTGTTGAAAGTGAGAAAGGAGGCTCCCACTTACACCTAAAAATGTGGCAATGATAGTAACACCTTTAGCTGAGCTAAACATTGATATCATTTTAAAGTCTAAACTGGGGTTTATTATTATTTTCCTTTAGGATTTGGACTAATTCCTGAAAAAGTAGACTAGCACTTGAATGTTTTCCTTGTTCACCAGTTAACTACATTTCCTAAATCCATTTGTAAAATGAAAGGATCGGACTGGGTGACCCTTAGGCTTTTCTAAATCTTAACACTGATTCCGATCTAATTTTATCAGGTGGAAAGCCTTGACCTACATTATAGCTGGTAGTGATTGACGGAGTTCAAGTATTTAAACCTAAGACTTATTACTCATCTGTATACCAATGTGTGTATACACAAAAATACTAGAAAAGTGGAGAAAACCCCACTTGAATTGGCTTGCTACTACTAGTTGTGTAGTTAAGAATCCAAATGTGATACAATTTACTTTAGTGAATCTAAACTGTACTTAAAATGGAGAGTTTGTCTCCTTTTAGTCCTGTAGCCTTGATAATTTCTAATGAAATAGCTCTTTGAAAACATAATTGATTATAAAATAATGAAAACACTGTTGAACTGTGGTTTGAAGATATGAATATATTTTCTTTTTTAAAAAATTTAAAAAAATTTGTACAATTTTTAAAGGTTACACTCCATTTGCAGTTATTATAAAATATTGGCTGTATCCCCTGTGCTGTACACTACATCCTTGTAGCCTGTCTGACACCCAGTAGTTTGTGCCTCCCACTACCACCTCCACTCCCCCCGCCCCCCTGCCCTGGCTGTGTTGCTCCTCCACCCCCCACTGGTAGCCCCTAGTTTGTTCTCTATATTTGCAAGGCTGCTTCTTTTTTGCTACATTCACTAGTTTGTTGTGTTTTTAGATTCCACATAGAAGTGCGATCATACATTATTTGAGATCCGAATATATTCTCATTGCTGGAATAGGAGCTCAAGAAGCCTCAGCCAGCCAAAGAAATGATGATGATATATTTTAGCTAACACTAAGTGCTTTCTTTTGCTAGTTAACGGGCTTACTGCTTTATGCACATTTTCTCATTAAATCCTCACAGTAACTCTAAGAGAGGTAGGGTTATTCCTTTCCAATGAGGAAAGTTGAGGCTCTTCGAGAGGTCCAGTAACTTGTTCAAGGCCAGGCAGGTACTGCCAAGCAGTTGGAATGTTGACATCATTCATGATAGATGGTAGACTTCCTTCCGAGTAAAGGCCCTCCCGGAGGGGAACTGGCACAGTGTGCCTTGCTCAGTTTCACTATTTAATCATAATTGTTTAAAGATCTTTTTTAGACCTCTTACTCAACGGTTAATTGCTTGAGTTCAGTCTTACGTTTATCGCATCAGAAGAATAGGTACTTTCTTTGTAATAGCCCTTCATAAGATAGTTGACAGTCTAACACAATATCTTTTTTTAATAACATTTTTTGCTGCTTAATGAAGTGTGATTTATATTCATTGTAGAAATTTTGGAAAAATGAAAAAGTATAAAGAGAAATAATTTTCATTGCTTATGCTTTTTGTAGATTATCTCACTTAATCCTCATAACAATCTTGTTAGGTAAATACTTTCCCTATTTTATAGATGAGGAAAATGAGTCTTAAAAGAGCTAATCATCTCACCTAGAATCACTTGGCTGGTAAGTGTAGAGCTGGAATTTGAACTCTGGCATTCTGACACCAGATTCCATATATTACCTCCCCCTTCCCCCGCCATGCTGACATTTTTTTTTCCAGATCTTTTTCAGAATAAGTGTGTGTGTGTGTAATTTTTTAAAATTACGTATTTGGACCCACACCATATATTCAATTTTATTTACTGCTTACTTCAATTAATTTCCTTGTGTCATTAAAAATTCCTTAGATACCAGTTTTAATAACTACAGAATATTCTATTTTATGCATATACTATAACTTGTTTAAAATTTGAGAAATTATGTGCAGTAATGGTGTAGAGCTTGGATTCTGGATTGAGAGTGTGTGTGTTCAAATTGGCTGTGTTACTATGCAAGTTGCCTAACGCTTTGTCCTCAGTTTACTAATCTGTACAATGGAGGATGGTAATATTTACATTATAGAGTTATCACAAGGATTAAATAGATTATACATGTTATGAAGATTAAGTGAATTAATACTTGTAACGCTTCTTAAACTCGAATGTCCAGCTGGGGAGCTTGTTAAAATGCAGATTCTGATTCAGTGGCTCTGGGGTGGGGCCTGTGGGTCTATATTTCTATTAAGCTCCTAAGTGATGTGCTACACTTTGAGGAGCAAGGAAGTAAACTTCTTAAAATGATGCCTGGACCTAGTAAGTGCTCAATAAGTGTTACCTGTTTGGGTTGTTTCAAGTCACTCAACCCTTAGAAGTAGTGTGATGACTACCTTTGCCCATGACTCTTTACATTGTTGATTTCCGTGAACTAGGTCATAGTAATGGGATTACTGGCACTAAAATTACCCCATGTTTTTCCTAAATCATCCATGATTTCCTTCTTTCCTTACTCTTTTTTAATCATGGACTTGTCACTTGAATTTAACAGAGGGATTACTAGTTTATAGAATTTTAGCACTTGAAGGAACCTAAGAGAGATGCCTACTAGCAGGGGTCTCCAACCCCTGGCACTGGGCCGCACAGCAGGAGGTAAGCAGTGAGTGGGTGAAACTTCATCTGCTGCTCCCCATTGCTCACATTACCGCCTGAACCCCCTCCCGCTGCCCCCCACCAGCCTCCCTGCCACCGGTCCGTAGAAAAATTGTCTTCCACCAAACCGGCCCCTGGTGCCAAAAAGGCTGGAGACCGCTGCCTACTAGTAAAATGAACCCAACCTACCAACCTCACCATCCACTGCCCTTTCCATCCAGAAATACGTGTGGGGGCAGGGCTTTTGGTTATCACAACTACAGGGGAGGGTTACCAGCATCTAGGGTCAGCATTCAGGACAGGGAGCCTTAATGTCCTCAATGTGTGGGACCATCTTGTACAGCAAAGAATTGTCCTACCTAAAAGGCCAGTTACTTCCCCATGGGAATCACTGAAACCATTTTCTTTCGTTTTATGGATGTGAAACAGAGGCCTGGAGAGGTCAGGTCCAAAGCACATTCCTGCAGCTGCCTGGTGCTAGTGCTCGAGTTGGAACACAAGTATCCTGTCTCCCAGTCCGGTGCCCTTTACATGATACTATTTGGTCTGTCTGTTTTATTGGACTGTTAAAGTGACAGATGACTCAGTAGTGAAGCTTAGTGTAGTCATTGCCTTCTCTTTGAAAAGTTGTAAAAATATCACATGTAACAAAATGAAGTGCCCTTTGGCTCGTGGTCATATTTTTACTTTTATTTTCAGTCATCAAAATGACTAAGATTTCTGTGGTTGATACACTATCTTTTAAGATAAGCTAAGAATAGATAAAATATATCTAACAGAAAATTATGCCCTCAGCATTTGGGATCCTGAGTTCTAATTCCTTTACTATCACTGACTTGCTGGGTGACCTCTTAACAGTCACTATAGTTTTGTTTTACCATATTTTGATATTGTAAAAGTGGAATGAAAAGTCCTGTTTCAGGATACATACTGAGCTGATTAACCCTGAGGAAGGAAAAGGATTATTTTTGTTTTGTGTTTCATATTTCTGTAGTATTTTAAAGCTTTAAAAGAATGTGTTACACATTAAGTAATTTGTTTTTATTAAAACTTTGTTTTGTTTTTACATTTTAATACTTCTAAAATCAGTGTGTATCTTACAGTTGTTGGTAGGTCATAGTCTAACTGGCAGTGTTTTTTCTTTCTTAATGGTTGTTACAATGCCATCTGGTTTACTGCAGTACAGTTCCGACACTAACCACGCAGAGTTTGCACAAACTTCCTTCACAAGTTAAAGGACATTACACCTGAGACTAACACAACGTTGTTAATCAGCTATACTCCAATATAAAATAAAAATTAAACAAACAAACAAACAATTTAAAGGGCCTGGTCTCCAACAAGACCGCCCTGACTTTACACTCTGGTTGCATTTCAGGCCAACTGGATAAAAATTTAGGGGGCTCCCATGACCCCTTCAGGTTCAATAATTCACTAGAATGTCTCACAGAACACAAGAAAGCAATATTTTTTTTTTTTTTTTTTTGCGGTGCGTGGGCCTCTCACTGTTGTGGCCTCTCCCGTTGCAGAGCACAGACTCCGGACGCGCAGGCCCAGAGGCCATGGCTCACGGGCCCAGCCGCTCCGCAGCATGTGGGATCTTCCCAGACCGGGGCACGAACCCGTGTCCCCTGCATCGGCAGGTGGACTCTCAACCACTGCGCCACCAGGGAAGCCCAAGAAAGCAATATTTAAGATTACAATTTTCGTATAAAGGATACAAATCAGGACCAGCCAAATGAAGACACACATAGGGTGAGGTCTGGGAGCATCCGTGTTACCCTCCCAGCACATTAGTGTGTTCATCCATCGGGAAGCTTCAGTACAGAGTTTTTATTGAGGTATTATAGGGTAGGCTTGACTGATTTAATCATTGATCAGGTAGGTGCTTGAACTCAAATCTCCAGCCCTCCCCTCCCCCAAGGTCGGGCTCACTCCAAGCCCCAGCCCTGTCTTCACGTGGTTGGTCTTTCTGGTGACCAGCCCCCATCCTGAGTCAGCTCATTTCTTAGCATAAACCTAGGGGTTATCCAAGGGGCTCATGAATAACTAAGACACTCCCATTACTCAGGAAACTCTGAGGATTTAGAATCTACCCCACAGGAACCAGGGACCACGAAGGCTAGAAAGACTCTCATACAACAATGATGCATAAAAATAGTCTATCTTTCAAATGATGATGTATTAGACTAATGACGTACAGTAATTTTAAAACATAACTTTTTATGTTTCTTGGTGTAAGTTAACATATGAAGTGCTTTGAGCTCTCTTCTGCATACATTTTAAATCTACATTTAGAAAATAATATTGTTTCCCTAAAGGAGGCTAGGCTTTGTAAGGAAACCGACACAGGTTCAAACCCTGATGCCATATGTACTAATTGTGTGACTCTCTGAACCTCATTTTTCTTATTTCCTAGTTTTGTAAAATGTGAGATACTTCCCAGCATAGTGTCAGGTATGGGGTAAACATTCATCGAAGTATCCTTGTTGTTTGTATCATGATCTGTATTGTCGGTCTTCAAATTTTGCAGATTTTACCTTTATAGATGGCCAGAGATTGAGTTTTAACCTGACTTTGATGTAGAGAATGCTGCTCTGCTTTGTTAGGGTCTTGGATACAATATGTTGGGTTTTAATAATGTATACTTTTGGGCTTCCCTGGTGGCGCAGTGGTTGAGAGTCCGCCTGCCGATGCAGGGGACATGGGTTCGTGCCCCGGTCCGGGAAGATCCCACATGCCGCGGAGCGGCTGGGCCCGTGAGCCATGGCCGCTGAGTCTGCGCGTCCGGAGCCTGTGCTCCGCAATGGGAGAGGCCACAACAGTGAGAGGCCCGCGTACCAAAAAAAAAGAAAAATAATGTATACTTTTGCCTCCCACTATTAACTAGAATTCTTGTGAAATGATACCTGGAATGAAATGTACTCTTCTCTTACCTCTAACTTAACTGTGGGCGCTGTTCAGATTGGCTAAGAGCTGCAAACACTGTTGATAGCATTACTGTATTGGTTGGCTGGTTTGGAGAAAAATAACCATATGCACATATATTCAGATTTACAAGGACTGTTGTGCTCCTTGAAGCATTAGAAGCAAACTAAAACTGCTAACAATAGTCATATTGTCTCTTCTTAAAGCGCAGTGGAAGTATTTCAAATGCTGAATGGAACCTTTCTTTGCTAACATACTCTCTCCTACACCTGTTTTGCAGTATATATATTTCCTTTGATTTGTGAGAGATTTAACACACAGCTAATTAGCGGCCTGTTAAACTTTTGGAACTTTGAAACACAAAATTGATCCGTAAGCATATTATAGCATTTCCCTCCCCCATACTCTACTCTCTTAAGCAGATGAGTTTAATGAGTAAATGGAATTAGTCCCTCGTTTTACTTGTTTTTGCAGTTCTTGAACTATTTCTTGTTTGCTCATTTATGCTAAATTAATAAGAGCAGATGTTGAGATTCTCTTGATTTTTTTTTTCCCTGTCCCACCAGGGAGAATACTTTCTTTAGGTGGAAATATATAAAGAGGTTTTCCAAAATCTACAGAGCCTTTTTAGACCAGGACATTTGATCAGGTAAAATATGTCAGAATTAGGATATTTCCATTTCTCCTGGTTTTCCAGAGAGAAATAGGAAAATTGAGTCAGTGAGCTTTAGCCTGAAAGTATTAATAATGTTTCTTGGTCTTGAATATGTCATCATTATATGGAATTATATTTAAATACATTGATCTCTGTATCCAAAAATAATAGCAGTGTTCACGTAGAATTTGTATTATATTAGCAAGGTGTCTTAAATACATGAAAGAGCCCTGAGTTTTAAAAGATGCTGAAGATCATCTGGCCCAACTTGGTTCTTAGAGGAGACTCGTCTAAAGTGTCCGTGACAGAGGGCTCTCTAGCTCTCTGTGAACTATTTTGAGACGTAGTCTGTTTCATTATTGGGCTTCTCTAATCATTAAGGTTTTTCCTCATTTTTCAATCAACTCTACCTGTGCAACTTCTCCTTGGTCCTAGTCCTATTCTTTGGAGCAATCTAGATAGAGTAAGTCTAATCCTTCTTGACATTGGAAGGTAGAGAGGGCTCTTTATGCCCCTGGTCACCTTGTCTTCAAGTTAATCCTTCAGTCAGTCTTCCTATTACATGGCTAATTGACCCGTCCAGGATATAGTTTATTAGAAGTCTCTCTTAAAATGCATCCTTCTTCGAAGAATTCTACCATTGTACTGGGAAGGTGCCTAATTGTCACAGCCCTTTGTGGATTTTTATTTTATTTGGCTAGAGATTAATTGTAACTGATATTTTTATTCTGAAAAGTTTATTTTTCATTTCTATTAAATTCAATATTTATTGGTCTTTGTAGGCTTTTAGTTCTTTGGTCATTCCCCATGTAGTAGTTCTGAGCTGATGGAAGCTGAAAGTCAGAACTGAACAGTCAGGAGGGGCCAGGAGGTGGTTTTACTTTATTTTTATTTATTTATTTTAGATTTTTGAAAACATGTTTATTTATTTGGCTGTGTTGGGTCCTAGTTGCGGCATGAGGGATCTAGTTCCCTGACCAGGGATCGAACCCTGGCCCCCTGCATTGGGAGTGTGGAGTCTTAGCCACTGGACCACCAGGGAAGTCCCTATTTTTATTTTTTACTTTCTGTACTCATCAATATGATTTCCATTCCTAAATTACCATATTTTTACAGTTGTTTATATTCCACTTTGTAGTATTTCCATTTCATGTTTTTTTAAATTAAAGCATATTACCAACCAGTATTTTCTAGTTCTTTAACCACAAAACACAGAGTTCTTTCATATCTTTTTGCCATGATGGAAGGTTTATCATGTTTCTTCTGATTAATACAAGACTTAAGTTTTCTAAACAGAATCCTTTTAGGATATGAATAATGTTCTTCAAGATCTTTTAAACATACAGGCTTTCCTATACTTGTTTTTTGGTTGTTGTTTCAGATAGGGGAGACATTTTATTTTTATTCTAATTAAACTTTTATTCCATTCCTAAGAATTTTTTTGAATAATGTCAGTACATTATTGAACACTACTACATGCCAAATAATTTGCTAAGCACTTTATATACTATGTGATATCTTCTTGTAAGCAAATAAATAAATACTTCTAATAACAACTCTGTGAGTTAGGCACTACCCATTATACTGATGGGTATTTAAGACAATGAGGTTAAATAACTTGTCTAGGGGCATACATGCAGTTGATAAGTGGCAGAAGTGAGACTCAAACCCAGGCAGTCTGACTTTTGGAGCTCATGCTCTTAGCTGGTGTATTTATGACTCTTTGCTTTCTGATAAAAGAATTGTAAATGAGCTGCCTTAAGTCTGTGTGATTTTAAAATATGCAGTGTCACCAGAAGCCACAAGTGATTACTAACATTCTGGTTTTACCTAGCTTTCAGTCAGAACCATGTAATCTAATGATTTCTGGGGAATTACTGGGCAGTTCATTCCTAGTTTTTATGGAAAAATCATCTGTGAAGCCAGAGGAAATATATAGGATATAGTCAGCAACCCAAAGTCTCCATTTATAATTGTGTTGCAGCTTATGTGAAATCACTTATGGCCAGGTACAATCTTTTATATCTCATAATTTCAATTCGATGCCTTTAAGTTTGAAACGGAGGTTCTCAAAGGGCCCTCTGGGGGTCTCTGAGACTTTCTGAAGAGGTGCATGAGGTCAAAACTCTTTCATAATAATGAGGTATTAATTTTCTTTTTCACTTTCAGTCTTGTAAGTATACAGTGGAGTTTTCTAGACGCTACATATCTGAGAATCTAGCTGTCTTCTATTAAACCAGCTGTTAAAGAGATTTATAAAATATAAAATAATGCAAGTCTTCTCACTAAATTTGTTTTATTCTGAAAATATAGTTTTCAAAAAATATTTGTTAACATGTAATGTGTTTATTGTTATTTTAAAATGAATAACTAAATATTTAGAAATTCTTAAGTTTAGTTTCTCATTCAGTAAATGTCAATAGATAAACCCCGTGTAAACAAAAGCTCTTTGGGGGCCTCAAAAACTATAGAGGGATCCCGAGACCAAAAACTTTGAGCACCACTTGTTTAGATTAGTTGTATCATGTGATATTAGAGAAAATCTTGATATAGAAGTAAAAATCTAGCACGTATTAAAAGATTTTAAAAATCAAATGAAGTGTGTTTATTACTTAACAAATATTTTTCTTTTGAATTGTATAAGCAGGAGACTGGAACCTACTGAACGACCTCTTCAGATTGTTTATGATTACTTGTCCAGGCTGGGGTTTGATGACCCTGTGCGCATACAGGAGGAGGCGGCAAATCCTGACCTTGGCTGTATGCTTCGATTTTATGGTGGTAAGGATTTATCATGGCTGTGTGTATACATTAATGACTTTTAATTGATTATTTGTACCTCTGTCTGTCTTCAGCCTTTTAAAAAGATTTTATCCAAAGCCATTTTTAAGCCAATTTACTAATGTAGTTAGAAAACAACAGCAAAAACAGCCTTCCCTTTTTATTTTTGCTCTTTTTGTTCTGGTGTTTTGCTCACTTACAGAATTGTTACGTACTTTTGTCAGCATCTTGATCAAATCATAGCTTTAGTATCAGTTATATTTTCAAGTTCTTTATAAAGTCCATGAACTTCTGGATAGTTCGAGAATGTTGAGAAGTAGGTGGTTATTATCATATATGACTTAACATTTGATGAACACATCAGACGTGTATATTGTTGAATTTAGTAAGCTTTAAATCTTGGATATTTTACATGCTCTTCTCTTTTGGTGCATTTTTTCCTTATTGACTATTTTTCATCTGATCACTTTAGTCATAAAGTTAGCCTTAAGGAAGTCAGAATATTTCTGAATATTACTCTCCAAATACACATCAATAACTAATAATACTACTGAGTACCATTTTTTGAGTGCTTACTGTGTGCTTTTATGCTTGTGAATTACCCAGTTTACTCAGTATAGCCACCTTATGCTCTAGGAACTGTTGTCTCATTTTACAGAGACAGAGAAGTTAACTTGTTCAAGGTCATACAGCTAGTAAATAACAGAGCTATTTAACACCTAACAGTTTTGAGTTAATATGACCCATTTATCAAACAGTTGAACTAGTAACTAAGTTATTAGTGTATGTAGGCATAACCATTTACTAAGATTTCCTGCTCTCATTCCTCAAATTATTGATTTAATCTGAACTCTTGTGAGACATGTCACAAGCCAGTTTTATTAAATGCACTTCACAAAAGATTTTATTTATAATTTTTCACCACAACAATATTTTCTGACATGTCCCTTAAAAGTTGGTTTCATTTTATTTTATTTCCATTCATTTCTCTCCTTTGTTAGTTCATGGAGGGAGAATAGTTGCTAGGTTGATGTTAAATCTGAGGAAAATCTTTTAAGACTAATTTGAGGAACACAACCGATCTATTACTGTAAAGCTTGGTTAAAAAATAACAATAAATCTTGGATAGTAACATGCTCTTTATATGTGGTTGCACATAAGTTCTTCACTCCATGTTTTCATTCTGGGATGAAAGTTGAGCCTTGAGATGCTGGCGAGCTCCTTTATAACCAGTGAGATTGCATTTGAAGTCAGTTATAACACAACAGTTGGCATGATTGCATTAATTTATTAATAACACCTGATAAATTGTAGCATGCCTAGGATCTTAATATTCCCTTAAGAGGATATTTCCAGTAAACTCAAAAAGAGTACCAGTTTGGGGGGCTTCCCTGGTGGCACAGTGGTTAAGAATCCACCTGCCAGTACAGGGGACACGATCCGGGAAGATCCCACATGCCGTGGAGCAGCTAAGTCCGTGCGCTGCAACTACTGAGGCTGCGCTCTAGAGCCCGTGAGCCACAACTGCTGCAGCCCACATGCCTAGAGCCTGTGCTCCGCAACGAGAGAAGCCACCGCAATGAGAAGCCCGCGCACCGCAAGGAAGAGTAGCCCCCGCTCACGCAACTAGAGAAAGCCCATGTGCAGCAGCAAAGACCCAACGTAGCCAAAAATAAATAAATTAAAAAAAAAAAAAAGAAAGTACCAGTTCGTAGTACTTACTATATTTGCGGGGGTGGGGGAGTCATTAACACAGAACATTTACAAAAGTGAGCTCTTTTAATTCAGAGAAGCTAGTATGATTTGAGTGAGAAAATTACATTTGAGAAAGAGGTTTTTAAAGCTAGTTACTTTTGAAAATAGGCAATATATGTATATGGCACCAGAAATAAAAGGTTAAAAAAAGTATGTATGTTTGTGTAGGTAGATAGATAGATAAGGGTATTTTCTGTTGGCTGTGTAACAAATTGCCTCAAAATTTAGTGACTTAGGACTTCCCTGGTGGCGCAGTGGTTAAGAATCCACCTGCCAATGCAGGGGACGCGGGTTTGATCCCTGGTCTGGGAAGATCCCACATGTTGCGGAGCGGCTAAGCCTGTGCACCACAACTACTGAGACTGTGCTCTAGAGTCCGCGAGCCACAACTACTGAGCCCACATGCTGCAACTACTGAAGCCCATGCACCTAGAGCCCATGCTTTGCAACAAGAGAAGCCACCTCAGTGAGAAGCCCATGCACTGCAACGAAGAGTAGGCCCTGCTTGCTGCAACTAGAGAAAGCCCACGCACAGCAGTGGAGACCCAATTCAGCCAAAAAAAAAAAAAAAATTTAGTGACTTAAAATGATATTAAATATTTATTTTTAAATTTATTTTTATTTTTTGGCCGTGCCATGCGCAGCGTGTGGGCTCTTAGTTCTCTGACCAGGGATCAAACCCATGCCCCCTGCAGTGGTAGCACGGAGTCTTAACCTCTGGACTGCCAAGGAAGTCCCGATATTATATCATACAGTTTCTATGGGTCAGAAATCTAGGAGGAATTAGCTGGATGGTTTTGGGTTGAGTCTCAGTGAGATAGTACTCATTATATTGGCTGAAGCTGCAGTCATCTGAAGGCTTGAGTGGGGCTGGAAGATTCACTTCTAACATGGCTCACTCATGTGGCTGTTGGTAGAAGGCCCCAGTTTCTCACCAGTTTTTGGCAGGAGATCTCAGTTGCTCGCTATGTGAACCCTTCTCTAGGGCTGCTTAAGAGTCTTCACGATGTAGCAGCTAGCTGCCCCCAGTGATGAGAAACACACACATTCACATGAGTGCATGCATGCATGTGCACGCAAACACATAACACACACACACATACATACACACAACACACAGGCTTCAGTGTTTTTTATGACCTAGCCTCATAAGTCACCATTGTTTTCACCACTTTCTATTAGAATTGAGTCACCAAATACAGCCCACACTATATAGAGAAGGGAAATAGCCCTCACCTTTTTTTTTTTAGGCCTCTCCTTTTGAAGAGAGGAGTTGTAAAGAATTTGAAGTATTCTTTTTGAAGCAAATAGCTTAGCAATCAGCTTTCAATATTTCTTGCATAGAGTCTTTGGTGCGTTAGCTTAGCATATACTGTTAATGAGGCCAGGGTCAGAGGGCCTAAGTTCAAACCAGTGTTTTGCTTTGTTTGCTAGATATGAAACGTCTCCGGTACTCCAGGGGCCATTGTGCAAATGCTAGTTATCAGTCTTTCTGGGGGGGTGCTGGGGGAAACTGAGTGGAGTGACTCAGTACAGATTCATGATATAAAAGCCTTGAAATAACATGTAACTAAAGATGAGTGGGTAGCATGATCAGTCACAGAGATTAAGAGAGCCCATTAATCAACTCCTTATTATGTAAGAGGAAGTGGCATCTAGAAGGTGTGATTTGCTAGTGATGTTGTAGTTCTGGGGTTGAATAGCTCAGGTAGCATAGCACCCAGCCTGAGCATTTCTTTCTGTTTGGTATTCTCTGTACACGTTGTTTGAGACAGTTTCATCCAAGGAGCATAAACACAAACAAAAGAAACCAGATACAAAAGAATTGCATATATAGTATGTTTCCATTCATTTAAAGTTCGAAAACAGGCAAAACTCAGCCGTATTGTTTAGAGATGTGTGACAGTACCACTCTCTGTCCATCCAAAGCTGCTCTTTCCTTCCTCCGTAATAAGACTTAGAGGTGGGCCCATGACTGCCCAGCTACATCTCATTTCTCAGTCTTTTGTGCAGTTTGGTGTGCACCTGTGACAAAACTTTCTAAAGTGGTATGGAGTGGAATTGTTGTGTGCCACTTTCATACCTGGTTCCTAAAGCCTCCCATGCATACTTCTTGCTCTTTTCCTCTTCTGTAGGGTAGGCAGGCAGTCATCAAGAGCAATATTGAAGTCATGTGTTGAAAATGGCAGAGCCACCATCAGCTGGAGTTTCTCGACAGAGTTGACCCCTGGGAACCCAGACTGCCCACCCTAGCAGAGAATTACATTTATCTTGTGTTTGGGCCAGTATATTCTTTTTGTTACAGTAGTTAAAAATTGCTATAACTAATACATGAGTAGCAAAAACATAAAGAAAACAAGGAAATTACTATTATAAAAGTGAAGAGAATGGCTGACCTCTGGGGTAGAGGGAGGAAGTGATTCCTACAAGTAGAATTTTTGAGTTAATACAAGTATATACCGATAGTGGTTATCTATTAAGCAGTGATATATAATGTGATAATTATGATGTAATAATCAACTTGGTATATACCCGTTGAGAATTTTCTAACTTTTATTCCTATCTAATGTGTATTTGCAGAAATATATTTTGTTTACATAAATGCTGTCATTTGGTGTTAGTCTTCATCCTTTTTTTCTCCCAACAGTGTTTTGGAGGTCTTTTCTTAACTATCTTCTATATGCATTTCTTTATGTTGCGTACTATTGGATGTCATGTATGTATTATAGTTTATATAACAATTTCCCTAGTGATGGACTATTACAAATAGCACTGTAGTAAAATTGCATCTTTGTGCACCTGTGTTTCTTTTTTTTTAATGATGTAATCAGAATTTTTATTTTATTTATTTTTTAAAATTTATTTATTTTTGACTGCATAGGGTCTTCGTTGCTGTGCACGGGCTTTCTCTAGTTGCGGTGAGCAGGGGCTACTCTTTGTTGCAGTGTGCAGGCTTCTCATTGCAGTGCCTTCTCTTGTTGTGGAGCACGGGCTCTAGGTGCACGGGCTTCAGTAGTTGTGGCTCATGGGCTCAGTCATTGTGGCTTGCAGGCTCTAGAGCACAGCCTCAGTAGTTGTGGCGCACGGGCTTTGTTGCTCCACGGCATGTGGGATCTTCCCAGACCAGGGCTCGAACCCATGTCCCCTGCATTGGCAGGCGGATTCTTAACTACTGCGCCACCAGGGAAGTCCCTGCACCTATGTTTCTTCAGGGTAAATCTCTAAACATGAAGTTATTGGGTCATAGGATATTTATTCTCATTTAAAATACTAATAGTTACTACTGCAAAACGAATGTATATCCCATCAGTATATCAGAGTACCTCTTTGCTCACAATATCACCTTTTAATATTATTAGCATTTAAAACTTTTACTACTCTAATGGATTAAATGTTGGTCTTGTTGTTTTGATTTTGTTTTCCTGATTACTAGTATGGTTGAATATTGTGTCATATTTACATTGATCTTTAAGTTTTCTTCTCCTTTGAATTAACCCTTGATATTTCTGTTGTTTATCCTTTTTCATATTGATCAGAAGGACTTTTTTTTGTGTGTGTGTGTGGTACGCGGGCCTCTCACTGTTGTGGCCTCTTCCGTTGCGGAGCACAGGCTCAAGACGCGCAGGCTCAGCGGCCATGGCTCACGGGCCTAGCCGCTCCACAGCATGTGGGATCTTCCCGGACCGGGGCACGAACCTGCGTCCCCTGCATCGGCAGGTGGACTCTCAACCACTGCGCTACCAGGGAAGCCCCAGAAGGACTTTTGTATATATTCTGAATATACATCCTCTGTATACTGTATTTGTGACACATTTTTTTTCCAACCTGTAACTTGTTTTGTAGTTTTGCGTATTGTTTTTTATTGTGCAGAAGTTTTATTTAATCAGATTTAGTCAGTCTTTTCCTTTAATACCTTTACGTTCCTTCCCTATCCTAGGAAATAAACATACTCTATATTTTCTTCTAGTACTTTTATATTTTTAGAATGTGATATGAGGTAGGGATCTAACTTTACTTTTTTCTCTGTTGATAGCCAGTTGTCCCAACAATACTTATGAAATAGCTCATCCTTTTCCTGCTGATTTGAAGCACTACCTTTATTATTATTAAGTTCCTATACAGGTGGGGGTCTGTTTTTGGACACTGTCCTATTACATTGATGTCTTTGTCTTATGCTAATACCAATGCTATTTTTAATATACCTATATGATAGATTCTGATAGTCGATAAGGAAGTTCCCATTCACTTTTCTTCTCTGAAAAATCAGGAATATCTCTAGAATCAAAGAGATCTTTCTGAAGATGTAGTATTTGGGTTGGTTCTTTAAAAATCGACAGAATTTCAGTAATCAGAAAGGAAAAGGAGGACAGAGGTGGGGTATTAGGAATTTCAGTGCATGTTCTGTGAATCACACACACAGATAATTTGAGTTCAGATTGTTTTGGGCCTTGAGTGCAATATCAGGAGTTTAGCCTTCATTTGGCAGATGGTAGCAGAAGTGATGGGATCCAAGTGAGCCTGAGAAAGATGAATCTGGCACCAGAGTGAATAATAATTGAGGCGTGAATTAGTAGGGATCTGAACTAGGGAATGGGAAGGAATCATTCGTATAGAGACTTTTTGAAGGAATAGTCAGTAAGTGTTGATGGTTGATTGAAAAAAGGAGTTGAGGAAGAGAACCTAAGAGGCAAATCTGGCTCTGAGGTTTTGAGGCTGGGTGGCTTCCGGAGACTGACAGGACTTGAGCTGTGAGAGCTGTGAGAAGGATCTGGTTTGCAGGGATGGTGATGACTTGGTTTCAGGCATGTTTAATTGTAAGTGGTGGTAGACATCCAGTTGGAGATGTCTGGCAGGTAGTTGGAAGTGTGAAACTAGGAGCTTTGGAAATACAAGTCTGGGAGTCAGGTACATGGGAGTGTTAAATCCGTGGAAGTTGTTAAGATTATCTTGAAAATAATACTTAAATATAGGAAAAGAAGGAGGCTTAAGGCAGAACTTTCATTATAACAACTAGCATTTGTTTTATACCCTTACTATGTGCTGAGCATGTACTAAGGTGCTGAGCACTCTATGTACCTTTTCTCATTTAATCCTTACAACCATGTAGGTAGATATTATTACTCTGGAGAGGTCTTAACGGGTTCTAAATCTCTTTTTTTTTTAAATTAATTAATTTATTTATTTTTGGCTGAGTTGGGTCTTTGTTGCTGCCCGCAGGCTTTCTCTAGTTGTGGCAAGCAGGGGCTACTCTTTGTTGCAGTGCACTGGCTTCTCACTGCGGTGGCTTTTCTTGTTGCGGAGCACGGGCTCTAGGTGTGCGGGCTTCTTTAGTTGTGGCTCGTGGGCTCTGGAGTGCAGGCTCAGTAGTTGTGCCGCACAGGCTTAGTTGCTCCGCGGCATGTGGGATCTTCCCGGACCAGGGCTCGAACCCATGTCCCCTACATTGGCAGGCGGATTCTTAACCACTGTGCCACCAGGGAAACCCTAAATCTCATCTTCTTAACCTCTAAGGTACTCTACCATATAGTTGATGGAGAAACAGTTTAGAAGAATAAGAGGGATCCATAAAATGTGAGAACTGGGAAAGACTAGGGATCATCTAATCCAACTCCTTGGTCTTAAACTTGGGAAACTAAGGCCTAAAAATATGGAACTTGTTCAGGGTCACGAAACCAGATTGTGGGATTGCTTAGCCACCACTGCTTCACAAGATTTTCTACTGAAATACTTCAAATCAGAGTGTGTTCTTGTGTTGGGTGGGGGGGGGGGTGGCTATTGCGAGTTTGAAATTTGTTTTGAGGTTTCCTGTTTTACTCTTTAAATGTAAGTAAATGTTTCATTTTTACCCCAAAATATATCAGCCAGTATTTATTTATTTGTCTGTTTAACTTTTTATTTTGAACTAGCTTTAGATTTTCAGAGCAGTTGGAATGATAGAGCTCCTGCACACACTTTATACAGTCATTTGAGCCGTTGTTCCCGTATATAAATAGTGCTTCATCTTTCTCTGGCTTCTTTAAAAATTTTTCCTTTGTCTTTAATTTTCAGCAGTTTGATTATGAAGTGTCTGGGCTTGAATTTCGTTGAGTTTAGCCTGCTTGGGGTTCACCAGTGCTCCAGGTATTCTGTCCAGGTTTTATAGGTGAATTCAGTGGGAGACACAGGGTAGAGTGGGCTTTCTCTGTTTAACTCAGAGCCAGAACCTTAATGGCATCTTTTGATTAAAAGAAGTATTTCATTTTGATATAGTCCAATTTAACAGTCTTTCCCTTTATTCTTTTCTAGAAGCTATATTGCTTTGCCTTTCAGATTATATTCACAATCTGTCTGTGTGACTTCATTTTTTATTGTCTGTTTTGAGTTATCATCATGAGCTCATGGGCTTATTTATATTTGTTTCAATTCATTTGCAGCCATTTTTCTTTCTGATGCTCAATTTGTCCCATCTCAGCTAGGGGGAGCTCTTTCAGGTTGCTTTCTATGTCCTTCCAACATGACCCAACTACTGTCTTTGATAGCATTCTAGATTTTCCATTAAGTTCTTGATCTTTTCATCATCTGACTCACACCAGGAATAGATTATTTTTCTAAGGACTGGTTCATTTTAATGAAAAATGGTATTTAGAGACTATCCTATGGGCAATAGACGTATTCATTGCTACAGGGTTGTCCTTGATGCTTTGTTTTCGAAGCTCTTTTTTTTTAATTATAAAAGCAATCCATTTTCTTTATAGAACATTTCAAAGTATAAATGTATAGGGAAATTAAAATTATCCCTGATTTTCCACTTAGAACCTTGGCTTTCGAGATTATAAGTCTGTTTTTTAATTAGAACTCTTAGACATTCCAAACATTTATTAGAACTTCCTCATTCTGTTTTTTACCACTTTCAGAAGATCAGAGACTTGAGGCACTCTGAATATCTAGCAAACCCTCCATAAATAATAATAAACAGCATGTTATTTCATGTATAAATAACTTATCCTCCCCAAATTGAATGTTCCTTTCTGAGAGTGGTGATGGATAGATTTAGATGGATAGATTAAATATAAAGAAATAAGGCCAAGGAAAGAGAGACTCAAAGAATTGTACATCCATTGATTTAACATCTGTTTCATGTAAACTTCAAAAAGACTATTAGACAATTTGGAAGCATGAGAAGCTGTAATGAAGTCCCATTTTTATTTGATGTAGCTAACTTTGTAATATATCATGCTGTTAACCAGGATGGGGAATATAAATGCAATAGCAAGTTTCGGAAAAATGATGAGATTAAAAAAAACCCAGCTTCACTGAGATACAATTCACATACCATAAAATTCACTCTTTAAAAGTGTACAATTCAGTGCTTTTTAGTATATTCAGAGAGTTGTGCAACCATCACCACTATCCAATTTTAGAACATGTTTATCACTGTAAAATGAGACCCCCATATCTGTTAGCAGCCATTCCTTATTTCCCACTCCCACAACACCTGGCAACCATGAATCTACTTTCTGTCTATATAGATTTGCCTATTCTGAACAATTGATACAAATGGAATCATACATACTTGGCTTGCTGTGGCTGGCTTCTTGTACTCAGCATAGTGTTTTAAGGTTCATCCATTTTGTAGCATGTATCAGTACTTAATTTCTTTTCATGGCTGAATAATATTCCATTGTATGCATATACCACATTCTGTTTATCCACTCATCAGTTGATGGACACTTGTGTTGTTTCCTCTTTTTGGCTATTATGAATAATGCTACTGTGAACATTCATGTACAAGTTTTTGTGTGGACATATGTTTTTAGTTCCCTTGGATGTAGATGTAGGAGTAGAATTGCTAGATTATATGGTGACACTATGTTTAAGCTTTAAGGAACTGTCAGACTGATTTCCAAAGTGATCGCACCATTTCATAATCCCCCCAACCATGAAGGGTTCTAATTTCTTTGCATTCCCGCCAACACTTGTTATTGTTTGTCTTTTTTGATTATAGTCATCCTAGTGGGTGTGAACTGGTATCTCGTAGTTTTCGTTTACATTTATCTAATAACTAATGAGGTTGAGCATCTTTTCATGTGCTTGTCGGTCTTTTGTATATCTTCTTTGGGGAAGTACCTGTTCAAATCCTTTGCCCAATTTTTAATGGGATTATTTGTCTTTTTATTGCTGAATTGTAATAGTTCTTTATTTTGGATACAAGTCTCTTATTAGGTATATGATTTGCAAATATTCTCTCCTGTTTTGTGAGTCTTCTTTTCACTTTCTTGATGGTGTCTGTTGAAGCACACAGCCTTTTATTTTCAAAGTCCAGTTTATCTGTATTTTCTTTTTCGTCACTTGTGCTTTTTATGTCAAATCTAAGAAACCATTGCCTATTCTAAATTTACAAAATTTATTCCTATCTTTTCTTTTAAAGTTTTATAGTTTTAGTTCTTACGTTTAGGTCTATAATCCATTTTGAATTAATTTTTGTATATGGTGTGAGGTTAGGGATTCAACTTCTTTCTTTAGCATGTGGATATCCAGAATTCCCAGCACCATTTGTTGACAAGACTATTCCTTCCCCATTGAATTATCTTGGCACCCTTGTCAAAAATGAGTTGTCCATAAAGTAGGGGTTTTTTTGGTGAACTCTCTATTCTGTTGCTTTATGTCTATCCTTATATCAGAACTGCACTTTATATGCCAGCTCCTTACTTTGTAGTACGTCTTGAAATTGGGAAATATGAGTCCTCCAATTTTGTTTTTCTTTTTCAAGATTGTTTTGAGTTGAAAAGCCTGTTTTCAACTGTTCAAGCTGTTCTGAGTCCATTGCATTCTATGGGAATTTTTGGATCAGTTTGTCAGTTTCTGTCATGAAGTTATCTAGAATTTTGATAGGGATTGCATTAAATCTGTAAATCAATTTGGGGGGTTTTGCCATCTTAACAATATTAAGTCTTTCAACCCAGGGACACTGGCTGTCTTTCCATTCATTTATGTCTTTTATAATTTCTTACAACTATGTTTTATAGTTTCAGTATACAAGTTTTGTAGTATTTTCATTTTATTCTTTTTGATGCTATTATAAAATGCAATTGATTTCTTAATTTCACTTTTGAATTGTTTATTTCTAGTGCATAGAAATACAACTGGTGTTTTAAAAATCTTGTATCCTGCAACCTTTCTGAACTCATTTGTTAGTTATAATAGTGTTTTTTTGGTGTGGCTTACCTAGGAAGGTAATTTTCTATATACAAGATCATATTTTCAAATAGAGATAGTTTTACTTTATTTTCATTCTGATACTGGTTTTGTATCTGTAAAATTTTATTTTATTTTTTTGAAGTATAGTTGATTTACAATGTTTCAGGTTTACAGCAAAGTGATTCGGTTTTGTGTGTGTGTGTGTGTGTGTGTGTATTCTTTTTGAGATACTTATTTTGGTGGTGGGGGGGGTGCCGTGCCACGTGGCTTGTGGGATCTCAGTTTCTTGACCAGGGAGTGAACCCTGTGGCCATGGCAGTGAAAGAGCCAAATCCTAACCACTCGACCACCAGGGAACTCCCCTCAGGTACTTTTCCACTACAGATTCTTATAAGATATTGAATATAGTTCCCTTTTCTATACAGTAGGTCCTTGTTGTTTATCTATTTTATATACAGTGGTCTGTATCTGTTAACCCCAAATTCCAAATTTATCCCCCCCCTGCCCTTTTCCCCTTTGGCAACTGCAAGTTTGTCTTCTATGTCTATGAGTCTATGAATCTGTAAATTTGAGGTGAATGGGGACACCTGTTGGACATGTCTAGCAGGCAGTTGGATATATGAGATCAGAACTAAGGGAAGATTGGGGCAGGAGATAGAAATTTGAAAGCCCTTATCAACATATGAATAGTGTAGTTTTTGGGAAGTGGAAGCCAGATTGAAGTAAATTGAGTAAATAAAAGGTGAGGTAACAGAGATAGCTAATATAGAAGCACAAATGAGAAGAAAAGAGCCTCAAAAGGTTAAACTTATAGTTTCTTAAAATATCGTCTGTGGGCCATCTGCATTTAAATTACTTGGGATACTTGTTAAAAATACATTTTCCTATGTTCCATCCCAGACCCTCTGAATTAGACTCTCTGTGGGTAGGTCTTGGTGTTCTGCATTTTAAACTAATTCTTAGATAATTCTTGGGCACATAGGAATTAGAGAATCCCTCAACTAAAGGAATTCTGTTGAGAATGAGAAGGAATGGGAGAAAACTTGAGTGCTTTTGTAGCTTTGATAGAAACAATAGGGAGGGTGGAGTTGAAGAGTAAGAAGAATGAAGAACCAAACTCCCCAAGGAAGGTGGAATTTAGAAAAGAGATGAAAGGATTGGCCTAGAATAGAAGGAGAAATGACTCTTCCATACATCTGGTGTTAACATACAAAGTTTTAAAAGCTTTGAAGTAAGCTAGCCCATTTCTTCGTTTTTTTTATATGGGAAAAACATAGTTAATAGGGCAAAGCAATGCTCAGGGTTCCATAATCAATTATGTAATAATACTGAGTACAACCCAGTTTTCTCAGTTCCCTGTTTATTGGTGTTTGCACAGCCTCGTACTGTTGCTGATCCTGTTCATTTCTGTGTAGAGTTACTGTCTGTTTCTAGTAGTGCTTTAACCAAGAACATCTCTTCTGTCATAATGCTCTGTTTTGTTCACTATACCTCAGTCATATAAAGATTTCTAAAAGGTGGCAAAAAATAGAGAAGCTCTTGCATGCATGTATTGCTTCTGCCACCATGATTGGGATAGTTGACTGAAATATCAGCCGAAAGCTTTTCTTCACAAAGAGCAGCAGTACCCTAAACCGTCCCCGTTCCCTAAACCTAAACCTAACCCCAACCCTAACCCTAACCCTTAGGGGGTTCTTTGTACAGAACTAGCTGTGTACAGAACTAGTTGTTCATTTCTTCATTCCAGAATAGACTAAGCACAATAGTGGCTGTCACTTATTCCATACTTGTTTTGTATCTAAAACTGTGCTTAGTATTTTACATTCATTATCTTAATTTTTTATAAGAACCATCTGAAGGTAGATAGTATTAAGATCCAAACTCTATAAATGAGGAAAGTCAAGGTCAGTGAGATTATCTAGTTCAATGAAACAAAGTGAGTGGCAGAACCAAGATTCAAACTCAGGTTTGAGCGTCTGACTCCCAAGTCCATGATCTTAACCACTCTGTCATTCTGTCTGTCTTTGTGTACATGGGAGATATGACTGTTGGAAGAAGGATTAACAATGGCATCCAAAATAACATGTTGTTCTCTAGACCACAACTTGTAGTGCTTCCATTATATAACTTAGGGATGGACAACATTTTAAGACTGAGAGCTTATTTTGTAATACTTATTGCTTGGTTACCTAAATCTATACTAGGGTTGCTGAATGTTAACGTGTAATACTTTCTTTTTCCCTTTCATTATTTTTATGCTACTTTAATGGTGGCTTTTGAAGTACTCTTTTCTTTTCAGAAAAACCATGCCAGATGGATCATCTGGATCGAATCCTTCTGTCTGGCATCTATAATGTACGAAAGGGAAAGACCCAGCTGCATAAGTGGGCTGAACGCCTGGTTGTTCTCTGTGGCACCTGCCTCATCGTTTCCTCAGTGAAGGATTGTCAGACTGGAAAGATGCACATTTTGCCTCTGGTTGGGGGAAAGGTAAGACTCACAAAGATGAATTATTCTTCTTCTAATCATCTTAATTAAAAAAATATCACATATGCTTTTCAGAGCTTTTTCCACATCTTTTCAAATAAACGAATATGAGCATTATTAAAGATTACGTCACAAAGTTTTTGTGTTCTTAGTTTTAAACAAAACCACTCAGGCTAATTTAAGCATAAAACAAGTTCATGTACATCACAGACTCCCTGGGAGGTCCAAAGACTATCCATGCCCCAAATTCTGCTGCAGGACCCGTCTGTTGGAGAAAGCCCTGCGTCCACTGCTAGGCACTAAATGCTCTCTCATTGGTACCACCAAGAGTAGACAGAGGATGCTACCACTAGAAGCTGCCTTTGTAAACTAGAAGTAGCTGTTAGCATCCCCTCCAAAATAGATTCTTTCCTGTTTCTCTTTTTCCCCCGTTAGACTGAAATTCAGAGTCTGGAGTGGTCGTAAGCTCCTACCCAGCAGCATCTGTACTAGAGAATTCCCCATCATAGGAAAGGCATTTCCAAGTCTGGAAAACAGATAATGTTTATAGGAAGTTATACATAATTTTATTTCCTTTATGTTGAATCTTGAAGATCATAAAACAATCTGAATTGAAGAGAACTTCCAGACAAAATGACTTTGTGAATCATGCTTTGAGATAGCCAGTTTGATCCAGATACACAGCAATATAGATAAAATACATATATTTAAAAAATAAACATATGAAAGGACATAGCTGGACTTAGGAATGTGGAATAGAAATGTAAGTGGTGAGGGCCTACTGGGCTCTGGGTCTGAAAGGTGGCAGCCTAGGGGTTTAGCTCCTATAAGTATCTGGGTCTAAAAGTACTCTGGTTATGATGGGGGACCTGGCCCAAGCTTATTGCTGGAAGCTAGGAAATGAGTGGTATTCTTTGTTCCTGATAAAAAGCTGGAAAAAAACAAAAACCCAAACAAAAAACTTCTGTAAACCACTGACTGGAACCAAGGCTTGTTCCTGGCTGTGGTTCTAAACAAATGGGTGGACCCAGTTGTATGCCCTGTGACTAGGAAATGAACAAGCCCCACCTAGCCTAATAAATGAATGTGTGTCACTCCAGTATCATCCGTGGAGCAGGAACCCACTACTACCAATATGAGACCTGGTTCTATTCTTGGGGGCTGAAGGATAGTGAAGAAAGTAAGTGAAATTTCTCCAAAGGGAGAAGGTGAGTGAGGACAAGGTTGGAGGATTGGCGGAGAGGAAGTGGGAAACAGAGCAAGAAAGAGAAAGAAAAACAAACCTCCCATTTACGTAATTCTTGTCCGTTCTCTCTCTTCCCTCACTAACAGAATAGAATTGTGTTCAGGGTGGTGATGTGACCAAGATCAAAAACTCCCCAGCCTCCCTTGTAGCTAGTGGTGGCTAATAAATATAAACAGAAGTTTGCAGGTGGGACTTTTGGGAAAGGCCTTTAAAGTGGGAGAGACGTGGATGGCTTGACCCTTTGCCCTGCGTTTCCTTCCTTTATGGAACATAGTCTCTTGGTATTGGAGATGGAGCAGTCATGTGGTGGCTGGAAACTGCAGGCATTTGCTGAGTGTGGCCTTCTGGAAAGCAGGAGGCGCCTGGGCCCCTGGTGGCAGGGCAGAGCTGCTGTAGCACTCCTGAACTGATGCTGTGTTTTTAAGCCACTACTTCACAGCTGAATGTAATGAACCAACAAACGTACTGAAGAATTTCACAGATAAAACGTATAAGAGAGCCCATAAGGGAGGGTCCAGTATACATCTAATAGCAGTTCCAGAGAGGAGAGTAAAGGAGAATGGATAAGCAATATCTGAAGAAATAACGGTTGAGATTTTTCTAGAAATAAAGACAGACATGAGTGTTCAGATTGAAAAGACACTGGGTACTGAACAGGATAAATAAAAATAAGTTGACACGTAGAAACATTGCAGAACGTGAAGGAGCAAATCACAGAAGCTTCCAGAAAGAAAAGATTACCTGCAAAGAACTGACAGGCTGACAACAGCTTTCTTTTCATCAACAATATGTGTAGAAGACTATTTGCAAAATTGCTGAGAGAAAATAAATGTCAACCTGTAGTCTATATCCAGCTGAATTACTTTACAAAAGTCAAGGCAAAATAGGACATTTTCAGGCATATAAAGACTAATGAGGGAGTTCCCTGGCAGTCCAGTGGTTAGGACTGGGTGCTTTCACTGCCGCGGTGCAGCCAAAAAAAGAAAAAAAGACTGGTACTTCCCTGGTGGCGCAGTAGTTAAGAATCCGCCTGCCAATGCAGAGGACACAGGTTCAAGCCCTGGTCTGGGAAGATCCCACATGCCATAGAGCAACTAAGCCCGTGCGCCACAACTGCTGAAGCCCGCGCACCTAGAGCCCGTGCTCCGCAACAAGAGAAGCCACTGCAGTGAGAAGCCTGCACACCAGAACGAAGAGTAGCCCCCGCTCACTGCAACTAAGGAAAGCCCGCGTGCAGCAACGAAGGCCCAATGCAGCCAAAAATAAATAAAAGAGTGGACATGAATTTCATTTAAAAAAATTACAAAACAACACCCTTCCAAAAAACAAAAAAAAAAGAAAACAACAAAGGAAAGTAAATTCAAAGGGAAGGCATGAGATAAATAGGAGATGAGCGCAGACACTGACAAAATATGGTAGTAAATTTAATATTGATTGTAAAAACGTTTAAAATTTTTAATATTTTAAATATAAATTTAAACAACTAAAGCTCAAACTATCCTGAACAGTATTCAAGATGTGGTGGTGTGTTCAGTAAGGAAAGTGTGATGCAGTTTTGGGATAAGTGATTTATGAGTATAACTTGGAAGTTTCCAGCTGACTCACCAAGATTCAGTAGCTATGACATACTAAAGTGAGATGTCAGACAAAGATGTAAGTGGTTCCATAACTATAAAAAGACTTCATCCTCATCAAAGCTATATAGGTTGGGTTGTTGAAGAGAGCTGTTGTGCAGTGAATCCCTGCCACCACCCCAAATGGTACTGAGGGAGGTTTCTGCCTCTTTCCTCAAGCCTAGTGAAAGAGGTTTCAAAAGGACCCAAGAGAGCCTGATATGGGTCCCCTGCAGTAAGGGGGACATAGTGCGCTGGTGTCCTGCCTTCTAACCAGGAAGTCTTGAGGACGAAAGATAAGCTGCCGGCTGCTTTGGTGATAGAGCAAAGCGCCTAACTCATGTGTTGGGATCACTGTGTACTCTTTGGGTTTGTTAGTATGTGACCCAGATGGGTTGAGAGAGAGCAGGAGCCATTGGGTAGGTGGGTGGATTCTCTTAGAATATGTCCAGTGGGGCCACCTGGAGGGGCAAACAGACTTCACTGGAGGGTGGGCTGTCAGTGGACCACCAGATTCCTTCAGGTCTGAGGAGGGAGTGGTCACCTGCTAGAATAGCATGCATTAGCCTGGTCAACGGATCTGTACGTGAGAAGCCATCATTGGTTGGATTCGGGGGGGGGCGGGTATCCAAAGAATCCTCAAAAGGACCTACTGAGGAAGATCATCCCCTTTAAAATCTGGTAGGCCCAGAGAGTGTGAAGTCAGGTTATGACTCTCCTAGTCTAGTAAGAACCTTTGGGCTTGCGTCTTCCCTGTCCTTCCTCCTGCCCCACTTCAATGATGGAGGGAGTCAGTAATGGCTTCTATCCCAGCACCTAATAAGTAAGGGGGGAGGTGAGTCCAAAAAGTAGGCCAAGGTACCCCTTGCAGGCAGGCAGCTACCTCCAGTGTGCCGCAGTGGTGGGGAAAGGGTTGGAGCAATCTTACCCTTGAAGTGGAAACTTTGGCTTTTATCATGTGGGCCTGCAGACTCTCCTGTTCTGAAACAGGCATGCATTCTTGCATTACCGGGACTCGTACTGACTGTTGCTAAGCTGGGAATGCTCCTTCCCCAGGAGGTTTCCACACCTTGCTCCTGAATAAAATAAAAGACTTGTGGGGTCTTTGCTCACATGTTCCCTCCTCAGTGAGTCCTTCCTTGACTGTCCTATTCATAACTCAGATCACCTACCCTGTTCCCCTCCAAGCCTGTACCCTGCTTTATTTTTCTTCATGTTACTCATTCTGTATTTTAGCATATTATGCTATATCATGTCACCATTTTTTATTTATTTATTTGTGGCTGCATTGGGTCTTCGTTGCTGCGTGCAGGCTTTCTCTAGTTGTGGTGGCTTCTCTTGTTGTGGAGCACAGGCTCTAGGTGCATGGCACACGGGCTCAGCAGTTGTGGCTTGTGGGCTCTAGAGCTCAGGCTCAGTAGTTGTGGTGCATGGGCTTAGTTGCTCCACAACATGTGGGATCTTCCCCGACCAGGGCTCGAACCTGTGTCCCTTGCACTGGCAGGCGGATTCTTAACCACTGTGCCACCAGGGAAGCTCTCATGTCACCATTTTGATATATAAACTCCATTGAGGCCAGAGGGTTTGTTAATTTTTTCCCCTGTTATGTCCCCAGCACCCACAATAGTAAAAAGTATTCATTCAGCAGATAATTATCAAACTGAGATTGTTTTGTGATTTAAAGAGTAATAAATAAATTTACTTATGGCTATGCCCTATGGATCCTACTCCTTCAACATATCTGTTAAATAAGTATTCCTTTGGTTTTTTCTCTTTTTTTTTGGCCGCACTGTGCGGCATGCGGGATCTTAGTTCCCTGACCAGGGATCGAACCCGTGCCCCCCTGCAGTGGAAGAAGCGTGGAGTCTTAACCACTGGACCACTAGGGAATTCCCCCTTTGGTTTTTTTTTAAACAGCTTTATGAGACAGAATTCATATAGTGTACAATTAATTCATTTAAAGTGTACAATCCAGTGACTTTTAGTATATTCACAGAGTTGTACAACTATCACCATAATCGATTTTAGAATACTTTCATGACCCTTTGAAAAGAAACCCTGCACTACTTAGCCGTCATCTCCCCATTCCTTCTCCAGCCCCAGGCGCCCATTAATCTACTTTCTGTCTTTATAGATTTACTGATTCTGGACATTTCATATAAATGGAATCATATAATATATGGTTCTTTGTGACTGACTTCTTTCTCTTAATATAACGTTTTCAAGGTTCATGCATGTTTTAGTGTGTATCAATATTTTATTCCCATTTACGGCTGAGTAGTATTCCATTGTATGGATGTACTACATTTTGTTTATACATTTACCTGTTGATGAACATTGAGGGTATTTCCACTTTTTGACTATTATGAATAATGCTGCTAATAATTCACATACAAATTTTTGTGTGGATGCGTCTTTTCTTGGGTATATACCAGGAATGGAATTGCTGCGTCGCATGGTTGCTTTTGAGGAACTGCCAGGCGGTTTTCCAAAGTGGCTGCACCATTTTACATTCCCACAGCAGTGTATGAGGGTTCCAGTTTCTCTGTATGCTTGCTAATGCTTGTTACCTAACACTTGTTATTATCTGTGTTTTTGATTTTAGCCATCCTAGTGAATGTGACATGGTACTTTGTGGTTTTGACTTGCATTTGTCTAATAACTAATGATGTAGAACATCATATCGTGTGCTTATTGGCCATTCCTCTGTCTTCTTTGGAGAAATATCTGTTCAGATCTTTTGCCTATTTTAAAAAATTGAGTTGTTTGTCTTGTTATTGTCCTTTGATTTTGATTGGGATTGTTTACTTTAATTGGTTCTGGTTTTCTCCCCTTCTCTTCTTCAGGTAGAAGAAGTGAAGCGACGTCAGTACTGCCTTGCATTCAGCTCAGCTGGCGCCCAAGCTCAGACCTATCACGTCAGCTTTGAGACTTTGGCTGAGTACCAGAGATGGCAGCGGCAATCATCCAAGGTGATAAGCTGTCAGACGTCCTGATGTGGAGATAAGAGCAGAGAAACCCAACAGAAGTATATTTTGAAACTGAACTTACTCCCAAGAGATCAAATTATAATTCTTATGCACATCACTCTAGGCCTTTCTGAGTACATAGTGAATGAAATGGAATTCTCCCAGATCCTTAACCTATTATTTATATTTGCAAAGTACAGAATGCTTACAAAAGTGTTTTCAGGTGCATTTACCTTTATACCATCTCTGTGAAAAAGGTAGGGCCTTGAAGGATTTGAGACACAATGAAATTCAAATGACTCTCCCTCGACCATAGTGGTCAATGATAGATGGAGCTGTTCCCTAACTCATAGCCTAGTGTATCTGTATGTGTTTAGCACAGCTTTGATGAACCACTTTAAATTTGAACTTATTGATGGAACATGGCCTGTGATCCTGTCACAAACCATTATTCCTGTATGCTGAGGATAATTGGCTTTTTAGCATAATTTCTGCTTTCCTAGCCTTTAAAGATGAAGTGCTCTAAAATTGTATTTCATTTTCCAAATTCTCTTGTTCTCCTAGCCATCTTTTCAGAATTTAAACACATTTTTCTTTATGGAGCTAAATAGCTTCATGAAGGATTGTTTCAGTATAATGACATGCCATCAAAACATGAATGACTTTTGCAGTGATATTTTGTTTGTTTTAGACCCATTTTCACAGTCCATGTTGTATTAGCCTACTATTATAGTAATATAAATCTTGTTTTGGCTTTATTGTATTTTCTGTACTTGTGGTGGTATAAAATCTCTGAATAAAACTAGTTTCAATTTTAAATAGCTATTTCATTCTTCTGCCCTTGTAAAGAGAAATTAATATTTTTTGAGCACCTTTTGCATGCTAAGCAGTGGTGCTGTGTGCTTGGTTATTTAATTTTCCTCGTGACAGATGAAGAAATTGCACAAGTAAGGAACAGGGCTTGTGTGGCTGCAAAAGGCTGTGTCTTTCAGTATCACACTCCCTCCTAAAGTTTTGTACAGTTACTTTGAATCATTTTAACTTCCTGCATGAACTGTTAACTTTCCATCTTTATGATTTGTATTTTTTTTTTTTACCTTTTGCTTGTAAAGCTTATACCTTTCTGTTTTTCAAGCATCTCATGGTTTTAGGAAAAAGTAAAAATTAACTGTTTCTTACAAATGAATAATCGGATCTCATGACCTTTCTTTTCTTTCCCATCTTACTTTTTTTAATAAATAAATTTATTTATTTATTTTTGGCTGCAATGGGTCTTCGTTGCTGTGTGTGGGCGACTGAGGGCTACTCTTCATTGCAGTGCGCAGGCTTCTCGTTTCAGTGGCTTCTCTTGTTGCGGAGCACGGGCTCTAGGCATGCGGGCTTTAGTAATTGTGGCACACAGACTCGGTAGTTATGGCTCGCTGGCTCTAGAGTGCAGGCTCAGTAGTTGTGGTGCATGGGGCTTAGTTGTTACGTGGTCTAAGGGCTTCTTCCCAGACCAGGGCTTGAACCCATATCCCCTGCATTGGCAGGCGGATTCTTAACCACTGCGCCACCAGGGAAGTCCCTCCCATCTTTTTAATCGGTGCCTTTTTGTGTCAATGCCGTTCTGTCCTCTGCTGGGTGGGAAACATTTGGGGCTGGCTCAGATGGCTCTTCTCTTTGACCTTGTCCAGGTGGTGTCCCAGCGTATCAGTACCGTGGACCTCTCGTGTCACAGCCTTGAGGAGGTTCCTGAGCATCTCTTCTACAGTCAAGATATCACCTACCTCAACTTGCGACACAACTTCATGCAATTAGAAAGACCAGGGGGCCTTGACACTTTCTACAAGTATGTGGGGCATAGGTTTCCAGACTAGCTTACTAAAACTGAATCGTAATCAGTACCTATAAGTGAGCGTGTTTACCATCATATATATATTTGAAAACTTCCCCTCCGTTTTGAAGAGGAAGTAAGAATTGTTATTAACAGTTTTCCCACTCCCCTTCTCCCCTCTGTACAAGAGAAGGTAGATGCACAGTTTCTGTTACGGAGGCAACATTGAGCTGCCCTTGGTTTGGATAATCCTTTTCTATATGTCATTGACAGCAATGCGTGATCTGCCTCCAGGGTAAATCGAGAGATTCTGTATATGGGAAGTTTTTGAATCAGAAGTTTCAAACTTAACTAACTTAAAGGAAATAGGCCAGATTTCAAGAATTCCACTCCAAGGTTAGGGCTTTTATCTTTCCTTTACACCTGCTACTGCCAACTCTGAAGTCTTTTGTCAGGTATGAAACCTCTCTCTTCTAATACAGGAACCATTTCAGTCCTAAGGGGCAATGACCCATATATTTTCCCATCTCCTTTGTTAGAATATATTCCCCATTTCCACCCTCCACCCATTTCATCTCCTTCCTCCCTTTAAAAATGGACGGAAGTGAATAAATATATGGTGTAAGTAATTGTCTGGGCTTCTTGTGGGGAGGAGAGAAATTGGAAATTAAAGCGTTCAAATTATATGGTGATTAAAAAGATAAATGCACATTGAAATGACATATTTTATATACTTAGTAACTAATATTTCTAGAATAATTTTCAGAAAGCATGATTTTTACCTCATCTGAAATGTTTTGCAAAGGTTTTCAAATATAAGCCTATATTTAGTAATGAAATAATTATTTTAATAATATTGATATTTAAAAATAAAAAGCTATAATTTTAAGGAAGTGGGTTTCTAGTATTTCCTTCTGTTTCTATGAAAAGAGGGTTAATCTAGTTTGAGGGCTGGATTAGCAATTTGGAAGTCAAGGTGCCAAGCCAAAGGAACAATCAGTACTCAAGCTGAAATTTTGGAAGAGGAACGTTAGAGAGAGGTACCAAGGGTTCAAATCTAGAAGCAGATGATATAGTTCATCATCGTGGAGAACACCACCTCAGCCTTACCGTCTTGTAATAGTATAGTAATGAAGTATAATACTTCTAAGTAGAATTACAGAAGTGGATCCAATTTATGATGATACTGTCTCTCAGTGAGACATTATATAGATACTTCTACAAAAAAAAAATTGAAGCATTAAAAGTTAGTTCATGTTGTATATCATCACATTACAGTAAAACTCAGTATCACCTACATATTTTTAAGCTCTAACTGGCCCATTCATTTCAAGTGACTTTTGAGCCAGCATAGTTTCAGTACAAAAAAAGAAATTGCTTATAATGGGATTTGATCTGAAGGTTTGTTAGCTATTCCTGTGTCCATGGGTTGATTAATTATTGTTAAGGCTTTCGTATATCGCACGTAGAAATTTAATAAAGGAAAAGATTTGAAGCATATCAATAATGATTGATTCACTTTGATAGAAGATAATTGTACCAATGTGAGCTTTTCAAGATTTTCTGCATTTTTAAGGAGAAGAGAGAACAACTCCTGTCGCACCAGACCTGGTTTTCTCAACAGCTTGCACTGGGTATTAGTTATCTTAGTGTCTATGCGACACATAATGTTCGGCACATACTGAGTGCTCAGTAAATATTTGCAGAACAAATTCTTTGATGGACATTTAAAATAGATCGCTTTTTCATTCAGTACTATAATATGCCTTTGCTTTTTAGATTTTCTCAGCTTAAGGGCCTGAACTTGTCGCATAATAAGCTTGGGTCATTTCCTGTATTGTTATGTGAAATTTCTACCCTGACCGAGCTCAACCTTTCCTGTAATGGATTCCACGACCTGCCGAGTCAGATTGGCAATCTGCTGAAGTAAGTATCTGACTTTTACTAGATTTGTCTTTTCCTGTGTTTGCAGAGTAAGGAACTTGTCTGGCATTTGGAATGAAGGTAGTTCCATGAGCTCTTGCAGTGAAATAAATCATGTAATTATGAGGATTCTGGTCAGCAGCAGCTACTTGCCTACAGAAGTAACTAGTCCCTCAGTTTTAACAGCAGAGGCTCTGATTACCCTTGATGTTAGAGGGACCATCTGTATTTCAGTTATCTTAGTAAGACTATTTAGATAGACCTAGGGCATTTTATCATTATTGGATTCATAATAAGTTAATGACAAGTCAAAATCCATGATTCTAGTTCTATCCATTCCAGTTAAAACTTTTCATCAAGTTTTGTTTTCTTCCTGCAGTCTTCAAACCCTCTGTCTTGATGGCAACTTTCTGACTACTTTACCTGAAGAATTGGGAAATCTGCAACAGCTTTCCTCCCTGGGTATTTCCTTCAACAACTTTAGTCAAATTCCCAAGGTTTATGAGAAACTCACTATGTTAGATAAAGTGGTTATGGCAGGAAACCAACTGGAAGTGTTGAACCTGGAGGTGCTGAACTGTATGAGCTACGTCAAACATGTGGATTTGAGGTGAGGTCATTCTTCACCGTGCCTTCCTTTCGCCTGACCTGTAATAGACCTTTACGTTTTCTTTTTATGAAGACTTTTTAAAACATTAGGATTTTAGAACACTGTATGTTTTCAAAGCTGTAGTTAAGCTTCATTTTTCACTCAATGGCAGAGAGATTATGAATGAGGTAGGTGTACCATGTGGTAGAGACAAAGGTTGTTCTGACTTACCCTCCCAGCAATGTTTTATGAGAACTCCGATTTCGTCACATTCTTATCACGTTGGATTTTAGCAGTCTTTTCCCTTGTTGTCAATGTAGTAGGTAGAAAATGGTATTTCATTGTTTTAATCAGCATTTATGGTGAGTGAGTTGAGTGTCTTTTTGTATACTTATTGGTAGTTTGTATTTTTCCATAAACTTGACCATTTTTCTATTGAATCATTGGGTTGCTTCTTGATATCTATTGTATTATAATTAAAATGTTAACAGTTTTACTACTAACAATTTTTAATAAGAGTTTTATTCCCTTTTAAAATATATTATTTATTATTTATTTATAATCTTTTCCTAAAGGAAGCTAGTAAAATATGCATACTGGATGTTCTGTCATTTACAGTAAGTCATCGATGTCCCTTATAAAGACATAGTAACAGAAAAATTTATTGAAATGCAGGAAAATGAACAGGCCTGCATGCATTAAATCAGATACTTATATAGAAGAGAACAAAGAAGTCATTTTCTATAATTTGCCCTTGAACTATTCCATATTGATACGGAGTATTTTCCTCTTCGTTAATTGAGGTAATGGGAATCTTAGCACTAGAGAGAGTAGGCAGAGCAGTGAGAGGAAGCATGACTGCTTCCTCTTGCTCTTACCCGGTACTTACTCCATGAATGCCTTGCTACTCCTAACACGACTATGTTCATCTTCTTGTTCCTTTGTCCTATTCCTTCATCCCTACCTAATGTACTTGGTATTTGGGTGCAAGTTTTAAACTGTTCGTGGGCATGGTGCCCTTTCCTTTCTCTTTATTTAATTTGTACATGTATTTGCCAATCTGGATTGTCTCTGACTTAGTTTATAAACAAAGAACTCAAGGTACAGCTATCTGTGGTTATTTACTTAGTACCTTGCAAAATGAGGCAAGTAGTGAAATTCTTATGCTGTTTAGGAAAGAGAAAAAAGGATCATACTTCTATTTTTCTTTTGGTCAGCACATTTAGTAAAATTTATTTCTAATGATTTTCTTATTTCTGAATATTAAGGATGAACCATCTGAAAACCATGGTTATTGAGAATCTGGAGGGAAATAAGTACATCACCCACATGGATCTGCGGGACAATCAGCTGACTGACTTAGATCTTAGCTCCTTGTGCAACTTGGAGCAGCTGCATTGTGAGCGGAACCAGCTGAGGGAGCTGACGCTCAGTGGCTTCTCCCTTCGAACTCTCTACGCCAATTCAAACAGTGAGTTCTCTACCCAGTCTCCTGTATTTCCTCTTGTAGCTCTTGTCCAAGCTTTCCAAGAACGATGGCATCTGGGGTGTTCCTCAGATACTCTGCGAAGCGGAGTTTGAGGTTCACTGAGACCTAGCTTTATGTTTGCCGTCAACACTTCAGTGGTTGAGATATGCATAAAAAGACATTGCAGGACAATTTGAGATTCACTAAGTGAACATAATAATAAGAGGCATTCTGCAAAATGATAGGAAGTCAGGAGGGTGGGCAAGCACGTTCAAAAGAGAATATCAGTGATGGTCTAAAACAAGGGTTGTCCAGCTACAGCCCAGGGGCTAAATCTGGCCTACCATCTGTTTTTGTATGGCTCACGTGGAATGGGTTTTTACATTTTTTAATGGTTGGATTTTAAAAAAATCAAAGGAAGAATAATTTTGACATGGGAAAGTTATATGAAATTCAAATTTAAGGGAATAAAGTTTGATGGGCACACACCCACATTCATTTGTCTACATATTAACCACTCTCATGCTACAGTGGCAAAATTGAGTAGTTTTAAGAGAGACCACGTGGCCCACAAAGCCCAAAATATTACCAAATATTTAGCCCTTTACAGAAAAAGTTTGCCAATCTCTAGTCTAAAACCTTGTGCTGCCTCAGTTCCAGAATGAGAAGCCCTTCATTTCAATAGTGATTTGTTTGCCCCAGGAATATTTTTCAATGTAAAAGGCCACATATTTGTTGAGGCCATTCTGTTTATAGAGAGTTCTTCTTTACCAAAGAAATTATACAGTTGACCCTTGAACAACATGGGTTTGAGCTGCACAGTTTTTTTTGCTTTGTTTGTTTTGTTTTGTTTTGGCCACACTGTGCGGATTGCAAGGTCTTCGTTCCCCAACCACGGATCGAACCCGGGCCACAGCAGTGAAAGCACTAAGTCCTAACCACTGGACAGCCAGGGGATTCCCTGCACAGGTCCACTTAAACATGGATTTTTTTCAATAGTAAATACATTTGACCCTTGAATAATGCAGGGTTTAGAGGCACCAATCCTCTAAACAGTCAAAAGTGGGAGTATAACTTTACAGTTAGCCCTCTGTATCCGTGATTCCGTATCTGTAGATTCAACCAACCACGGATTGTGTAGTATTGTAGTATTTACATATATGTATATAAAGTTATATGCGGATTTTCAACCGCACAGAGGGTCAGTGCCCATAACCCCCACATTGTTCAAGGGTCAACTGTAACTACTTTTTCTGTGTTTAAAGAAGTAAAGGAAAAGATGTTTAATTTCACTAAGTATCAGTCAAAGAAATGCAAATTTAGATAATACCATTTTATACTCATCAAATAAAAATAATAACACTAAGTGCTTACTGAAGATGTGGAGAAGCAGTACCTCTCAGACGCTGCCAGGGGGAGTTGGTAAAGCCAACATGGAGAGCAGCATGATGGTGTCAGAGAAGGCAAAGATACGCAGAGCCCGTGTTCTAGCAGCTTCCCTGCTTGGAATATCTCCCAGACACTCACATAGGAGATGTGTCCTAGAATGTTTATCACAGCATTGTATGTTATAGTGAAAAAAACTAAAAATATGACTATAAATAGGAAAATGGGTAAACAAAGCAATGATAAATTTATATAATAGAATATTGCACAGCAATGGAAATGAATGTACTAGAGCTTTGTGTATTAGTATGGATAAATCTCAGAAATCTTTTGAGCAAAAAAAGAAAGTGCATATTTTGATATCCAGCAGTGAAAAGAATGGTCCTCTTGAAACAGAAAGGTACCTATGAATTACTCATTCTAAAAGCCTGTGGATTGGACTTCCCTGGTGGTGCAGTGGTTAAGAATCCACATGCCATGGAGCAGCTAAGCCTGTGTGCCACAACTACTGAGCCTGAGCTCTAGAGCCCACGAGCCACAACTGCTGAACCCACGTGCCACAACTACTGAAGCCTGTGCACCTAGAGCCCGAACTCCACAACAAAGAGAAGCCACTGCAGTGAGAAGCTCGCACACCGCAGCGAAGAATAGCCCCCCGCTCGCCTCAACTAGAGAAAGCCTGCATACGGCAATGAAGACCCAATGCAGCCAAAAATAAATAAATAAATAAATTTATTTAAAAAAACAAAAACAAAAAAAAGCCTATGGATTTAGAATGAGATACCAAGATCTGTTACCCCTCCCTGGTGTTATTTCCTTTTGGCCAATTGTAATCAGATAATTCTTGGGTTTTCTGACTTTTTAAAATTTTGTTCCCCTTTTTGATACTCTTGTGACCCATATTGGTCTGATTTTTGGAGAGATTAATTATATTCAGCATTTTATTACTTCGACTGGTGGTCAAGAATAAACATAAATGAGGTTTGCTTTCTTATTTTTAACACTATGTTAGGTATTCAGGAGTCAGTGGTTGAGTACACTATGATAGTTATATAAAATTTTAAAACACATAAAAATGTTGTCTGCTTAGCTCTAAGTATGCTATGACAGTATGAAAGAATCCATGGGAACGATAAAAATCATATTCCGGATGGTGTTTGCCTCTTGGTATGTGCAGTGTTTTAATTCTTAAAAAGGCTGAAGCATATAAGGCAGAATGTCACGATTTGTTAAAAGCTAGGTGATGGGTGAAAGAATATTCATTACTTTATTCCCTTTTCTGTATCGCTAAAATATATTATTAGGATAAAAGAGAGTTAAGACTTCTCTTTTCATTGCCTTTTATCATGTTATAGAAGCTTCAAATTGTAGCTTAGATTAATTGTTAGGGCTGTTTGTTGAGTCGTGCTGTTTATACATGTTGTGAGATGGTAGTAGTTCTTTTGTCCTGGAAATACTTATTATCAGGCCTAATGTGTATTCTTAAAGTATCTAGAGACTCTGAATGACTGGCCCTCTGGGAGAAGACCCATTGACATACATGTAGGCCTTCTTAGTAGATTCTGTCACAGTACTGTTAATGGGGCTTGTTCTGTTCACAGAATCCTTAAATTGTACAACCTGGAAGAATTCACATCAACACTTGAAGTTTTGACACCTCAAAAGTAAAGAACTCAGCTTTCAGCTTCACAAAAGAATTTTTCCAAATGGCCAGTTAGCATAGGGAAGTGCCATCACACCAGGGTCATCAGGGATATGCAAATTGGAATTTCACTGTGACACCACTGCACACCTACCAGAATGACTAGAATAAAAAAGGCTGAAAATACCAGTGCCAGTTGTTGGGCATGTAAATTGTTGCAACCGCTTTGGAAAACTGCATGGTAGTATCTCCTGAAGTCACACATACGCACCCACTGCACTCAGCAGTTCCTCTCCTAAGCTTGTGTTCAACATAAATGCTTATGTTAGTCCACAAAAGACGTGGACAAAATGTTCACAGAGGCACTATTCATAGCAGCCCCAGCTAGACAAGACCTAAAATGCCCATCAACTCTACAATGGGTAAATAAATTGTGGTATATTCCCAGGAAAAATTTTATACAGCCATGAGAATGGATGAACTACCACCATATTCACTAATATGAACAAATATCTCACAAGCACAATGTTCAGCGATGAAGCCAGACAAAAAAATTATATATAATGGTGTGTATATTTATATAAATAGGTAAAAGTAATCTGTATGCGGGGTAGTGACTAGAGGGAGGGGGGATGAGGGGAAGTTTCCGGGCAGCTGGTACTGCTCTGTTTCTTGATCTGCCTACTGGTTATACCAGTGTGTTCTTTTGTAAAAATTCATTGATCTATACATTTAAGGTTACTGTACTTTTCTTTATTTGTTTTGCTTTAATTAAAAATTAAGATGTTGGGCTTCCCTGGTGGCGCAGTGGTTGAGAGTCCGCCTGCCAATGCAGGGGACACGGGTTCGTGCCCCGGTCCGGGAAGATCCCACATGCCGCGGAACGGCTGGGCCCGTGAGCCATGGCCGCTGAGCCTGCGCGTCCGGAGCCTGTGCTGTGCAACGGGAGAGGCCACAACAGTGAGAGGCCCGTGTACCGCAAAAAAAAAAAAATTAAAATGTTGCCAGGGAAAATTCAGTTATTCATTTTTAAGGTTAATAAGCTAAGCAATTATTATTAACATTTAACAGCTGCCTGATCCAGTGTGACTCCATTGCAGTGCCCAAAATCCTCCAATTAGTTGTTGTATTTGGTTTTCAAATGGGGACCAAGCAGTTAAATAAAGTTAGTCAATGTGAGTTACCCACTGTTTTTTTTAATTTTAATAGATCTTTATTGGAGTATAATTGCTTCACAATACTGTGTTAGTTTCTGTTGTACACCAAAGTGAATCAGCCACATGCATACACACGTCCCCGGATCCCCTCCCTCTTGAGCTGGGACGAAGTGAGAGTAGCATCAACATATATACACTACCGAATGTAAAGTAGCTAGTGGAATGGGCTTCCCTGGTGGCCCAGTGGTTAAGAATCCACCTGCCAATGAAGGGGACATGGGTTCGAGCCCTGGTCCGGGAAGATCCCACATGCTGCGGAGCAACTAAGCCCGTGTGCCACAACTACTGAGCCTGCACTCTACAGCCCACGAGCCACAACTACTGAGCCCACGTGCCACAACTACTGAAGCCCGTGCACCTAGAGCCCGTGCTCTGCAACAAGAGAAGCCACCTCAATAAGAAGCCCACACACCACAATGAAGAGTAGCCTCCGCTCACCACAACCAGAGAAAGCCTGAGTGCAGCAACGAAGAACCAACACAGCCAAAAATAAATTAATTAATTAATTAAAAGTAGCTAGTGGGAAGCAGCAGTGTAGCACAGGGAGATCAGCTTGGTGCTTTGCGATACCCACTGGTTTTCATCTTTAGTTCATGTCAGTAGGTGACATCAATTTTCATTAGCTTTCCCCCTTGTTTACTCTCAGTTACATTCTTCTTTGGAGAACGTCACTAACACCAATCTGTTTTCTGATTAGGGCTGACAGCAGTGAATGTCTATCCAGTACCCAGTCTGCTCACTTCTCTAGAACTCTCCCGGTGAGTGTGTCTCATGAGGGTGGTGCTTGCTTGATTCCTGTATTTAAGAGATGTCTGTGGGCACTTTGACAGTTTTGAGGTACAAGAAATGCTAATACATTGAAATATTTGGATAACCAGGAGAAGAGCAAAGGTTGAGTGAAGGAATAAGTTTAATGGCCATGCTATTTAGATAAAGGAAGGTCCTCTTGAAACAGGAAGGTGCCTCTGAATTACTCGTTGTTAAAGTTTGTGGATTTAGCATGAGTTGTAAACAAAGATCTCTTTCCCCTCCGTGGCAGTGATTTTCTTTTTCCAATTGGAATCAGATAATTCTTGGTTTTTAGTGACTTAAAATGTTGTTCTCTTATTTTTTTGATACTCTTGTGACCCATGTTAATCTGATTTTCAGAGAGATATTAATTATATTCAGGATTTTATTTCTTCTGTTGGTGGTCAAGAACAAATGTAAATGAAGTTTGCTTTCTTTCCTTCATTCATTTTTAATACTGTGTTAGGCATTCAGGAATCACTGGCTGAGTTTTACAGTCTAGTGGAGAGTTTGACCATCAGATAAGTGGTAAGAGGGCAGCATCATAAGTGCTGTGAGTATAGAGTGCTAGAAGCAGATACAAGGGGCAGTGGACAGAGTCCTATATGCTCAGGGTTTTCATAAAGATTAAAGGAGGGCTCCCCTGGTGGCACAGTGGTTGAGAGTCCGCCTGCCGATGCAGGGGACAGGGGTTCGTGCCCTGGTCCGGGAAGATCCCACATGCCGCGGAGCGGCTGGGCCCGTGAGCCATGGCCGCTGAGTCTGTGCGTCCGGAGCCTTTGCTCTGCAACGGGAGAGACCACAACAGTGAGAGGCCCGCGTACCGCAAAAAAAAAAAAAAAAAAAGATTAAAGGAGACAGTAAACGCAAAATATGTAGCATAGTGCCTGGCATAAAATGAGTCTCTCAAGAAATATTAGCTGTGATAGCCAGGTTTCTTTTTGTTGTTGTTACTTTATCATCATTATTATTAAGCTATTGTTGTAGATTCCCTTCCATCCATTTCTTTCTGTCATATCTTCCCATCAAAACCCCAACATGGATCAAGACTAAGATTGACCTTCCCCACTGAGCTTGATCATTACTGAAGAAGATCATGTATTTAGTTTCCAGCCTCATCTGGAGTCTCTTCTGCCATCAGCTCCTTCGAGTGTCCTGACATCTGTTCCAAATTGCTTGGCTTCTCTCAGCCCCACTGCCCCTCATCTCCTTGGCTCCAGGGCTCAGTTTCCCACTTGACTGGGAAAATAGAGGTCATCATGGGTGATCTCTCTCAGCTTCCTACCCCCTTGCGTAAATTCATGTAGATTCATATCCGTTCTCTGCTTCTTTCCTCTGTTCAAGGCCAGTCCAGCCATCTGTGCCTTTGATCCCGTGCACTCCCACTGCTCTGGACCTTGCTCTGTTAGTCATCCTCCTCCTCCTCCTCCTCTCACGCGTGTTCGGTGTTTTTCTATTTCTTTTTCTTTTTTTTTTTCTTTTTTTTGCGGTACGTGGGCCTCTCACTGCCGTGGCCTCTCCCGTTGCGGAGCACAGGCTCCGGACGCGCAGACTCCGCGGCCATGGCTCATGGGACCAGCCGCTCCGCGGCATGTGGGATCTTCCCGGACCAGGGCACGAACCCGTGTCCCCTGCATCGGCAGGCGGACTCTCAACCACTGAGCCACCAGGGAAGCCCTGGTGTTTTTCTTTTCCTTGGTCTCTACGCACACTCATAGCTCCTGTCTTAACAAACAAAAATGTTCCCTTTATCTTGCAACCCCTCTAGTTATTGTCTGTTCCCTTATCCCTCTCATCCCTTTTTGTCCAAATTTCTCAAGAATTATCTGCATTTCTTGGCTCAATTTCCTGTTCCCCTTTGTTCACCCCACCACAACTGGCTTTAGATCTCCTCTTGTGGAACTTTTCTGTATTGACACTGTTCATCTTGTTTTCTTTTCTTCAAATGTGCTGTTGCCTTGGCTGGTTGAGACAGTGTGATTTTTTTTCATGCTGCTCTAACCACTTCTTCTGTCTCTTCCTTAACTCCTCTTTCTTAGCTAGCCCTTTAAAGGTCAGTTATCCCAGGGTCTCTCTTTGGCCCACTGCGGTTCTCATTTGACATGATCTCATTTACTCCCAGGATTTCACTACACTTCATGTCAGCATCACCCAGATCACCAGTCCAGACCTCCTTCCTTCAGCCTCAGACCTGTATGTCCAATTTCATAACAGATGTTTCAACCTGTACTTCTCCAAGTACCTCAAATATGTGCAAAATTAAATTTATTATCCACCCCTCCACCCGTACTTTAACTGATCTTGTTTTCTGTTTTGGCTTTTGGTATTATCATAAGACAATCAGATCCAGATGGACACCACTGAAATTCATGATTCCCAACCTCATTTGGAGCTTATCAGTCCTTTCTCTGGATAGGATTTCCTCTCTGGTCATCTAGGCTAAAGCCTAAATACCACTTTTGATTCTTCCCTCTGCTCCACTAACATGTCTAATCCATCTCCAAGTCATTTTGATTTTTGTCTCCTACATGTTTCTGGCGCCCCTCCCCTCCCTTCCAGGTGTGTTACTACTCATTGAGGCCCTCATCATTACCTGTCTGGAATTCTCGTTATAACAGCTTCCTGATTACGCTTCCTTTTACTAATATCACCACCTCAACCAGACCTCCGTGTATGCACAGAGTGAGCTCTTAAAAGTGCAAAACTGCTCACCAACCCTTCAGCGATCCCCCTATGTCTGCAGGATAAAGTCACAACCTCCTAGACATGATCAGATATTTCTAGCCTTGTTTCTTCCCACTCTGTGCTCCGTATTGGCTGTTCCAGCATCACCAAACTGCTTATTATTCTTTTCTTGCCTCTGTGCTCTAGCTCATGTTGTCACCTCTTGCTTGGAATGTCCACCACACCTCCGGTGTGTACAGCATTCTTCAAATTCTACCCCAGATGTCATATTTCTTAGGGAGCTTGCCTCGAAGTGCTTCCTTCACTAAGCAGTCAGAGCAGCATCTGCACTTCTCTTACAGCACTTATTTCATTCTGCCTCATCGTATTGATCCATCGATCAGTAGGTACTTTGAGGCTTGGGGAAGCTAAGTAACATCTGAAAATAAATTCCTGTGACTGAATATCTGCCCAGTGCTCTAGTAAATATTTGAATTCACATTCTAAATGATCCGGAACTTTTCCCCCACTAGTTATCTTTTGTCCTTACTTCCTCACTTTTATTCATTTGGTTCATTTTTTCCCAGAATTTGCTTCTCTTCTCCCCGCATCATTACTTGAGGAAATCCTACTCATCTTTGAAGATTTGTTTAAAATGCCTTTTCTTCCTTTAAGGCTTTCCTCCCCATCCCATCCCACCCCACCCCACCACCTGTGTGCTTTTCTATACCGAAGGCTTTTGTATCTTCATTGAGCCCGCAGCACGCTTGATCCAGTGTCAGGTATGTATGTGTGCTTGTCTCTCTCCACGTTTCTATCAGTGACATTCATTGAGCACCTACTGTATTCCAGGCAGTGCATCAGGGATGCCTTGGGGATAAATGCTTCTGCCCTCAGGAAGCTCAGGGGACCATTAACGGTACATTACAGACTAGTGAAATGGAATGAGTTCCACTCATTATCTTAAATGATGCCTTTTAATTATTTATTTTCTGCAGAAACCTGCTTGAGTGTGTCCCTGACTGGGCCTGTGAAGCAAAGAAGATAGAAATATTAGATGTGAGCTATAATCTCCTGACAGAGATTCCTATGAGGTATGCATGTGTTAATGTATATATTATGTGTGTATTTAATTAATTTTCCTATATTTGGGTTGCCTTTCAAGGGTACTTCGATTCATTTGTTCAGTAAATATTGAGTATCTGCTAAGTGCAGGGCAGCGTGAGTGCCGTAAGGAATACAGTAACGCCTAAGGCATAGTCTTGGCCTGCAAGGAACTTAGTAAACAGATAGTTGGGTTGACTTGTGCAGAGATAACTGTGATAAAATGTAACAAGAGTTGCTGGCATAGGTCGGTGACATGATAGTGATAATAGAACATTTGTATTGGATGATTTATTATGAACTGGGCAATGTTCTAAGACCTTCACTTTCATTATCTTATTTAATCCTGTATCAACCTTATTTTATAAGTGCTGTTATCCTCCTCTTACAAATAACGAAACTAAGGCTTAGAGTGGGTAGGTAATTTGTCCAACATTGCACTTAACTAGGAAGTGATAGGAGCTGGCATTTGAATGGAGTAGTCATTCTTACTCCAAAGCCTCACCCTTGGTCACTACACTATATAAATAAAATGTTTTAGAAATTCAGAACTTTGGATAATTAGAGAATGCTCCATGGAGAATGCCTGTTTGAATTGACCTTTATAAGATGGTAGGATTTCTGTATGTGGAGGGGAAAGATAAAGGTGTTGGGAGGTGTGGGGGGGTATATTAAAAAGTACCAAGATGTGAAATGTGAGGTTATTACTTAGTGGAGTCTTTAAAAGTAAATTCGAGGGTTTGTAGCATAGTAGGTATAAACACAGCTTTGGAGTCAGACTTTAATCCAAATCCTGACTATATCATTTACTACATTTGATGTGAGATCTTTGGCAAATCAAAGTCACTTAACCCTTCTGGACCTAATAGTTAAATGTCCTGGCACATTTTAAGAATTGAATAAGGAGTAGTGTTTGTTATAATAAATTTTGTTATTAGCTTATGATAATCAATTATATTAATAATAACAAATTCACTGAATTTTTGGTGCTATCTGTCTAGACCTAAAATCTAAATTGATTTATTACACAAATTGCTTTTTTTGTTTAGATGTGTTCTGGGCTGTGTGCTTTCATTAATTCACCTTTTCCCAGAATGACCTGAATGACTTCCTGGTGGGTGGTGGGTAAACATATGGTTGTGGCTGCTTTCTTGGCTCAGGTACCTGTCAGTGATTATACTGTCTAGAAGAACACAATTCTATTAGTTTACTGATTTTAGTTAAAGAGCCAAGGGAAGACTCAGGAAGAGAGATTTAAGTCCGTTTTTTGTTGTTGTTTCTTTGTGCTCTATCCTCCTAGAATCCTTAGTAGCTTGAGTCTTAGAAAACTAATGGTGGGACACAATCACGTGCAGAACCTTCCAGCACTGGTGGAGCACATCCCTCTCGAGGTGTTGGATATTCAGCATAACTTGCTCACCAGGCTGCCAGATACCCTCTTCTCTAAGGCCTTAAAGTAAGTACTGTAGATTTTATTTAGAAGAGCAGAGAATCATTGGCTAAGCAAATTGCCTGGACTTGTCATTGGAGTAACATTTGGAACCATCTTTACAAAGTGTTTATCTCATAATCCAGCTATGGGTGAAGACTTAGTTGCAATTTGTATGGAATAAAATATGACACTGTCTTTTTTTTTATATAAATTTATTTATTTAGTTTTGGCTGTGTTGGGTCTTCGTTGCTGCATGCAGTCTTTCTCTAGTTGTGGCGAGCGGGGGCTACTCTTCGTTGCAGTGCACGGGCTTCTCACTGCAGTGGCTTCTCTTGTTGTGGAGCACAGGCTCTAGGCGCGCAGGCTTCAGTAGTTGTGGCACACGGGCTCAGTAGTTGTGGCTCACAGGCTCTAGAGCACAGGCTCAGTAGTTACGGCACACGGGTTTAGTTGCTCCATGGCATGTGGGATCTTCCCGGACCAGGGCTCGAACCCGTGTCCCCTGCATTGGCAGGCGGATTCTCAACCACTGCGCCACCAGGGAAGCCCCATGACACTGCCTTTTGAGGCAGGAATCTTCAACTCAAAAGGTGAAATAACCATCAAGTACTTAGGAAGTTACAGTGTTGTAAACAGATTTAAAGAGCTTAGGAAGGTTCAGGCCTTCATCTCAGAAAGCCTCTTTGATCTTCAATTAGAGGTTTCAGCATTCTAATACAGCTTCTTTGGGTACTTTTCAGCTTTTGCATTAGGAGAAATGGGCATACCACTGAAGTTAATTTAGTTTTTGCTTCTAGCTTTGCTAAGCTATCACTAAGTTATATTCTTTATTTGCAGGGCTTTTTTACTCCCTACTTTGAAAACTGTGCATTTAAAGTTATGTTGTTCCAAAAGTATTATTTATTTTCTCATTGTAAATTAACAAATAGATAGTATGTCTTCCTATTTTAATACCTGTAATCAGGTTTATTTAACACATATGTCACCATTAAATGAAAATTCGTTTTCAATTATAGTTTTCTGCAATATGGAGAAGGCAGTATTGTTCTTCAGTTCTGACGTGGAGAAAGCAGAGAGAAACAGTGGTAGTTTAACTGGGCGGCAGGAGGCACACAAAAAGCATTTAGCCCTCAAGTGTCTGGCTTGTTCTCTGGCAGTTAATACATCTCTTAATGTGTAATATGCTTGGGTGGAGTTTCCTAAAAATAAAATCTTTGGAAATTCTAAAAAAACATTTGAGGGAAATTTTCTTTTTGGAAAGTTTTAGTGCAGTAACATTTGTTAATTAATAAGTATTTGTTAGTAATGCATTACAGTGCATTTCATTCTGATGACAGTCTGAATAAAATTAGTTTCAGCTCTAGAATCTTTAGTAAGGAAGTTACCTAGCAGTTGTAGCAAATTGTCAATAATATTTAACACTAACTCTGCACGGAGCACTTTTGGGATATATGAAGACACAAACAGACACACAGTTCCCTCAACAACTTAAAAGCTAATTAGCAATGTGGATCATACAGTTTGAAGAAGACTTAAGAACACAGAAGTTTAATAATATTAGCTGCCTTTTGCTGAGCATGTTCTGTATGTACCAAACACCATGCTAGGCAGATTTTTTAAATCATACCATGTTTTACTTCTTAGATTGGTGAAGATTAAAATGAATTATGATACTCAGTGTTGACAAAGGTGTGAGCAAATGCAATCGTATATCCTTCTAGTGGCATAGCCTTTCTGGAGTATACTTTGATATAGCCTTTCTGGGGCTCATTTTGGCAGTATATGTATAAAAACCTTAAAGATATATGTAGCCTTTGACCCCACATATTCTGCTTCTGGGAATATGGCCTAAAGAAATAATTGGGTGAGGACTCGAAGGTGCTCATTATAATGTCTATGATGGCAAACAATTGGAAACAGCCAATATGCCCATTATTAGGGGATTATAGGGGGATTGGCTAAATAAATATGATCCTATTAAAATCAGACAAACATTTTTCTAAAGGGTGTCCTCACAGTTCATATATTTGTGCACATGATACTCAACAACATCGTTTCGGTGGTCATGCAGACAGTAAAACATGAAGCTGGGTTAGAATTAGACCACCACAGAATCCCGGGAACACAACTAAGCCTGCATTCTTCCCTCTCTACTTGGCTTACATGAGTTGAGTAGAAGGAATTTTGTTTGGGTAGGATCAATCAGAAAACTACCTGGAGGAAATTACTTTTGTCATGAGTTTGGGAGCATGGAAAGGCAGTGTTACATACTGAGATGGCATGATGGTTTCCACACAAGAAGGCAACCAGTAGCCATAAAGGAAATGATTTGCATGTGTTCTGTCAGTCTCAGATACTTGAATGCATCTGCAAATAGTCTGGAGTCTCTGCCCTCTGCTTGCACTGGGGAGGAGAGTCTGAGTGCACTGCAGCTGCTCTACCTGACCAACAACCTCCTGACAGATCAGTGTGTGCCTGTCCTGGTGGGGCACCCGCACCTGCGAATCTTGCATCTTGCAAACAACCAGCTACAGACTTTTCCCGCAAGGTAAGCAAACGCGAACTTTGATCGTATCGGATACATAACATGATTCTGCATTTGTCAGACTACATCACAGCTATTTTACTGGGTACTCTTGCTTTATGTTGACCGACTTACTGGTGCTGTGATGCTACTACTTGAATGGGAAAATCTGTACCCTGTTGTTAAGTATCAGTAACTACAGACATTGTGGTTAAAATGTGTTTAATTCTTAGTTCTATTTACTTAATAGTGGAGTGAGAATTTTCAACCTAGAAAGTACAGGCTTATGAAATAAATTAAATTCTGAAGATAATTCTTTCTTTTCTCCTTTCAGCACTGATATATAAAATACTGTTGAGTCCATTAATTTGTTCATTTTTATATATGTTGAATGCCTACTGTATGTCAAGTACTATGTAAGTACTAGGGAAACAGTGGTGATTAAGTTATAGTCTCTGTCCTCAAGGAACTTGCAGTCAAATTAGGGAAATAGACAAGTATATAGGCAGTTGCAATGCAGTGTAATAAATGCAGGATGTTAAAGATATGCATGGGTAGCTGCACTGAAGAGATGAATAGTATTTAGCCAGGCTACATTTATCAGACATAAGAGGGATATTTAGTGTTGTCAGAGTTTTTTTTTTTTTACATCTTTATTGGAGTATAATTGCTTTACAATGGTGTGTTAGTTTCTGCTTTATAACAAAGTGAATTAGCTATACATATACATATATCCCTCGTCAAAGTTTTAAACAGTGTCAGTGGAGAAATAAGTATCTTCCAAAATACATTTGATTAAAAAAATTTTTTTTTAGAAAATTTGACACCAGAGGCACTTCCCTGGTGGTCCAGTGGCCAAGACTCCATGCTCCCAATGCAGGAGGCCTGGGTTCGATCCCTGGTCAGGGAACTAGATCCCACATGGCACAATTAAGAGTTTGCATGCCACAACTAAAAGATCCCACATGCCACAACTGCAGATCCCACTCGTGGCAACGAAGATTTCGCATGCCGCAACTAAGACCCAGCACAGACAAATAAATAAATATTTTTTAAAAAATATATTAGGGGCTTCCCTGGTGGCACAGTGGTTGAGAGTCTGCCTGCCGATGCAGGGGATGCGGGTTCGTGCCCCGGTCCGGGAGGATTCCACATGCCGCAGAGCGGCTGGGCCCGTGCGCCATGGCCACTGAGCCTGCGCATCCGGAGCCTGTGCTCCGCAACAGGAGAGGCCACAGCAGTGAGAGGCCCGCATACCGCAAAATAACAAACAAATTATTAAGAAAAAGAAAATTTGACACCAGAAAAATCCATTTATACCATAAAGGTAGTCATTAAAAATCATGTTTTCAAAAACTAAGAACATAGGGAAATGACATTTGATATAATTTGAATGAAATTTTATATATATATTTCATATAAAATTATATCATGTTTGATACAATTTGAATGAAAAGAAAACTATTTTTATTCTAATTTTGTTTCACAAATTTTCTTAGAAATGTGTTAAAGTAGAAAAACGTAGAAACTGTAATTTTTGTGATTATAAAATGAGATATTTGGAGATATTGATTGCTTCCTTGAAAGAATTTGAACAATGGCTTTTATTAATTAATTTTTTTTCTTTTTTTTCCGGCTGTATTGGGCCTTCATTGCTGCGTGGGGGCTTTCTCTAGTTGTAGTGAGTGGGGGCTACTCTTTGTTGCAGTGTATGGGCTTCTCATTGTGGTGGCTTCTCTTTTTTTTTTTTTTCCAGTACGCAGGCCTCTCACTGTTGTGGCCTCTCCCGTTGCGGAGCAGAGGCTCCGGACGCGCAGGCTCAGTGGCCATGGCTCACGGGCCCAGCCGCTCCGCGGCATGTGGGATCTTCCTGGACCAGGGCACGAGCCCATGTCCCCTGCATCGGCAGGTGGACTCAACCACTGCGCCACCAGGGAAGGCCTGTGGTGGCTTCTCTTTGTTGTGGAGCATGGGCTCTAGGCTTGCGGGCTTCAGTAGTTGTTTCTCGCGGGCTCTAGAGCACAGGCTCTGTAGTTGTGGCACATGGGCTTAGTTGCTCTGGGGCATGTGGGATCTTCTTGGACGAGGGCTTGAACCTGTGTCCCCTGCATTGGCAGGCGGATTCTTAACCATTGGGCCACCAGGAAAGTCCCTGAACAATGGCTTTTAAAGTGAATACAGAATCTTAATTTCAGGATGTGATAGATCTCTTGAAATCCTATCAGATTAATTCAGTTGGCCTCAAATATGTTCATATAAAGTGCAAGTGACGCACCACTGACAAGTTACATTAGTTTATGAAGCTGTTGGGAGATACCAGATGTAATACTCTGAAACTAATGAATTCCACCTAATTTGACGACACTCTTACTGTTGGAGTGGTCAAAAGCAGGCTGATAGAAAACTTAAAACACACCTAAGAATATGAAGCTAAGAAGTTAGAAGTAAGGACAAGGATCAACAGGAGATTACACAAAATTAGAATAATCTGAATACAGATGATAAAACTAAATGGGTGACTTCCCTGGTGGCGCAGTGGTTAAGAATCCGCCTGCCAGTGCAGGTGACACTGGTTCGAGCCCTGGTCCAGGAAGATCCCACATGCCGCAGAGCAGCTGAGCCCATGCGCCACAACTACTGAGCCCATGAGCCACAACTACTGAAGTCTGTGCACCTAGAGCCCATGCTCTGCAGCAAGGGAAGCCACCGCAATGAGAAGCCTGCGCACCACAACGAAGAGTAGCCCTTGCTCGCCACAACTAGAGAAAGCCCGCGCGCAGCAACGAAAGACCCAACAGAGCCTAAATGAATGAATAAATGAATGAATGAATGGAATTTAGAGCATTATTTTAAAGAAAATGTATGTTCCGTACTGAATAATAAATCTCCTGTCAAGTTATCTCCTGAACAATGTTATAATTGCACAGGCACAATCCCAAGTCTTCTGTTTCCTTTGGACTATTTTCAGAATCTAGCACAGTTCTGGGTGCTCAGTAAGACACTGAATGAGATACTGCATTTCTATCTATAAGTCAGAAGGATCCAAGTACGGAATTGTGTAAGAGAAAAGCGTGAAATTTGGACGTGGGAATATTTTAAAAATATATTAAGTAAAAAAAAAAGTTATTAAACAATACATATGATAAGCATCATGTTTTAATTGGAAACATAGAGTTTCATGCATTAAAAAGGCCAAGACTACTCTCCACCAAATTGTTGTCGGAGATTAAATCTGGTTGTGGGATTAAAAGGTTTTTTTTTTTAATGTTCATCTTTATTTTTCAATTTTTTTCAGTGAGTATTACTATTGTAATAAGAAAGAAAACAATTTTACTGAGCTTAATTATTACAAATTATTTATCAATTTTCTAGCAATGAAAATTATCAATATTTATGATATATGAAAAGGACAGGATATAAATTTCATGTAAAATCTACATATGAAAAATTTAGCAGGAAATTCAGCAAAATGAAAATAGTAATTTTTCCAAATTGGTATTATCATTGATTTATTTTCTTTATTTGCTAAACTTTCTATGTTACAACAGTTTATTATTTTTACAGTGTTTAAAATTGGTAGATAAAGAGAAATCAGAGCAATTTGTAATAATCTGATAAAGGTGTTAGGCCATCTTAAGACGTTTTGCTTACTGTGTAGAAAACTTTGCTTACTGGAGGAACAGTGTGAATCGCCTGCATCACAGTCCCTAGCACAGCACTGTGTGCATTCTAGGCACTTGATAAATGTTTACTGAAGGTGGATTATGTTATGAATAACTGTAGAAAATTTTTTTTAATTTATTTTATTTATTTAGTTTTGGCCGTGTTGGGTCTTTGTTGCTGCGCAAGGGTTTTCCCTAGCTGCGGCGAGCGGGTGGCTAGTCTTCGTTTCGCTGTGCATGCTTCTCATTGCGGTGGCTTCTCTTGTTGCGGAGCACGGGTTCTAGGCGTGTGGGCTTCAGTGGTTGTGGTACGCAGGCTCAGTAGTTGTGGCGCACATGCTTAGTTGCTCTGCGGCATGTGGGATCTTCCCGGACCAGGGCTTGAACCCGTGTCCCCTGCACTAGCAGGAGGACTCTGTACCACTGTGCCACCAGGGAAGTCCCTAGAAATTTAGAACTAAAAGGAGGGAATTCTCTGGTGGTCCAGTGCTAAAGAATCCGCCTTCCAATGCAGGGGACGCGGGTTCAATCCCTGGTCGGGGAACTAGGATCCCACATGCCTCGGGGCAACTAAGCCCTCGCACCTCAGTGAGCCCGCGTGCCACAAACTACAGAGCCCATGCTCTCTGGAGCCTGCGCACCACAACTAGAGAGACGCCCACACGCCACAACAAAGAGCCTGTGCATGACATCAAAGAGCCTGCGTGACACAACAAAGATCCCGCTGTGCCGCAACTAAGACCCAAAGCAGCCAAGAATTAAATTAATTAATTAAATTTTAAAAAATAAATTAAAAATAAATAAAACTAAAAACAATCTTAGTGATGATTTAGTACAACTTCTTTACGTTATAGCCAAGGCTATTGATGTCCGCTGACACTAATCTACCCAGTATTTTGCAACTAGTTAGTGGCAAAGCAAGTACTGTAACGGTCGACCAACCCTAGGCTGATGCCAATTCAGCCACTTCCTAGAAGTCAGATAATAGGAAGATGTTCATGCCCTAAAGATCCAGCAGCTGCAGTAGAAGCGCAAGGAGGGTTCAGCCCTTGAAATGCACTGAGAGGGAGGGAGATGCGGCTGAGGCTCGGCGAGAGTGTTTGTTCACCCTCGTGGCTGTTTCATTCTGGCTGGTCATTGGGCAGCAGGTCGGTCACCTCTGTACTCTGGCAGCTGTGGAACTTGTTTGGCAGCTGCTCATTTGGGTGCAGTATGGTATTTTGGTGTTTCCTTTACAGCAAACTAAATAAATTGGAGCAATTGGAGGAACTGAACCTAAGTGGCAACAAGCTTAAAACCATCCCCACGACCATCGCAAACTGCAAAAGGCTGCACACTCTGGTGGCGCACTCCAACCACATTAGCATTTTCCCGGAAATACTGCAGTTGCCTCAGATACAGGTACTTCTGTGCGCTGGAATGGTGTCTGGGGGTGATGGGAGGGGTGTGACTGAGACGGTTCTCTTCTCCTAAGGAAGAGGAAAGTGGCGGTTTGGGATCACAGTATATTTAATTGACTTCTGAGAAGAAATTAAATTTGAGGATATAGTAGGACATTGACCCTTAGGGAGTTAAGAATTAACTTAATCTCTGTGTTTTCCTCTCAGTTTGTAGACCTAAGTTGCAACGACTTGACCGAAATCCTGATTCCAGAGTCTCTGCCTGCTACTTTACAAGACCTGGACCTAACTGGAAATACAAATCTGGTTCTGGAACACAAGACGCTAGACACATTTAGGTAGGAAGACTTATGAAGTTGAATCCACATGTGCTGTAACTCCCACCAGCCTTGTGTGGTTCTTCTTAAGGACTGTGGAGACCTCAGTTCATTAAAGGAGTAGAATGAATTAGATCATAAAGCCCCTCAGTTCTCTTCTTCGAGTCAGTTTTCGATGGGTGTTCTGTCCAGCAGTCAACCCATAGATATTCGAACTCAACATCGTGGGTACTGCTCAGCCGTACCCCAGTATCTTTACAGGGCAGGTGTGGGGCTGCACCCCACAGGCCTGCAAGCCCTGTACTTGCCCAACCTCGAGACCAAAGAAAGAGCCCAGAGTCAGCAACAGAGACATCATGTTTTAACGGGTAGGAGGATCTTACATGTCTGAAGCAAGGTCCCGGAGCAACACCCCACCGTGTGCAGCATCTGGTGGGCAGGACATGGTAGTGTCTTTACTACTGGGGGAGAGGGAGGTTACCAGTTATAGAGGGAGGTTGGCTCATCAGTTACCTGGGAAACGAGCAGAGGCACGCCCCCTTGCCAGCCCTTTGATAAACTCATAGTAGAGAGAGTTCTGATCTAAAGATGAGGACAGTCACTAGCTGGGGCCCAGTGAAGTGGGGGTGGGGAGGTAGGTATGCAGGCATTTACCGATCAGGCTCTGTGATTCAGAGGGAAGGTCAGCAGGCGAGTAGGGTGTGGGTGAGGCACGCACTGGTTGGGCAGGGTCATACAGAGAGCAAGAGAACAGCCATCCTGAGTGGGTGTGATTATACAGCAGGCATAGGTAATTTAGGTGGCACAGATCGCATTACATTACATCTAAGACAATGCAAGCTCATTCATTGTACCAAGGCTTCACTGTATCAAAATACTTAAAATAAGTAGACAGTTGAAACTTAGAAATCTTTGTTGTGCTTAGTTTTTCATTGAAATGAACGGCATCAATTATAACAAAATTGGCCCCTATTTCTTCCTCCTACCCCTTTCCTTTCTCTCTCTTCTTTTTTTTTTTTTTTTTTTTTTTTTTTTGCGATACGCGGGCCTCTCACTGCTGTGGCCTCTCCCGTTGCGGAGCACAGGCTCCAGACGCGCAGGCTCAGCGGCCATGGCTCACGGGCCCAGCCGCTCTGCGGCATATGGGATCTTCCCGGACCGGGGCACAAACCCGTGTCCCCTGTATCGGCAGGCGGACTCTCAACCACTGCGCCACCAGGGAAGCCCTCTCTCTCTTCTTGGCCAGTGGGTCAGCATACTACTTTCTTTGGTCTCTCTGGTAATTAGTCTTGGTCTGTCAACAGATTATTTTTTAAAAACGTAAATTATTGTTGGGATAGCTTCTGTAAAGTACAGAAGCATATACGGTTTAAACTTCCCTTCCTCCACTTCCCACAGCCATATCACCACCCTGAAAATTGATCAGAAACCTTTGCCAACCACTGATTCTACAGTTACATCAACCTTCTGGAGCCATGGACTGGCTGAGATGGCAGGGCAGAGAAACAAGTGAGTATCATGGCCATGGAGACTGAGAAAGTTCCCCTGACATCTGGGAAAGGATCTGGTGCTGAAAGCTAGGCTATGTTGTTCTCCTGTTGGACATAAACAAATCACAGAATGCCAACATCAGATAAGATTCCTCTGAGACCATGATCCAGTAAGACAAAACAAAATGAATGTGCAGTCCACAAAACACCCACACCCCATCTCATGACTAAGATGGGTGACTGCTACTTTCTTTATCAATCACAGCTTTGCCCCCATGCTAATCTTCTTTCCCTGTAGATAAGATTTATTGAGGTACCCAACCATAGAATAGCCCTGCTTTCTGACAGCACCCAATCTAGTATGATCCCCCATTTTGTTAGATCTTCCCCAAAATGACCCAGGCAGACACAAATCCTGTACTAGAGTTTTCCAATACCCTCTTATATACCCCAGAGTCCCATGGTGTGCTTTCTCTTGTTGCAAGGCATAATAAACTCAACTTCTGCAACCACAGGTATGCTGTGCACCTGGGGGAGTGTTTGGCTGAAGGGTGTTGATACTAGTCCTTAATCACTACAAAGAGAAAACATCTAATTTTCCCAGCCTTCCACAGCATTGCAGAGCTAATATGTACTGCTCCTGAATGTGGCTGAATTCCCCCTTTTCTTATGGCATCAACTCTTTAAGATGCTGCTTACTTATCTTCTGTAACACTTTTTTCATGTGTAGATTAGGATTTACTACTGTTCTTCTCCACCCTCAATCAATACTTACTTTTTTAAAGAAGCCTCCCTGGATAAGAATGCTTTACCACTAACTTTTTTCGTTGTTTGTCTTTCTCCTGTTTCTGTGATAGGCTATGTATATCTGCTCTAGCTGTGGATAACTTTGCAGAGGGCGTGGGAGCTGTGTATGGCATGTTTGATGGGGACCGAAATGAGGAGCTCCCTCGCCTACTCCAGTGTACCATGGCAGATGTGCTTTTGGAAGAGGTACAGCAGTCAACAAATGACACAGTTTTCATGGCTCACACCTTCTTGGTATCTCACAGGTAAGCAGGTGGGTTGAATAATTCCTAACTCGGCCCTGCTTTTGAAAAATAAATCTCACTAAGCCAGAAGGTCAGGGTCTCAGTTATAAGTACAGGGGCAAGGTGAGATCTTGCTCTTTGTTCTGTGACCATTCTCTCCATCAGCATGGAATGTGGGGACTTTGGCTCTTTGAAGAGCCTGTGGAGGCATCTGTTTTCTCTGTTGAAACCGAAGGCTGCTGAGAAGCTGGAAAGCCCAGAAATCATGCGCAAAAGGTTGTGTGTGTGTATGCGCATTTCGGGGAAGGAAGGTGGTAATCTTTTATAAGAGACCTACAAAAGGTTAAGCACTCATCAGATTCTTGTGTTTAAAATACTTATTATTGGGGATTTACCAAGTAATCTCCTCACTGAAATCTAAGCCACTTAAGGGCAAAAACCCTATAAACCAAACTGTTGAAAATCTCTTAGTGGCTAATAGAGCATCTTGCACATCAGGTGGGCTGCATAAAGGGTACGTACAACTGAGAGGGTGTACCTTCGTATAATCGAGGTTGAAACGGAACAACCTGGAGCCCGAGGTGGTTTTATCTGTCATTATAACACAAAGACGTTGGGAAAGGATTCTATTTTTCAGTAATAGAATTGAGCCTAGGGACTTTGCAAAATAAAGGGTGTGGGAAAGGAAACTCAGTTTATGAAGCACTTCCCAAGAGCTGGGCACTGTACCAAGCATTTTTCATACTGTATCTTTAATTTTCAAAACAAGCCGTGGAGGTGGGTATTTTAATCAGAAAAATTTCTCGGAGCATCAACTTGCTGAGGATCTATAGCCCATAAATGGCAGAGCTGGAATTTGAAACCAGATCTTTCTGATAGCATCTGCTCTGATAGCATCTGTACTTAGCATTGTGTACCAAGCGCTGAGGGGGATGGATGCCATGTGTATGGGAGAAATACAAGGAAAATTATGGGCCTTCCTTCAGGGAACTTACAGCCTAAGTAAGTGGTTCACAAAGTGTTGTTCTAGGACTAGCAGCCTCAGCATCACCAGAAACTTATTGGCCAGCCCCTTACCCACTGAATCAGAAACTCTGGGGGTGGGCCCAGAGTTGTCTTTAACAAGCCCTTCAGGTGTTTCTGATTTGCTACCGTTGGAAGCCACTGAATTAGGTCATTGTAGTCTATGATCAGACAAGCAGAAGCAACAGAGAAAGCCGCACCTTGTCTCCTCTACCCAGATCCTTTTGGTAAAATTTCTCAGCTAAGAGTAGAAGGCAAGGCTGTCTTCACCATCATCACCCACATCAAGAGGCTGCCCTCAGACGGAGGAGGGTGAAGCGGCTTCAGTCACACGGCAAAAAACGAGGGAGTCATGGACAGGAAGGACCGCTGCTTTCTTCTAAAACTAGCTGCCATGTTTTCATTTTCTTTTCTTTCTCAACAGGAAATTAGGAATGGCTGGCCAGAAGCTGGGCTCTTCTGCTCTCCTTTGTTATATCCGCCCTGACACTGCCGATCCAACAAGTAGCTTTAGCTTGACCGTGGCCAACGTTGGCACGTGCCAAGCAGTCCTGTGCCGAAGTGGGAAGCCACTGCCCCTGTCTAAAGTCTTCAGCCTGGAACAGGACCCAGAGGAGGCTCAGAGGGTGAAGGACCAAAAAGCCATCATAACAGAGGTGAATCTTGCTCTCCACCGGTCACTTCCGCTCCCCGAATCTAATGAGTGCTGGTCTGCATAGAACAGTGAACGTCCATTTTCTTCCTATCAAGCCCTGTAAATTGTATCCAATCCTGAAAATAGTAATAAAAGAAAATCTAATGAGCAGCTAATGACGAGCAGAAAGAAAAATCAAATTAATTAGAAATGAAAAATCCTAATTTGTGGTCCTTGAGACATATATAGCATGTAAAATAAATGTAAATGTCCTCCTTGGTTAATTTTCATCTGGTTTGTTATTCCAAACAGAAGAAAAAAAGTTTTATAGTTTGACATCCCTGTTCTGAAATGAAAAGTTTCACAGTATTTTTCCTTTTTATATTGTATATGGCTTAGTATACTCTGGTATTGTTTTTTTTTAATAAAGAAGCATCAGTATCTCTATAACTTTTCTCCCTTTTCAGAAGTTAGCATAACGTTTTTTGCTTTCAAAAAGACTTTAGCAATTACATGTGGACATTGTTTACTGCAAAGCAGAATTTTGTTCAGATCTTTTGCCCATTTTTAATTGGATTGTTTGTTTCTTTATTGTTGAGTTCTTTGTGTATTTTGGATACAAGTCCTTATCCGAAATGTTTTGCAAATATTTTCTCCCGGTCTGTGGCTTGTCTTTCATTCTTTTAGCTGTCTTTTGCAGAGCAGAAGTTTCTAGTTTAATGAAGTCCCGCTTACCAGTTTTCTTCTTTCATGGGTCATGCTTTTGGTGTTGTATCTAAAAACTCATTGCCAAACCCAAAGTCACTTAGATTTTCTTCTGTGTTATCTTCTAGAAGTTTACATTTAGGTCTGTGTTTTATTTTGAATTAATTTTTGTGATAGGTGTAAGCTGCTCCGTGTCTAGGTATTTTTTCTTTTTTGGCATGTGAATGTCCAGTTGACCCAGCACCATGTTTTGAAATAGACTGTCCTTTCTTCACTGAATTCCCTTGGCTCCTTTGTCAAAGATCAGTCGACTATATGTGTGGGTCCACTTCTAGGCTGTCTGTTCTGTCAGAATTCTGTAATAAGGACTATAAAAGATTCCATCCAAGGAAGCACAAAACCAAAAAAAGTATCATTATAATGTGGTTGATGCTATGGAGATTCTGGAAATTTGGTCTTAGGAGAGTCTTTCAGTCAAGACAAATGAAAGATAAAAGATAACTTTTTGCTTGATTAGTCTATTACAGAATTTAGATAATGTTCAGATTTTTCTTAGGGAGTCCTGGACAAGTAGGAAACACTTTTATAACTACAGACATTTATTGTTTTCTTGTTATTTGCTAAGCATTGTACTTTGACTGTTTTGTTTAAGCTTCACAATAACCCCCATGAAAGAAGTGCTTTTATTTTCATTTTACAGGTAAGGAAAATAAGATTATAAATTTCGAGAATTTGTGACAAATTCTGATAAATGAGGCAGGATTTTCACCCAAAGAATGACTGCAACTATGAAATTAGTATATTGAGGGCTTTAGCAGTTTTGTTTGGTTTTATCTTGAGAAGAAATCAATATGAAGCATCTGGCAGATAAACATTCCCAGCCTGCAACCAGGGTTATTTTCCTCTGAGTTTAGAATTACATCGTTCTTGGTACAACCATTACAGAGTAGGTAAATTATGCCACAGATTTCAGACTTTAGGCATTATTCAGTGCTTTAGCTATAAAAATTCTCTTAGCCATTCAGTATCTTCAGTCCCAACTCTGCCTTTAAATGAGAAGTCATATTTAGTGACCCATCTGAGTTTTGGCCCTTCCAAGAATACTAGTGATGGGGAATTGATAGTTTTGCTTATTGTTTTTCTAACAGATGTTTCTCTATTTAAGAACATGCTGAGGCCTATACTTCATGTTAGAGCAAATATCTTTTGAGACGGAGGTGCCTTTTAGCCACTTAATTTTAATTGGTTTTAACTCAGTCCTCTGAACTATTTGCAGAATAATACCCATTTGATATTTTGTCCTTTTAGAATTCTATACATTTATTTTTCGTAAGTCCACTTAAAATTACACAGATCCTAGGAAAAACCACATAACATGTCAATTCTGTTTTATTGTAGAGCCCTAAGCATTGTGATCTAGAGAGATATAAAATTCGGTGTCATTGTTGCTTGTTTCTCAGAGTTTGCATTCTGCTTGTCTCTAGGACAACAAAGTGAATGGGGTAACCTGCTGTACCCGGCTGCTGGGCTGTACATACCTCTACCCTTGGATCCTCCCCAAGCCCCACATATCTTCCACTCCACTTACCATTCAGGATGAGTTGCTGATTCTGGGAAACAAAGCATTGTGGGAACACTTGTCATACACAGAAGCAGTCAACGCAGTATGCCATGTACAAGACCCATTAGCGGCTGCCAAGAAGCTGTGCACATTAGCACAGAGCTATGGTTGTCAGGACAATGTGGGTGCGATGGTGGTTTATTTGAACGTTGGCGAGGAGGGCTGCACTTGTGAAATGAATGGGCTCACCCTCCCAGGTCCTGTGGGATTTGCTTCAACCGCCGCCATCAAGGACCCGCCCAAGCCAACCACTCCTTCCTCCAGTAGTGGTATTGCCTCTGAGTTCAGCAGTGAGATGTCTACTTCAGAGGTGAGCAGTGAGGTGGGATCCACCGCCTCTGACGAACATAACACTGTTGGCCTGGACGCTGGCTTGCTTTCAAGGCCAGAGAGGCGCTGCAGCCTCCACCCAACGCCCACATCAGGGGTGTTTCAGCGCCAGCCGTCCTGTGCGACTTTCTCCAGTAACCAGTCCGACAACGGCCTGGACAGTGATGACGACCAGCCCGTTGAAGGGGTCATGACAAATGGCAGCAAGGTGGAAGTAGAAGTAGATATCCACTGCTGTAGGGGCAGGCAGCTTGAGAACTCTCCCACTCTTAGGGAGAATTCTCCTACCCCATGCCTCGAGGAACGTGCTAGAGGGTTAGTTTTTGGGATCCGAAGACAGAACAGTGTGAGTAGTGGCATCCTTCTGCCAGTGAGCAAAGACAAGACGGAGTTACAGAAGTCTCCCTCCACTTCCTGTCTCTACGGAAAGAAGCTCTCCAATGGCTCGATTGTGCCCCTGGGAGATAGCCTGAACCTCATCGAAGTGGCCACAGAAGCACCCAGGAAGAAAACTGGCTATTTTGCTGCCCCTGCTCAGCTGGAGCCGGAGGACCAGTTCGTTGTACCTCGTGACCTCGAAGAAGAAGTGAAGGAACAAATGAAACACCACCAGGAAAGCAGGCCTGAGCCTGATTCCAGCGAAGAGGGTCGGACCGAGCTCGCAGAGGAGTTTGACACGGCGCTGTAGTACTCCCCTGGGGGCCACGGCGCTGGGAAGGCTGTGAGGTGTGGGGTAGGGCACCCTACCAGGGGCACTCTGCCTCTGCATTTCTAAACCACAGATGAGAGGGGGGTAGAACTCGGAGCCAGACATGGTGAGAGCTGTCAGGGTCTTGCTCTGGATAAGCTATAAACACCATCAGTGTTCAGTTTCACATTTAACCTGCATTGGGATCCCCAGGGCTACTGGGGAGCAGGCAGGCATTGCCCTGTACCAGTCCTACCACCTGCCATTAACCCTTTCTCTCCTAGGATAATTTTGAGAATTTGCCTGCCTGGGCAGGAAAGGGACTATTTCTGTGGAGGAAATAACTGAAGATTGATTCCCTTTACTGATTGCTGCTGTTGGATCTCTGTGACAGAGAAATCACCTTATATCTCAACCTGACGGGATGCAACGTGACTAGTCACATGGCTTTTCCTTCTTCTCTACGAGAATACAGCCTATCAAAATGATGTTTATTGGAAATGTAGAACCAATCAAACAGATAATTTATGTATGTGATGTAGTGAGAGCACTTTTCATTGACTGTGAACTTTTTATTTTTGAATCTGCACTCGAGCCAGTCTTCTTAGAGGCAGCCCAGCGCCTTTGTCCACAGGCAGGATGGTCGTCGGGTGTTGGCGCCGGCTGTGAGGGTTCTAGGAGGGGCCCTGGGAAATTGATTTAACTGTTGGATGTCAGGCTGTGAACGTTCCTGAGACACAGGGGAGTAGGACCTTCTTTTGGGAATGAAGATGGGGAAGGAGTGAGGACTAAGACTACTTCCCCCCAAATCACAAAAAGAGAATAACTCCTTGACAAATGTGACACCTGCTAGGAACCTCCCAGCAGGTCACAAGAGAGGCACTTGGGGATTGGCCTCTTTCCATAACATGTGATGGAGGTGGCAGTCAGCCTCCTAGCACGTAGGGCCAAGGCTGCTGCTGCTTACATGCAAGTAACCTTGAGTTATAGATGACTCTGAACAGACTGAGGCCGAACGAGCACAGATGGATGGATGGAGCTTCCGGGTTAGGCAGGTTCTTCTCTTACTCTAGAGCAGAGAGATGGTTTTCTAAAACATCAGGAGTGAGTTGAGGGTTCACCTCTTAATGTTTAACAGAGTCTTCTTCTGAAAATGCTTATCCATCTCACATGGTTTCACAGTACTGGGCTTAATTTCTGAAAGACTTAATTGAGAAAATCCTAAACTTACAGAAAACCTGGTTTACTGATTTTTTTTGCACATTCCATGTAACCCTTGCAAAATGCAGTTCCTTCCATAATTCTGTTCTGTTGCCTTTTCTTTTAGAAGATGTACTTAGGAAAATTAATTCCTCTTTATTCCTGCGAAGTTTTGACATTGCTTAATGTTACCCAGTGGGGAATGTGCTTTGAATTTTTAAATACTTTCACAATTAAAAAGAAAATAGAGTGGAACCATTTTTAATTTGTTTCATGAGAAACAAAATGTTAAAGATAAGGTTAATCTATACATATATTTGTCTTTTTTTTTTGGGGGGGCGGAGGGAAGTTTTGTTAAAGCAGTGGTAGAAAACCAGATGACCACTCCACAAATGGTTATGTATCCTCATCTTCTCAGAGGCCCCGTACCCATGTGCGTGTGTCAGTGGGGTACACTCTTGGGGGGGTTCCATACCAATGGCTGTCTAGTGTTCAACCCATCAAGGATCTGAATTTGAGTCCCCAAATTACCAGGAACACAGCTTTTCTGTGTCAAACTACTGGTTAGCTACTGCAAAATTTTAGAACTCAGGTCTTGATTTGAAGTGGGGAACATAGTGGTTCATGCAAAGTTCAGGTGCTGTAAGAAAGACGGGAACAGTAGTATGTTGCTGCCTTATTTTTTAATAGAAAAATTGGGAGGGGGAATGAAAATGACGGAAAAAACCCAAGATGACAGTGTTGGAAATTATTTTGGGAATATACCACTTCAATAGTATAGTCTTTTAAAAATTATCCTTTATCTGTGAACCTTTTCTTGTCTTAGCTTCCCACCCTACTAATTGGAACCACCACAAAACCCAGTTATGAAATGACTTTACTAAAAGTAAATGTATTTACTTTTTAGTCAGAAGGACCCTAAAGTTCCAGATGTTCTTTTATGTGGTAGATTTATGTTCAGGAAATGTTAGGTTGTATTAAAACCTTTAATATAGGCTACACCAAAACTGACTACTCTTTTTTGTAACTTCCTTTGATTCATTTCCCTCTATAATTGCTCTTTGTTAAAACAGAGGATGAAAAGGCCATAGCCCATCACCAAAAATACACAGAACTCTTTTGACCTATGAAGTCATTTACAGTTATTGTGTGATCTGATTAGGTTGTCAGGTGGTGAAAGCCAGTAATCTGCCTCCAGGTGAATGTAATCTACTTCCCAGGACTTCACCCAGAGATGTGTTCCCCAGGTGGGCAGAGGCCCGTTGACCTCTAGCCCAGAGATCCCGGCCTCTGCATGATTCTCAGGTCCTTGTGAGTACCTCCCATTTAATAGAGACGTTTAAGAGAATTTCTGAAAGAACATCACTCCTGCTTAATGGGAGCAGTCCAGGAGTCCCATGGAAGAAAGAAAAATACACAAGCCTTGGCAGCCATGGTATTTTTATTTTTATCCAAATGGATCGAAAATACATTTGAAAATTTGAATGCTAGTATGTCATACATCTACCGTGCTACCATAGAGTCATTGAATTACCACTCCTCATTACAAGAGAGGGCTTTATTATACTACTGTAGAGTGTATGTGTGCAATAAGTTGATGAATTCATTTTCCTGGTGTATAGAAGAGCCAACACGAGCAGCTTGGTGATCATTGGGTGCTATTTTCTAGGAGATGGAGCCAGTGAGGTTTGGCTGATCTACTGAATATCAAATGATGCCCTTCTTTCCATGTAGGCTTTCAGCAAAAGCAGGTACTTGGAAGCCACAGGCTCACCTTCTCTATCTACTCAATAATTACTAATGAAGAGACCTCCATAAGGGAGCACTTGGCTGTTATTGATAAATGTACCAACTATTAAATAGTCTCCAAGCCATTCAGTGATGTCCTCAGCATCACTATAGAACTGTCTTGTGTCACTTTTTACTTCCCTCTGGGTGGGGACTTTCAGACTCCCCCAATGGCAAGTTAATCTTTCTCTCCAGTTAGTGACTTTTGCCCCATAGTTGGGTAAGCACTTCCTGGGTTGAGAAAAGCAGCTACAGTAAATCCTGCTCTGTTTCCCTCATTTGATGATCATTCAATCACACATAAGCTCCTTTGAAATTTCACGCACATCTCTCAGAAGCTGTAGGGTTTTCTCTCACTGTTGCCAGTGGATGTCATCCAGACAGTGAGTTCATATCTTATGGTTTTGTGCAATCATTGTCATATTGTAGTCCTAAGACTCATTATAGTGTATTTTTGATATTTTTGAAATGTGTTAAATTTTTTAATTCAATAATATGAGCCAGAGCATGTTGCAGCAAATCTATTGTTTGTAAAAAAAAATAATAATAATAACAATAATAAATAAAATAAAATGGAATCTTTTTCATGGCTTTGTTTTAAAATGGAGTACCTGTTATTTTATAAGTACTTTATTTTAGCATGAAACTGTAATTTTCTCTAACTTGTATGTGAAATTAGTTTCTTAACCAAAAGCACCTTTAGGATTTTTCTGCTTTTTCTTGTTGTAGGGGAAGATAACAAATGAAACCACATTCCATAACACTCTATGAAGCTATGAGTTAAGGCAAGAATAAATATTTTTGATCACCATTTAAGCTGAAATAGCAATAAAGATATTTTACATTAAGAAATATTATATTCTAACTTGGTTTATATGTTTAAAGAAGTCCCAAAGACAGGAAGCATGGTCCTTATTTCCATGCAGGTTATTAGCTGACTAGAGGGAACTTAATTTGTAAATAATCTACAGCTCCTCTTAAACAAACCACAGAACTACCAGTGATACAGAGGAACTAAGTGGGTAATCTGGCCATCTTGTCTGTCCTAATGGCTTTGGTGTTAGAGTTTAAGACAGTGGTGAGTTTTGGCTCACACAGTACATCTAATCTAGCTAAGCCTCTAAATTGTTCCCCTCCCCTCTCCCCATTGGTTGTCTCCCATAATCTCTGGACTTCCAAGCAAGATTAGCTACCTCTCACTCCAAATAAAGGCCCAGTTGAAATCATTTTGCAGGTTTCCTCCTCGTTTAGCAGAATGAAATTTTGAAAACTTGGTTCACCAACTGTTCCTTGAGCACCTCCAATGTGCTGGGCTCAATGCCACCATCTACTTTCATACCTCGGTTCCATGACACGCACACCTGCCTACAGGGTGGCAGAAGTGAACTTCTCTGAGTGTGTTCTCTCCTTCGTGTGATATTGTCTCCCTGGTACATCACGCACCACAAGAGCACGTTAGTCACTCAGAACACTTTCCCGTGTGTGATTCACTGGGTCTGAGTTTTTCCTCTGCTACTTAAAAAGATTTGACTTTAGGCAAGTTCACCTCTCCAAGGCAGGTGTTTTTTTCTCGATTGTTAAATGGAGATAATAGTCTCTCTCTCAACAGCTGTGAGCTAAAATGAGATGATGTCAACAAATGCTTCCTTAGCTCAGTACTGGAACCGGCACAGTGAGCACTCAATGAAATGTCAACCATTGGGCGAGCCACTTAGCCTTCTTGAACCTTCATTTCATCTGTAAAATGTGAGTAAGAAATCTTGACCTGCCAACCTGCCAAGTGGTAGTAACTAAGGCAAGTTTTGCTAAGGCACTTTGAATGTCGCTACAGTGATTTGAGAGGAGCTGAGCTGGACCAGTGCACCACACAGGGGTCGCAGTGGCCAAAGTCCTCATTTTTCCAAGCCCCGGACCCAGACACGGGCAAAGCTCTACTCAGGGTATGTTTCAGGGAATAAATCCTAGGTGGGAATAGTGGGTGTTGGGAAGTTTTTTGGGGGGGTTCGGGTGGGAAATGGGTTGTTTGATTTTTGCTGCTGTTAGACTTGTCTTACCACTCAGTGAAAACTCTGCGGGACTCCAGCCACTGCCTCGGGCTAAGGTGGTGGAGCAGAAGCGGCTTTCTGTGGCACTGGTGTTTGTATTTTAAGCTAGCGTGTAGACTTCTAGTTGTTGTTTTCCTCCAAGCTTTACTTTTTGTAAAAGTAGAATCTAGATATTTTCTCATTTCTGTTTGAGGTTTAGTTTTGATCCTTCACCTTGGATAGGTTCTATAAGAACTAGCAATAGGAAGGATTTAAGAGGAGAGAGGAAAGGTAATATATTCCAGAGAAAAGAGTCAGCAAACATGCAGGGGTAAAAACGGCCAACACACATCAGAGGAAAATGACATTGACTGAATTTTTTTAATAGCCACTTTGGCATACATTGAAACGGGCTTACGTTTGCTGATTTCTTACTAACTGTATAGACAGTCTGAGATTTCTGTCAAAATTGCTGTTTTTAGAAGTGTACTAAAAATTTGGTTTGAACTTATTAATAGTTTAATCTCATTTGTAATATGAAAATAAAACAATGTTATAAAAAAAGATGGCAACTAGAAAAACTACCCTTTATAATAAGAACATGTATATTTCTAGTTGCATCTTACATGAACGGAATATCTGAGACTAGTTGTAAAGTATAAGCACAGCTATAAAACTTTAGGTTAAAATTACTGAAAGAACTTTATTTTTGAGATTCAGTGTTAATGATCTGTTACATTATGGAAACAATTCAGAATTGTGAGAGATTACAATCGACCTTTGAAGGCCTACTCTGTAGGGCGCTGGAAGGGATGCAGAAATAAAGAAGGCTCCAAAATGCCTGTATAGTCTAGTAAAATCAACTGCTTTATCTTTGTACTCAGCTGAATAACACGTTTAAGAAGTTTATGAATTTTATTTCTCACTATTTGGAGGCGTCATATTTCAGGAAATTATAAAATATTTCAGGAAAGTGAATTCCAATCAAATGACTTGAAACAAGAAAGCAACTAGCTTGGAAAGGTGGCAAAAACCATTTTATCTGAGCCATACCCCAGGAATCCCGAGGAGGAACATGCATGCTAAAAGCACCTACCTGTCTTCAGGTTTCAGGGATCCAACCTCTGGGACCCATACAGTCATGGTATACTGTCGAATGGGCAGGAGAGTTTTCTTCCAGGAGAGAGCCAGAATGTAATTACTCATTTGGAATCTAATCACACAAATGCTTTATAATCATTCCCCTGGGATCAAATACAGGGGGAAACGGCATGTTTTTCTTAGTGACTTTAGTTTGGTCAGGCAAGCTATTTCCACTGTAACACTGGGCCTGCTACCCCTGATGTGTTGTTCTCATCTTTCAGAATTTCTCTGGCTACTTAGTATTATTACCTTACCATTTGGTAAGAGAGTCAAACCATAAGCGTATATGCAAACTTCCAATGTTGATCTTTGTAGCGAAGGTGGAGGTATTTTTTTTCTAGCTCTCAGCCAACAAAGACATTGATAGAAAAATGGGATGATCATCTAGCTTTGCATTGGTGCCAAAGGGAACATTTGTAAAATCAAGTACATGAAAACCACATTTATGTAATGTGGTTTTTGAGAGAAATAAGGAAGCTGGGTTGACTTTTAGGTTCCAGTAGTAGATCTCAGAGTATCCCAGACCACAGGTATTCTGGTGCATCATTATAATTGCTGTGCTGTTCTTGGCTGTCCTTGTAGTGCTTCTGTTCTCGGTAGCTCCGCAGGGCCAGCACCACGCTGGCGCCATACATCACCACCAGAAGACAAGCAAAGGTGGCTGCTGCTCCATCAGTGCCTGCCAGCTGGCAGTTCATCCAGGTGAGACCCCTGCGGGCATAGACCCTCTCTCTTGTCCTGCAGGTGTCTGTGGCATTGATCCGCAAGGCCGCGTGGAGGTAAAGGCCGATGCCTACGCAGTAGCCCAATGCCGCGAGGAGGCTGAAGGCGGCCTCAAAGAGGAGCCACTTCCCCGGCAGTTTGTTTAGACTCTTGGCTCCTTGGAGTAAAACACCCAAGGTGAGGACACCCAGCCCCAGAGAAACAGCCACGCCGCTGTATATCAGGGGCGCCCGGAGGATCGTGTACTGCTGGTCCAGCTGCCGAACCTGCTCCAGCTCAGTGCCCTCAAACGGTGAGTAATAGCCGTTCCCAAAGCCACCGCCGCTGGCAAAGCTGGCACTGAATCCAGCAAGGACAAAGTAGGAGGCCACAATACACATGAGAACCATCCCATTCAATATCACCTCCACTATCTGTATCACACCTAGGAGGAGAGAGAGTGGGAATTTAACACTGACGTCACTTACCCAGGAAAGCTCTCTAGGTCAGGCAAGAGAAATACCACCTGATTGTGAGGACATGGTCAGACTCAACATTAACATCCTTGGTTTTTGTTTTTTAATACTCATGTTTGAAAATCAAAATGCCACTGTGGAAAAACTTTTGGCCGTTACTTTAAAAACTATACATACATTTACCATGTGACCTTGCAACTGTACCCCTGAGCATTCATCCTAAAGAAATGAAAACTTCGGTCTACACAAAAACATGTACACAGATGTCACAGTAAACCCTAATGCCCTCCAACAGGCGAATGGTTCAACAATCTGGTACAGCCATCCCCGGGGGAAACTCTACTCAGCAATGAAAAGGTATGAGCAGCTGATACTCGGAACAACTCGGATGGATCTCAAGGGATTCATGATGAGTGAAAGAAGCCAGTCTCAAAAGGTTACATACTGTATGATTCCATTTACATAACAGTCTCAAAATGAGAACAGATTAGTGGTTGTCAGGGAGGAGTGGGATTGGGGGGAGCGGGAGGGGGATGGGTGTGACTATAAATGGGGAGCGTAGGGAAGTTCCAGTGATGGAACAGTTCTGTAGCTGATTGTGGCAGTGGTCACACGAATCTACACAGGTGATAAAACCGCACAGACCTACACTCACACAGACATGAGTGCATGTAATACTGGTAAAATCTAACTAAGCTCTGGAGAGTGTCAATTTCCTGGTTGTGATTTTGTACTGTAGTCACCACTGGGGAAAACCAGGTTAAGGATACACAGGATCTCTGTTCTATATTAGCAACGTTTTGTGAATCTATAATTATTTCAAATTTTAAAGTTTAAAAAAAATCAAAATGACATAAAAGGGCATAAACTGAGAAAAATCACCCATGTCCCTGTCCACCCTGTTCTCTACCCCCAACCACTTTCATTATTTTCTGATACAACTTTCCAGCGTTCGTTTATGCAAGTAAAAGCACTCAAATCTGAATCTCATCCCCCCTTTCCCTGCTTGTGTCACAGGGAGGACACCACACACACTGCTCTGCATTGTGCTTTACTCTTCCTGGAGATGTTTTCAGATCAGCTCCTACAGTGTCCACATGCTCTGTTACGTGGCCTCCAAGCCCGCTGTGTGGGTGGACCAGTCTATTCAGCCAGGATCCTCCTGCTGGATACTTGGCCTCTTCACTTGGGGGGGTTCTTACAAGTTTAAGGAACCCGCAAATGCCATGAGGCAGTGGAAGCCAAGAGGTGAATGGAGATGAATGTCGACTTGTCCAAAGTCACCTTTCATTTGTCACTGACAGGGGCCCCAGCCTCTCGTTAGGCGTCTTCCTGGGAGAAGGTCTCCTGTTGTTCTCTCAGGGGTCAGAGATGAGAATGAAGAGAAAAGCATATGAACCTAGAGTGGGAATGCCAGGCTCGCATCCCCGCTCTTTACTGCCTTGTGACCGTGCCCAAGTCACTGACTCTAAGCCTCAGACACTTCATCTGACAAATGAAGGTAATGCCTCCCTGTCTTATCCCACAGGGCTGGGATGAGGCCCAAATGAAAGCAAGTATGTGAAAATACCTGGAAAATTATAAAATGTTATACAAGTGGACGGTGATGCTACCCAGTAACATATATAAAATGGAAGGGAGGGGACTTCCCTGCTCGTGCAGTGGTCAAGAATCCACGTGCCAATGCAGGGGACATGGGTTTGATCCCTGGTCCAGGAAGATCCCACATGCCGCAGAGCAACTAAGCCCGTGAGCCACAACTACTGAGCCTGTGCTCTAGAGCCTGCATGCCACAACTACTGAGCCCGCATGCCACAACTACTGAGCCCGCATGCCACAACTACTAAGCCCACATGCTGCAACTAATGAAGCCCAGGCGCCTAGAGCTTGTGCTCCACAACAAAAGTAGCCATCACAATGAGAAGCCTGGGCACTGAAATGAAGAGTAGCCCCCGCTCGCCGCAACTAGAGAAAGCCCGTGCGCAGCAATGAAGACCCAATGCGGCCAAAAAAAAATAATAATAAAGGGGATTAATAAGAGATCTAAGAAGAAAAGGGACAGGGACTTCCTTGGTGTCCAGTGGGGAAAACTCCACGCTCCCAATGCAGGGGGCCTGGCGTTCAATCCCTGGTTGGGGAACTAGATCCCGCATGCCGCAATTAAGACCCGGTGCAGCCAAAATAAATAAATATTAAAAAAAAAAAAAAGAAGAAGAAGAAAAGGGACAAATTTATGAAAAGCATGGTTTCCCAGAAGTCAGGAAAACCCTCTGATACACAAGGGGGTACCACAACGATTATAAACTGGGCAGCTAAAGACCAGTATGTCTAATGTACTTAGGCAACAGCTACTGAGCTTGCTGATTCCATCTCCTGCTGGGCCCACACAAATTCCTAGGAGGTCCACGGAACGCAGCAGTTACGGGCTCTGACAGTTGAGAAGCTACATTCCTCTAATTTAAATCTGAAAATAACATCAGACCAGAACTGCCCACTCTCCTCCCAGGCACCATAAGCTACTGGCTACTCTCTCCCTACAAGCAGCGCAAATTAATTGACCCAGACATCATTCTAATTCACGGGGAGTGGCTATCTCCCCCACCCAACACCTTTCTCTGCCTTGGTTTTCCTTCTGCATGCAGTTAATCTCTCACCCCCTGAAGGGAAGCAGGGATACCGTGCTACTACAAGATGTGGGCAACCTGAATGTTTCCTTCTGGGACAAGATTCTGCCAAAACAGCAGCGGCATAACCCACGCAGCCCATATCTGCCAGGCTGAAATGTAATATATCTATTGATAGATCTTGTCAACCACTCCACTGACTGCAACAATCAAGAGGAATAATGGTCTGTTGCTGGGGCCAATGATGAAGAAATATGGCCACTGGATATTATCAGAGCACCAGCCAGGCCTGACCTGGCTTTGCTGAAAACATTGAACAGGTTCAAGTATTTCCAAGCATGTTGTTAGTGCAGAAAGATTCACAGACATCAGGAGAAAAGAAAAGAGTGGGCTACTAGAGCTAGCGGTTTATCCCTATGGAGGGATAAACTGTAGAGGGAAGTGGAAACTGAAACAGACAGGAGATTTTTATTGTAAAATAGCATCTTTTGGGGTGAGGCTGCTTTTGTGGCTGATCATTTAATACTCTGCTTAACTAAACATCTACTATCTGCCTTTTCACTGTAAATGTGAAAAAACTGAGGAAAGCAAATCAAATTAAAACATATTTTTCTAAAATAAAACTAAGACATGTGCAGTCAAGTCTTAACATAAAATGAAAAAAAATTTTTAATTTCCTCTCCAGAAGCAAATACTGTTAATACATTCTTATATATTCTTCAAGAAGTTTTCTAATCATATACAAGCAACAGTATGTATTTCCTTTTGTAAACCCAAATGGAACTCATCTTTTAAATGTGACAAGAAAATAATATTATAAACATATTGTAAAGAGAACCATCACCTCCAAATTAAAATTTTTCTTTGGATTTTTATTGGAGTCACATAAAGCAAAGAACATATTCACTTGTACCAAGAATATATTATAATGGGCCATAAGTCCTAATTTAACATGCAGTAAGAACCCATGAAGTTGTCTGGCCAGAAGTAGCATACTTATCCTGGGAAAGATTTTACTTTCTTTAATTTTGGATGGATCCTGAATTCCAGATGTCGGGTTGAATTCGTCGTACAATGGTACATTTACAAGAGGTACAAAACACTTATTGAGCTTTCAAGCCCATTGTAAGGGGCTTGTTAGAATACCTCCTTTGCAACCCAGTGAATTAATCTGATTCCTCTTTCCTCAGCCCACGTCTCCCTCCAGCTTACATCTTACAGCAGCAGTTTCCCAGGCATCCCTATCCCCTGCCATCCAGAGCATTAAGGAAGTGAAGGGCCTAGAGTTCAGTGAGGAAAAAATTCGAGGCTAATCTGCTTAAGACCGCTGTGTTTAGAGAACTTCAGGCTGAAATGTTTTTTCATGTCTGTGTGGCTTTTCGTGAACTTTGAGGATAAGTTTCTTCAAATTCACTTGGTTATCTCCCTTTATTCACTCAAGAAGTGCATTTTGCTGCAGCATATGCCTTTTCCTTGTGGGTCTTGGGCTCTAGTTTTGGTTGTTTTTTGTTGTTGTTTTGTTTTTGTTTTTTAAAGTAATTTTGGTTGGTCCCTCGCCAACAGAGGGCTCCAGGACCAGGGTTTATTACATCAGGCAGTGCTGCTCTATGTACCCTGGAGCTAGGCCCAGCAAACTAAAATTGGTCTGTTACTTTCCAGGGGTTGGCAAGTTCTGCAACAAAATATTACACGAAAGACAGTGGTTCAGAGTAATTTCCATCACCCAAGTTTTTCGGAACTTTTTTATTTTTTTTTGCAATACGCGGGCCTCTCACTGTTGTGGCCTCTCCCGTTGCGGAGCACAGGCTCCGGACGCGCAGGCTCAGCGGCCATGGCTCCGCGGCATGTGGGATCTTCCCGGACCCGGGGCACGAACCCGCGTCGCCTGCATTGGCAGGCGGACTCTCAACCACTGCGCCACCAGGGAAGCCCTGGAACGTTTTAAAAAGCCTAAAACTCCAGCATTTCCGCAGGCTTCTCTTTCAGCTTCCTAACCTTTCGGTAACCCCTTATGGCCAGCACGGCCCCCAGGGCAAAGACCCCGATGCCCAGGGCAGCAAAGATTCCAGCACCTATGTCTCCCCCATGGAAATTGCAGCTGAAGCCACTGTATCCTTTCCTCTGGTACAGCGCCTCCCTCTCCTTACACACGGGAGAGGCGTAGGCAGCCGAGAGGTAGTGGAAGTAGAAGTACAAGGCTGGGATGTATGCCCCGGCAATGAGCACGTCCAACAAGCCTTCAATCACCAGCCATAGGGGGCAATGCCACGGAACCCGCAGGACGCCCATGGCGATGAGGAGGCAGCAGAAGGCCATGAGGGCTCCGCTGCAGGCCATTGCCACGGTGACCATGGGCAGCTTTAGCTGGTAGAACTGGACGTCCAGCTGCTGCGCTTTCTCCCCGTCAGCACCATCGAAACCACTGTAAGCCCCTCCGTACTGGTAGTAGTAAATGCCCCCCAGGCTGGTGATGCCCGTGTAGCCCCCTGTGGAACTGTAAGACACAGAGCTGCAGGCCAGGATCAGCAAGTTCAGGAGAACCTCCAGCATTTGGCAGCAGGCTGCAAAAGAAGGGCGTGTTACCATTTTGAGAGATGCTACTTTGCACTTGGAGACTTCCACCTTGAGGCTTATCTTCCCCATGGCAGCTCACACCACAGCCAGCTCTTTATTCTGCCCCCTGGAAGGCCTGAGCAGCCAAAGCTACATGATTAGCATTAGATGGTAGCAGGGAACTGTGGTCTCCAATGATGTCAGAGATACTTTGGACTCCAAAGGGTAACTCTCAAAAGAGCAAAGCAGCCTGCTCCAGGTGGGCTGCAGGACGATGGGGGCAGAAATCAGGCCAGTGAGCAGAAAGAAAGGTGTCCTTTATGGAAGCCAAGAACATTCTTTGCCCTAGCCCTTCCCTGCCAAGAAGACTGAAAAATAGTTATATCCTCTTTAGATACGTTTTGTGTCCATCTTCAGTTTGAAAGAGGAAATTTCTCCAAATTTGAAGGAACTTATAGTGCTTAAAAAATATAATGACGTTAGAAAAAAAGCATAGAAGTTATCCATCACAATGTTAACCGTGGTTCACATATATTAGGGATAGGAAAGGTTAAGTTAATTAAACCTATAAGGCTTACTGAATTAGAGAAACATAATTGGTTTTACTGTTCTTAGACTTTAATTCAGTAAGTATGTTTTAAAGTTTAATTTTGTTTTCGTTTCCCTAAAGAGCAAATCTGGGCTGTGATATTTTACCAGGGCTGGAGTTTTTCAGGACTCTTGGCTGCTTTATCTTGGACGATGAAAGAGCCCCAGATCTTCCACCAAAGCTGGCTACTTTCCTTAAAGTCAGCTTTACTGTTATATAACTTATACACAACAAAATGACCCGCGTTAAGCAAACAGCTTAGTAAGTTTTGACAACTGTGTATGCCATGTAATCATAATCAAGATATAGACTGTTTTCATCCCCCCAGAAAGTTCCCTAGTCACCCCTTGTGGTCAACCCCTCACCTTCCTCCTCAGGCCACCACTGATCTGCTCTCTGTCATTAGGAACTAGGTTTGTCTTTCTCGAATTTCATGCAAATGGAATCATACAGTTAATGTACTCTTCTGTGTGTTACTTCTTTCTCTCAGCATAATATAAAGCTGGGTGCTTCTGAGCTGGGAGTTGTACGTGCTGACATAGGCTCAGTCCCATAAGCACTGAGTTAGGGTATTAAATAAGCATATAAAAGGGGGAGGGAGAATGCAAGTTGGGGGGCAAAACCCCCACCACTGCCCTCTGAACCTTTTCAGTGTGGTCACAAGTCAATGCCACTGGCAGTGAGAAGCCATCTCAAAACCTAAACCTCCAGGCTCTGAGTGAGAGACAGCACCACTGACTATAGAGATTACAACGTTTGGAGAGAGAATGAAATTAAATTTTTAAGGATGGTTTGCAAGTAAGGGAAACATCAAGCCCTTGCATGAAGCTGAATGCACACATCACCCTTTTTCTTTTTTCTTCACAATTTCCTTGTTACACTGGCCTAGCTCTCCTTTTACAATCTTCTCCATCATGATTTGAGCACCAAAGGTCTAAAGAAAGAGGAAAAGGACAAAAGGGAAAGGGGAAGCTGCTCCAAATGCAAATCATCGGAGGGAGCCAGGAGGGGAGCAGGCCATGTACCTTCTCCCCAGGGAACTTGTAATTCCTCACCAGTCCCTCCAAATAATAAACCTATAACACAACCTATATATGACAGGATTCCTAGTGATCTGATATGCACATGTGACGTCTGTACTTGCTGTTTATCTGATCTTTATCCTCAGCCTTTAAAGATTTTAGTAGCTGAGGAGTCTTGCCCGTAACCGTGAATTCGGGGCTTATCTATTTTTGTCAGTGTTCCACTGAACTTCCTAAGGGTGACTCAGCCCAAACTGCAGGGTCTCCCTAGGAAGTTAGAGAGAGCCACAGCTGCCTCCCATTTTTGCCAGTTTGCTGGAGGAGGACATGATTTTACTGATGAGGAAAAGAAATCACAAAAGATCTACTCTAAGACGAGGCTGAAAATCTTCAGGTGACCTTTACCCAGGTGTGAATTTCCTGTTTGAGACAAGTTCCCAGTGTTTAATGGCTGTTGCTCTCAACACAACACAGCATTGTGTATTTATATGGGTCCCTGCGTGTCCAGAGATCTTTATAAGCCCTCATTTGTTAGCTTCTGACTGCTGAACTATCCTTTCACTATCTTGACTCAGAAACCCAACATCTAGGCCCAACCAAATAGCCAGAAGCAATCAAAGCTAAATCAGGGGCCTCAAGCTCTGCCCTCTCCTCTTGGTAAATCAATCGCTGAAGAAGAATACCTCTAGAGAGAAACCTGTTAAAGAGTGTCTGGCTTGTTCCTATTCTTTATATCATCGAGAAAAGAAGGTCAAGCACGTAAACCACTTCAGGCCTTAGAGTCAGGCTCTAACTTTCAATTCCAGCTCTTCCACTTAACTGCTGTGTGACTTTATATAACTTACTGTACCTCTCTGAGCCTCAGGAGTTATTGAGAGAATTAAAAGCAACGGGGTGTGCCAACATACGTAAACTAGAGCGAGGATTCTTGTACCTGGATTGCCTAGAGCTCTTCCATGAAAGTTCTACATAATCCCATAATAATTTATCTCATTGTAATCACTCTAAGAGACATCTTCAGGGGCTTCCCTGGTGGCACAGTGGTTAAGAATCCCCCTGCCAATGCAGGGGACACGGGTTCGAGCCCTGGTCCGGGAAGATCCCACATGCCACAGAGCAACTAAGCCCGTGTGCCACAACTACTGAGCCTATGCCCTAGAGCCCACAAGCCACAACTACTGAGCCCATGTGCCACTACTGAAGCCTGCACACCTAAAGCCTGTGTTCCACAACAAGAGAAGCTACCGCAATGAGAAGCCTGCACACCACAGTGAAGAGCAGACCCCGCTCGCCGCAACTAGAGAAAGCCCGCACGCAGCAATGAAGACCCAATGCAGCCAAAAATAAATAAATAAAAAAGAGACATCTTCAGGTATAAGTTCCATGATTTCTCCCCCTTAGGCCAAGAAGTTTTCCCCTCTTAGTCATAGGTAGCTGAGGAAAATTTCTTACCCAATCATGTGAGCCATAAGGGTAAGATTTTCTTCACCCTGACAAACCAGATTTTCTTCATTGTTGGCAAGGCCAGGCCTGGTGCTAGGATGGGAACTCTGGGAAACCACACTTGGAGCTGACACATGATATTATTTAAGTGTTCTTCATACTGTGGATTCTAATAAGTGTGGTTTTTTGTTTTTGTTTGTTTTCAATGAAATAGAAGTTACTGCCCTTCGTAGGTGATGGCGTGTTGTTTCATGACGTGTGTGTGCACATGCGCGCACATGTGAACTTGTTCTTAATGTGAAACCTATTTCTTACTGTGGGTCTCAGTCAACAACATTTAAAAGCCATGATGGCAGGTTTAGGCATCAGATCTCCTGTCCTGTGGCATGAGCTCAACCTGGCTGCCATCTCCGGTGATCTCTCTTTAACTCGGCCTGCCTTGCCAGAGGGGTCCCCCTCTGACAGCCGGCAACTCAGAGCTGGCTCTGAAAACTGCAGGCATGACTGCCTCACCACATCCGGGCCCATCCGAGGAGAAACACGGGAAACCTAGCCGCCCCTTTCAGATGTTCCTACCCTTCTTTAGAAAGTGTGAACTTCACGCAGGTATGAAAACGAAAATACGAGGAAACCAAAAGGGAAGTCGGCTTGAATTTTTGCTCCATCATCTCGGACCCCGTCCAGAACCACCAGCAACGGTAAGCAATTGGTCAAACTGCCTTCAAAATGGCTCACCTCTCGCGGTGCACAGGTATCTGCACTTGTGGCATTCCAGGAGCCCTTCAGCCTCTGACTGGTAATATTCCACTTCCTGCACTCCAGGCCTGGGGGTCGAAAGCGGATCTCTCCCTGAAGTGGGCTCACTATAATCAAACACATGTGTGGCCATTAGCGGGCTTCAAATTCAATAGCTTGTTCAGCATTAGAACGCTGGACACCTCACGCTGGGCTCAGACATTAAAGAATGCACAGAACAGAAAATCTGCCACAGATTTCATATTCCAGAGGATTTTCTGGTTTATTGGCTATACAAGGCCTGCAAACACTTGGCTGAGTTCTACTAATTAAGCACGTCACTTATCTCAGTAATTCTGAGCCCCGCCTCCCATGCTGGCTTGGCCTGCGGGGGATATCTAACAGGTAGCTGGGAGCCACCTGGGGGAGCTTTTCAGTTCAGTGAGGACTAGGCCCTCTTCAAAACTAGTTTGCATTCACAAGACTGATGCCCAGGCTGGCATTCTCTTCCTTCCCTTGTTACTTTGGAAAGAGTTGAATCCACAATCATTCTCTAGGCTATGGGTGGTACAGACAACTTTGGACATCTTCACATCTCTCCCTTTTCCTCTGCCAGCCCTGGAATATTCTGTTCCTTCTCCTCACTGCCCCCCCCCCCACACCCTTCCCTATCACTTTATCCAGCACATCCTGGGCTTTGTCCAAGATTCAGTGGTGAACGGTGGGGGCTGCATTCTACTAGCTGGGCTCCAGGGATCCTTCTAGAACATAGATCTCACCATGTATTTTTTGCATTTGAAATCCATAAAGTCCAAACTTTAAGCACAGCAAGGGAGGGCCCGTGCTCATCTCTCTCCACTCACAACCTCATGTTCACAGACCCAGCCATAGTGAACTGCCCCTCTCCCCGCCCCAAAAGATGACCTGCATTCCCATGCCTCCAGGTCACCGTGGAAACTACTTCTCTGCTTGAGACAGCCTCTTGCTCCTTCTCCAGAACTCAGCTTTGAGGCTATCTCCTCCAGAAAACATTCCAGAGCCCAGTCAGGGCCCCAGTTCTGTTCTCTTTGTGTCTGTCCCCCCACTGGAGTGGCACGTTTCACAGGTGCTGCAAATTGGTCTGTTTACTTGTCAGTGTCCTGTGGACACCGTGAGTAGATCTCTGTAGTTCCTGGCCCTACCTCCCATCCATTAAATACATGCTTATTATGTGGAGGAGAGACAGAAATAAATTGCTCTTGGTTTTAAACCACCAACTGTGAGCAAAAGAAGCAAAAGTATTCCCTTCACTAGCTTTGGGGCTTGGCGGGGGTGGGGACAGGGGGCCAGGACACCAGTTTAGAAGGAAACCTAAACATGAAGCTCTGGATTCTCCCAGGCCTGGCAGTTGCAATGCAGTGTGGCTTTAGGCAGGGAGACAGTAGCCAGTGCCTGTGACTGTAACTGGGCACACCCTTTGTCACAGTTTGGCTAGTTAGTTCTAGATAATGTAACATAAACTCAGGATAATAGCTTTCCCGCTGTGTGGACACAACCAGAAGAGAGACTGGGCTTAAGCCTCTAAGTTCCATAGCAGAGAGGAGCCTGGACTCCTCCTAGGGACGAGGGCAAAAACCAGAAGGCAGTCATCACTCCAGTACCTGCCTGTCTCCTTCTTGGCCTGGCATCTAATCTGGGCATTCAGTAATATTTGTGGAGTTGGATGGAATGTGCAATGGAAAAAAGACCACTTCCCTAGAGGGGGAGTGGGGTCTAGGACCACCACCTCTCTTTCCTTCCATCCTTACCCTCTCCCAGCTCACAGTCTTCCAGAACGTCATGATGCTCTCACCCCACAGGCCTTATGGGAACTCTGTTCTACAAGGTAGTGATGGCAAAGTTTGTTCATTCAGGAGGGTGGGGTCTGAAACAATCATGGGGTTTGAATGAGGCTGCCCAGAAAGACCTCACTGACAAAGGGGGGAAAAAAATCTCTGCCCTTTTGTGCAGAGTTTTAGGTACACTCAGTTCTTTGGCTAAAAGTGTATCTTCTCCCAGCTGTCTGGTTTTGAAATGCATATACCCCTGGAAGGGATTACACATTAAGCTATTAGCTTTTCATTGGTCTTTTATTAGGCCCGGGCCTCCAGGGAACGGGACTTTTGGGGAGGGCTGGTTGTGGAGCACAGGACAAGGGTCTGAAGCCCCAAGGGGCAGTCCTGTGACCACATGGGTGGGGGTCAGAGAGGGGCCTCAGATTAAGCCAACCCACCCAATCTCCTTCCCACCCCTTCCCTTTCTAGTCCTGAAGTCCTCTCTTCCTCTTTACCTGGTCCCCGGTCCTTCCACTGCTAAAGGGGGAGTGGGGGGCAGGGGGGTGGAGGGTGGAGGGAGGTGGGGGGTAGGTCTCTGCGTTGTTCATCAGGTTCAGGTCAAGGAGTGTGTGTGTGTGTGGGGGGGGCACTGTAAGGTCTTCCTTCCCTCCCAGGTCACCTCTAAGAGCTCAAAAGGGAAGAATGGCACTTCCTTTAAACCAGCTTCCCAGGACAAGTAGCCGGGACAGCAGAACCGCGCAGAATGGCCTCAGACCCAGGCTTCCTCCGGGGCGAGGTAGAGGGCCCTCGCTGCCCCACCTCACCTTTCTGGTCCTCGGCGTCCGAGGCGCTCCTTCCGCAGGGGCGGTGGCTCCGCGGTTTCCCAAGGCGCGGGCCAGAGGGGCGGGGCCGCGTCCCAGGTGGGCCGCCGGGGTCCGTCCCGCGTCCGACTCTGGCGGGATTGTTCCCAAACTCTTTGTTCACCGCCACGATGGTCCCCGGCCCTGTGTCTGTCCTGGCGGGGTTCCCGGTCCCTCCCCCTATCCCGGTCCTCGTCCCTCCGCCCGCCCCCGTTTCTCTCCCTGCGCCGGTCCCCGGCTCTGTCCCGCTGTCTCTCGGGGTGGCGTTCTCGGTCCGGGCGGGGGTGCCGGTCTGGGTCCCGCTCTCTCGGCCGGGCCCGGGACTCGCGATTCCCCGACGTATGTTGTTCCATGGCTCTGTTCCGCGTCCCCGCCCCTGAGCGACCCGAGGGCAACAATCCACAAGTTTCCCCGGCAGGTGGCCAAGCCCGGGGGCGGGGCAGGGCGGGGCGGGGCGGGACGGGACGCTCACCTGCGCGCACGCGCACTAACCCTGCTGCGGGCCAGGAGAGCGTTCACTTGAGCGCGCGCGCCGGCAGGGGACGCTGCTGAGCGCGGCCCGGGGTCTGGGCGCGCGTGCGCCTGGATGGGGTGCGAGCCTGGAGGGGCTTGCTGCTTCACACACAGAGGAGGGGACTCCCGCCCTCCCGCCGTGCCCCGTCGGCCCTGAAGTATCCGCTTCGCGACCCCTCAAGATGGGCTGCCTAGGGAACTGTGCTCTCAACTTAGCACCTTGGGTATGCTTCCCCAGAGTGTTCACCCATCCGCTCTCTCACCCATCCGTCCACAGCCACCCAGCTGGCCCCCCAGCCACTGTCCGTCTCTTCCTCCCTCTCCTGCTATCCTTACAACAACTATGTTTGGGGGACTTGAGGCCAGTTCATCCAAGAGTCCTGGATTCATAAATGTTTTTTTTTAAAAATGATGAACCACACAGAATTGGCAGCCTTTTCTTTTGCCAAGGAAGGATATTTAAAAACATACAAAATTGCCATCTATTAATGAATTCTTTCAACGAATATGTGTGAGCCCCTAGCCTAGCAGGCGCGGGAGATCCAGCAATGAACTCTCCTTGTACCGTGCGTCCATTCTACTGTGTGTGGAAAAGGAGAACTGGCAAGAAACAGAGAAGACAATTTGACGTCTAAATTTTGACGAAGCAGGTTTCTTTATATAGATCTGGGAAGGGGACATTTGAGTTGAGTCCTAGAAGAGAAGGAGGCAGCCTTGAGGAGAGCTGAGAGAATGTTCCAGAAAGAGAGAAACCCTGACTTACGCAGAGAGCTGTGCAAGAAGGTCACTGCAATCAACTATGCTCCAAAAGTTTTTAAATGAAAAAAAAAGAGAATGTCACTGCGAGCAGAGTGAGGGGGCATGAGATGAGGCTGAGAAGTGGAGCAGGAGATGGTGTAGGGTCTTCATGGTGAAGAATCTTCATTTTCAAAGAGCAACAGGGAAATATTGAAGTGTTTTGAAACACTGAGTGGCTTGCTCTGATTTACGTTTTTAAAAAATAAAGATTACTCTGGCTTCTGTGAGGAAGATGGACTGCTTGGGCCTGAGAGCACAGTCAAGAGATGACTTAGGAAGCTACTGAAGAAATCCAGGTGAGGGGTGATGGTGGCTGAGTCGACGGTGAGAAGTGGACAGATCTGGGTTGAAGTTTGGAGGAATAACTTAAAGGATGGGTGGATGGAGGTACCATTTACTGAGATGGGAAGACTGGAGAGAACGAGGTTTGGGGAAACTTGGAGAGTTCCGTGTTGGATGTGTTGAAACCACACGACTTCGTCCCATGACTTAATGAAGCTCAGGTTCTTTATGTCTCGGCACAGGAGGAATTCAGCGAGAGGCAAAGCGGTAGGTAAGATGTAGATTTGTTAATATAGGATGCTTGTGAAGGATACAGGCGAGCAGGCAAGAGGGCTCTGCCTCGAGAACTAAGTGGGCTACATATTTATAATCAAAGCAAAAGCAGGGAGGGAGAGAAGACTACCTTCTTCCTCGTCCTTTGTATAAAGATGTTGCAGGAAAATGGGAGAGGATGGTCATGTCCCAGGTCTCAGGCGAGTTCCTGGGACAGGCCACCAAGTAAGGATCCTTGGCTTCTTGCAGGAAAGAATTCAAGAGCAAGCCATGGTAAAGTGAAAGCAGGTTTATTCTATAGGCAGAATGTAGTCCATCTCAGAAGGAGAGAGCAGCCCCGAAATATGGGGCGGTTAGTTTTTATGGGCTGGGTGATTTCATAGGCTAACGAGTGGGAGGATTATTTGAACTATTTGGGGGGAAGAGGTGGGGATTTCCAGGAATTGGGCCGCTGCCCACTTTTTGGCCTTTTATGGTTGGTCTGAGGACTGTCATGGCGCCTGTGAGTGTGTCATTTAGCGTATGCTAACATATTACAATAAGCATATAATGAGGCTCAAGGTCTACTGGAAGTCGAATCTTCTGCCATCTTGGGCCTAGTAGGGTCTAACTAGTTTTTGTCATATCCTCAACAGCTATGTTATTCTTTTAAGGAGAGACGGAGTTAGGATAGAGGCCCAGGGAAAACTAACATTTAGAGCTAAAAAGCAAGAGGATTAAGAAGTGAGGAGTGAGACAGGAGGAAACCCAGGTGGGTGGGGTCACCAGGCCTGTCTGCTCAGACACCAACCCCCATCCCACAGAAGCACTCCTGTGAGCTCCAACAGCTTTCTTCTCAGAGTGGAGAAGGTGGGGCCAAATCCTGGGACCTTCTACAAATATTTATTTGCACAAAACCCTGTTCTGAACCCGGAACAACTATGGCTAGAGAAGAGTTCTGTGAACAAGCAGACACAGGATGGTCCTTTCTCTCTCAGACCTTCCCTCTGGGCCTCTGGAACCTTCTTTTTGAGTAAACAAACCCTTATACCAGCTTACCTTTTTGTTTCATTTGCTTTATTTTGTATCTTTACCTTGATAAACATTGTATTTTGCCACATTTGTTCTATCTTTCTCTATATAGCTATAAACTTTTTTTGATGAAACATTGGAGTGTAAGTTCCAGACACATGACTCTCCCCACTGAATACTTACTTACTCAATTTGAATTTGTCTGATCATTTCCTTATGATTAAATTCTAGTTTACTACTTTTGGCAGGAATATTAAAATAGGTGATGTTATATCCTTCTTTGTATGTTCTATCAGGAGGCACAGATGTCAGTTTGTCCCATTATTGGTGATGTTACATTTGATCACTTGGATAAGGTGGTGTCCATCAGCTTCTCCATTTTAAAGGAAACCCCTCCCATTTGTATTTAATAACTTTGAGACTGTATGTTCCTTCTTAACCTTTCTTGCCTGAATGAATTATTACAATGGTGGTTGCAGAGGTGTAGTTTCTAACTCTATCAATCTTTCTATATTTATTGATTTATTGGCATTCTTCTATAATGAAGAACTTTCCCTTCCATCTTTTGTGATCATCCTGCAGAAGCAGTTTGTACACCCGACCCCCAATTTGGTTCCAATGTCAAGACTCATGATGTCAAAACTGCACCAATGGGGTATGTTTGTTGCTCACATGATGAGGCTTTCTGGTGAGAGCAGAACAGTTTCCCAGGTTGGTTTGAAAATGGCTTGAGAAAGCAGGAAGAGGTGACTAGCTTTGGGGTTTTACTGTAATTTGGGAATAGGACTGGGGTGAAGGTTCTTATGTGTGGGCTAGAACTTGCATGGTGTGAACTTCCTGCCATTGTCAAGGGCGTACCTGGGCTTTCTTATCAGCTTGCGCAGACGTGGGACAGAAGGGGAAGGGGAGTGATGGGGCTTGAAAGATGTCAGCAGTCAGATGTCGAAAACGGAGTCAAACTATTATATTAACTTGATAGATATTAATTTTTCCCTAATAATGTGTTATAATCTATTAATTTTTTTGATACTTAAAATTTCCTGAATTTGGCCAGTGGGAGTCCCTTCAAGCTGCCTCTGACATGCTTTTGACGCCAGGAGAAACATGCTGATATGCTCATCAGTCTTTGTGGTTTCATCTTGTGCCTCATGGCCTGAACTGCCTCTTCCCTGAAGATCTCACTTCCCTTGATGCTCCCTCATTTGGAGAATGCTCGCTCCTGAGCCCCACATAGGAATGTTCTGTTAACTTCCATATTCAGAGTATCCCCTGTTCCTTTGAGGCTTGTCAGAGTTAGGTTATAAGATGGGCTGGATGAGCCAGTGACCCAACACAACAGTATCTTAAGCACGATAGAAAGTTATTTCTCTCTTGGAAAAGCCCAAGCCCATTTGGTGGCTCTGCTCTCTGAAGTTCTTGGAAGTCCAGGCCCCTTCTATGTTGTTGTTCTGTCACTCTTCAGATGCTGCCCTCATCTACAAGGTCCAAAATGTCAACACTGTGTTGACATTTCAGCCCATAGGAAGGGAAGAAAATTAGGGATTGGTAAGGGCTCTCCTCATTTCTTTAAGAGCGAGACCAACAAGTTGGAGACATCACTTCTGCTCACATCTTGTTGGCCAGAAGATAGTCACATGACCATAGGTAACTGCAAAGGTACCCAACTAAAAATTTGGGCATAAAGCTGTGAGAGTGAGGGGAAGAATGGAAAACATGCATTTCATCTGTGGGTCTCAAACTTTGAAATTTTACATTTATTTGTGTTGTCTCTTCCTCTCTCTAGTCTGTCAGCCCCCTGGGACGATGTCTTTGCCATTATACATGGCACACAGTTGCTGCTTAATAAGTAATTGTTGAGTGAATAACATTAGTTCTTAGATGAATCTGTGTACTCAGGAAGATGACAGGGACCTTATATTTTCCGTAACATCTTGAATAAGGTACAAGATGGCATAAAATGCATTAAAAGTAAAACAATCCTAATGTGTGTAATTTTTAATAAATCCATCAACAACACAGGTAAGGAGGAAATAAGTAAATAAGATATTTCAGAGTTAGAGACCAATGAAAATATGGTGTTTTTATTTAATTTAAAGTTTATGTCCTTTTATTTTAGTTTTTGTAGGAGGTTAGGAACCAATGCTCTGACCTCACTTTTGCCCTGAAAAATGTAACATCTTTTGGTCATTCCACTATTATTCCAGGAATGCTTGGTTAGACCTTATGCAGATGGTAGAAGGTTATAAGAGTAGCGGCTCTTTTCTGAGGAAACCCTTTGAGTTTTCAACTAAAGCAAAGAGCACAAGTAGCAGATGAATGAAGAGGAGGGAAAAGGAAAATACTTGCCATTTGTGTATTAAAGATAATTTTCCAAAAAAAGGTAAAATGACAACTGTCATTCAGATGTAAAATGAACACATGCTAAAGATTTTATTTAACTCAATAATCAGTGAGGGAATCAGGCAAATGTTACAGCAGGTTCAGAAGAGAACCTGAAGATAGACTCATCATAAATCAGGAATAAGGAAATCAACGTACAAAGGAGGCAAAACTGATTTCTTCCAAAGAGGGAAAGGAAAGTCAAGTGAACCTTTATCAGACAGGGTAGAATTTGTGTGTCTACAGGCAAGAATTTTCTTTTCATCCCTTATCAATTACCTGCAATTTACAGAGTTGAAAAACTAGCATCCTTTTCTACTGAAGCACAAATGGAAAGGCATTGCCTTTGCTTAAACTGGAAAAGTGGGATGTTAAATGGTCTTAGAGATTTGGGGGTTTGGAAAAATGTGACATGAGGAGAAATAGTAAAGCACTGGTGCTTCTGGCTTACCAGGCTTGAGGTGGAGCCTGGGCGTCTGCATTTTTCACTCATTCCATGGGGCAATCCATATGCGAACCAATCTGTTAATATAAGTTAGCATTCAATTTTTTATCCTAAAGAAGAGCCTAATGTAAGAATAATCCAAATAGTTACCTAATTTTTTCCTTAAAAAATAAACATTTGTATTGGTTTTGGGTAAATTCTATGGCATTTGGTGGCAGAGAGTTTACTTTCCCAGTTGTAACTCTGAGAGGTTTCATTCAGCATCCCTGTCAGGGAGATGGCCTTCAGGTGTGTAGATCAGGGGAAATCCCTGTATATTCTCCACGTGACCTTCTGGCTCCCTCTCTCCCTCAAGCTCAGGTGGCAGGGGGCACTTCTGAGCTGGTTAAGCCTGCAGAGACGGCAGAGCTGGCCAGCAGGGGGCAGCGCAGGCTCAGGCTGGGGCAGCCCACACTATACACCCTCTCCTGGGCCTGGGTGACTCTACTTCTTTCATCACAGGTGGATGGAAAGGATGCAGTTCAGTTTAGTTCAGTACTTTCTGAACTTTGCATACTACATAAATGACCTCGGGAGATTACTTAGCCTCTCTGTGCCCAAGTGTCCTAATTTGCACAACAGAGATAATTATACCCATATCATAAGATTAAATAAAGCAAATATGTCTACAACAAACTTGACTCAGTAGTTGGCATATATTAACACTATAGAAGTATTAGCTGTTGGGCTTCCCTGGTGGCGCAGTGGTTGAGAGTCCGCCTGTCAATGCAGGGGACACATGTTCGTGACCCGGTCCGGGAATATCCCACATGCCGTGTAGCGGCTGGGCCCGTGAGCCATGGCCGCTGAGCCTGCGCGTCCGGAGCCTGTTGCTCCACAGTGGGAGAGGCCACAGCGGTGAGAGGCCCGCGTACCGCAAAAAAATAAAAAATAAGTATTAGCTGTTATTATTGTCATTGTTATTGTTTATCAGTCACTCTGGACTCCTAAGTGAGCTAGACAGTTTGTTACAGAGCTCACAGCTTAATGAAAAAGGCAGAGAAGTAAACATTGTGTTTTACTGCAAAAGAAAAGATGTGCATGGGGTGTAGGTGGGGTGTGAGGCAGAAGTAACCAAAAAACAGCTTCCTAGAGGAAGGAGTGCCGGATGAGAGCTTTTAGGAATAAATAAGACAGAGGGGCTTGGGGCTTCGGGAGCCAAGGCAGGGGACAGCCTTCTAAACAAAGAGGGCAACAAATAGAAAGCAGGCAGATTTGGGGAGCTTTAAGTTCAAATCCTTCCATTAGGACCAAAGCATTAGGAGCAAGAGAGGAAGCAAAGGGAGAAGAGAGAAGAGATAGGCAGGGGCCAGATCATGAGAATCCTTGAAAGTCAGCCATATGTATTTGGACTTAGCCACTGTGGGTCTGTGGTTTCTGAGCAAAGCGCATACAACCTCCACTACAGTGTAGGGAAAGAAATTAGAACGTCTATTTAATTTGTAAATGCCATTTCTTTGGGAATTTCTTTTTCCATATCTGATTTATGATATGTAAATATAAGCAATATATTAGTACAGTGGTACACGGATATAATTTATAAATAAATATTTGCATATTGGCGTGCATGCTAGGTTTGTGACTACAGGCTGCGTGGAACCATCAGAGATGGCTTTTTATCAGGAAAGTACCTCAGTCAAATTTGTTATAGAAATAACCTTCCAGGATGTTTGGGAGGGAAAGCTGGTTCAAGCCAAGGCCTTGGCATTGGGGATGGAGAGGAAGTGGATTTAGGCAATATTAAGGAAGTATATTGTTTATAAAAAAGAAGGGGCAACAGATCAGTAAGTAGTGCCAAGTGGCCGAGAGCATGGTCACTGAATGTTAAATACTCAATGAAAGACAAATACTCAAAGAATGTCAAGTGCTCAATGAAAGTCAGATATTGGTAGCTATAAACATTTTTCATCATAGAGAAGTTAAGTGATTTCAAGATTGGAAAGTGTCCATTGTATTTGGACGGTGTCAGTGAGTTTGGCTAGATCATGAAGTTGCTAACAAGGAACCAGATTGCACTCTTGGATGAGAAGAGTAGGAGGCAGGCCACGGCCAGAAGGAAGGGAGGCTATTTTTCGGGAAGGATGAGACTGAATCATATTTATAGGCTCAAGAGGAAGGGGATCAATAAAGGCATGAAAAGTAGAAACGGCATCTCTGGTACAGATCTTCAGGGCCTGTTCTCCCAGCAGCACCTCCCCACTTGCCCCCTCACCAGAGAAATCCCTTGTCTTGTCAAAAATACTCATCTTTTTTTGATTTTTTTAAATTGAAGGATAGTTGATTTACAATGTGTTAATTTCTGCTGTACAGCCAAGTGATTCCATTATATATATATATATATACATATATACATACATTCTTTTTTTTAAATATTCTTTTCCATTGTGGTTTATCATAGGATACTGAATATAGTTCTCTGTGCTATACAGCACGACCTTGTTGTTTGTCCATTCTATATATAAAAGCTTGCATCTGCTCACCCCAACCTCCCACTCCATCCCTCACCCAACCCCTTCCCACTTGGCAACCACAAGTCTGTTCTCTATGTCCATGAGTCTGTTTCTGTTTTGTAGATAGGTTCATTTGTGTCATATTTTAGATTCCACATATAAGTGATATTATATGTTATTTGTCTTTCTCTTTCTGTCTTATTTCACTCAATATGACAATCTCTAATTGCATCCATGTTGCTGTAAATGGCATTATTTTGTTCTTTTTATGTGGCTCAGTAGTATTCCATTGTATATATGTATCACATCTTCTTTATCCATTCATCTGTTGATGGACACTTAGGTCGTTTCCATGTCTTGGCTATTGTGAATAGTGCTGCTATGCACATAGGAGTGCATGTATCTTTTTGGATTAGAGTTTTGTCTAGCTATATGCCCAGGAGTGAGACTGCTGGATCATATGGTAATTCTATTTTTAATTTTCTGAGGAGCTTCCATACTGTTTTCCATACTGGCTGTACCAATTTACATTCCCACCAGCAGTGTAGGAGGGTTCACTATTCTCCACAACCTCTCCAGAATTTGTTATTTGTAGAGTTTTTTTTTTTTTGCGGTACGCGGGCCTCTCACTGCTGTGGCCTCTCCCGCCGCGGAGCACAGTCTCCGAACGTGCAGGCCCAGCAGCCATGGCCCACGGGCCCAGCCGCTCCGCAGCATGCAGGATCCTCCCGGACCGGGGCACGAACCCGCGTCCTCTGCATCGGCTGGCGGACTCTCAACCACTGCACCACCAGGGAAGCCCCTGTAGAGATTTTGATGATGGCCATTCTGACGGTGTGAGGTGGTACCTCACTGTAGTTTTGATTTGCATTTCTCTAATAATTAATGATGTTGAGCAGCTTTTTATATGCTTATTGGCCATAAGTATTTCCTCTTTGGAAAAATATCTATTTAGGTCTTATGTCCAGTTTTCGATTGGGTTTTTTTTTCTTCTCATATGTTTGTAAAATTTTTTAACACCTTTAATGGAGTATAATTGCTTTACAATGGTGTGTTAGTTTCTACTTTATAACGAAGGGAATCAGCTATATGTATACATATATCCCCATATCCCCTCCCTCTTGTGTCTCCCTCCCATCCTCCCTATCCAACCACTCTAGGTGGTCACACAGCACCGAGCTGATCTCCCTGTGCTATGCGGCTGTTTCCCACTAGCTATCTATTTTACGTTTGGTAGTATATATATGTCTATGCCACTCTCTCACTTTGTCCCAGCTTACCCTTCCCCCTCCCCGTATCCTCAAGTCCATTCTCTAGTAGGTCTGCATCTTTATTCCCATCTTGCCCCTAGGTTCTTCATGACCAATTTTTTTTTTTTTTTTAGATTCCATATATATGTGTTAGCATATGGTATTTGTTTTTCTCTTTCTGACTTACTTCACTCTGTATAACAGACTCTAGGTCCATCCACCTCACTACAAATAACTCAGTTTTGTTTCTTTTTATGGCTGAGTAATATTCCATTGTATATATGTGCCACATCTTCTTTATCCATTCATCTGTTCATGGACACTTAGGTTGCTTCCATGTCCTACCTAATGTAAATAGAGCTGTAATGAACATTTTGGTACATGACTCTTTTTAAATTATAGTTTTCTCAGGGTATATGCCCAGTAATGGGATTGCTGGGTCATATGGTAGTTCTATTTGTAGTATTGTTTTTTTTTTGTTGTTGTTGTTGGTTTTTTTTGCGGTACACGGGCCTCTCACTGTTGTGGTCTCTCCCGTCGCGGAGCACAGCCTCCGGACGTGCAGGCTCAGCGGCCATGGCTCACGGGCCCAGCCGCTCCGTGGCATGTGGGATCTTCCCGGACCGGGGCACGAACCCGTGTCCCCTGCATCGGCAGGCAGACTCTCAACCACTGCGCCACCAGGAAGCCCTATTTGTAGTTTTTTAAGGAACGTCCATACTGTTCTGCATAGTGGCTGTATCAATTTACATTCCCACCAACAGTGCAGGAGGGTTCCCTTTTCTCCACACCCTCTCCAGCATTTATTGTTTGTAGATTTTTTGATGATGGCTATTCTGACTGGTGTGAGATCATATCTCATTGTAGTTTTGATTTGCATTTCTCTAATGATTAGTGAGGTTGAGCATCCTCTCATGTGTTCGTTGGCAGTCTGTATATCTTCTTTGGAGAAATGTCTATTTAGGTCTTCTGCCCATTTTTGGATTGGGTTCTTTGTTTTTTTAATATTGAGCTGCATGAGCTGCTTGTAAATTTTGGAGATTAATCCTTTGTCAGTTGCTTTGTTTGCAAATATTTTCTCCCATTCTGAGGGTTGTCTTTTTGTCGTTTTTATGGTTTCCTTTGCTGTGCAAAACTTTTAAGTTTCATTAGGTCCCATTTGTTTATTTTTGTTTTTATTTCCATTTCTCTAGGAGGTGGGTCAAAAAGGATCCTGCTGTGATTTCTGTCATAGAGTGTTCTGCCTGTGTTTTCCTCTAAGAGTTTGATGGTGTCTGGCCTTACATTTAGGTCTTTAATCCATTTTGAGTTTATTTTTGTGTATGGTGTTAGGGAGTGTTCTCATTTCATTCTTTTACATATAGCTGTCCAGTTTTCCCAGCACCACTTATTGAAAAGGCTATCTTTTCTCCACTGTATATTCTTGCCTCCTTTATCAAAGATAAGATGACCATATATATGTGGGTTTATCTCTGGGCTTTCTATCCTGTTCCACTGATCTCTTTTCTGTTTCTGCGCCAGTACCATACTGTCTCGATTACTGTAGCTTTGTAGTATAGTCTGAAGTCAGGGAGCCTGATTCCTCCAGCTCCGTTTTTCTTTCTCAAGATTCCTTTGGCTATTCAGAGTCTTTTGTGTTTCCATACAAATTGTGAAATTTTTTGTTCTAGTTCTGTGAAAAAGGCCAGTGGTAGTTTGATAGGGATTGCATTGAATCTGTAGATTGCTTTGGGTAGTAGAGTCATTTCCACAATGTTGATTCTTCCAGTCCAAGAACATGGTATATCTCTCTATCTATTTGTATCATCTTTATTTCTTTCATCAGTGTCTTATAATTTTCTACATACAGGTCTTTTTCCTCCATAGGTAGGTTTAATCCTAGGTATTTTATTCTTTTTGTTGCAGTGATAAATGGGAGTGTTTCCTTAATTTCTCTTTCAGATTTTTCATCATTAGTGTATGCAAGAGATTTCTGGGCTTCCCTGGTGGCGCAGTGGTTGAGAGTCTGCCTGCTGATGCAAGGGACACGGTTCATGCCCCGGTCCGGGAAGGTCCCACATGCCGCAGAGCGGCTGGGCCCGTGAACCATGGCCGCTGAGCCTGTGTGTCCGGAGCCTGTGTTCCGCAACGGGAGAGGCCACAACAGTGAGAGGACCGCATACCCCCCCCCCAAAAATAGAGAGATTTCTGTGCATTAATTTTGTACCCTGCAAGTTTACCAAATTCATTGGTTAGCTCTAGTAGTTTTCTGGTAGTGTCTTTAGGATTCTCTATGTATAGTATCATGTCATCTGCAATCAGTGACAGTTTTACTTCTTCTTTTCTAATTTGTATTCCTTTTATTTCTTTTTCTTCTCTGATTGCTGTGGCTAAAAATTCCACAACTCTGTTGAATAATAGTGGTGAGAGTCGGCAACCTTGTCTTGTTCCTGATCTTAGTGGAAATGGTTTCAGTTTTTCACCATTGAGAACCATGTTGGCTGTGGGTTTGTCATATATGGCCTTTATTATGCTGAGGTCAGTTCCCTCTATGCCTACTTTCAGGAGGGTTTTTTTTTTTTATCATAAACGGGTGTTGAATTTTGTCAGAAGCTTTTTCTGCACCTATTGAGATATCATATGGTTTTTATCCTTCAATTTGTTAATATGGTTTATCACATTGATTGATTTGTGTATACTGAAGAATCCTTGCATTCCTGGAATAAACCCCACTTGATCATGGTGTATGATCCTTTTAATGTGCTGTTGGATTCTGTTTTCTACTATTTTATTGAGGATTTTTGCATCTATGTTCATCAGTGATATTGGTCTATAGTTTTCTTTCTTTGTGACATCTTTGTCTGGTTTTGGCATCAGGGTGATGGTGGCCTCGTAGAATGAGTTTGGGAGTGTTCCTCCCTCTCTGATATATTTTGGAAGAGTTTGGGAAGGATAAGATTTAGTTCTTCTCTATATGTTTGATAGAATTCGCCTGTGAAGTCATCTGGTCCTGGGCTTTTGTTTGTTGGAAGATTTTTCATCACAGTTTCAATTTCAGTGCTTGTGATTGCCCTGTTTAAATTTTCTATTTCTTCCTGGTTCAGTCTCGGAAGGTTGTGCTTTTCTAAGCATTTGTCCATTTCTTCCAGGTTGTCCATTTTATTGGCATGTAGTTGCTTGTAATAATCTCTCATGATCCTTTGTATTTCTGCAGTGTCAGTTGTTACTTCTCCTTTTTCATCTCTAATTCTGTTGATTTGAGTCTTCTCCCTTGTTTTCTTGGTGAGTCTGTCTAACGGTTTATCAATTTTGTTTATCTTCTCAAAGAACCACCTTTTAGTTTTATTGATCTTTGCAATCGTTTCCTTCGTTTCTTTTTCATTTATTTCTGATCTGATCTTTATGATTTCCTTCCTTCTGCTAACTTTGGGGTTTTTTGTTGTTGTTCTTCTTCTTTCTCTAATTGCTTCAGATGTAAACTTAGGTTGTTTATTTGAGATTTTTCTTGTTTCTTGAGGTAGGATTGTATTGCTATAAACTTCGCTCTTAGAGCTGCTTTTGCTGCATCCCGTAGGTTTTGGGTCGTCGTGTTTTCATTGACGTTTGTTTCTAGGTATCTTTTTATATCCTCTTTGATTTCTTCAGTGATCTCTTGGTTATTTAGTAGCGTATTGTTTAGCCTCCATGTGTTTGTATTTTTTACAGTTTTTTTCCTGTAATCGATATCTAGTCTCATAGCGTTGTGGTCAGAAAAGATACTTTTCAATCGTATCTTTCAAAAGATATGATTTCAATTTTCTTAAATTTACCATGGCTTGATTTGTGACCCAAGATATGATCTATCCTGAAGAATGTTCATGGCACTTGAGAAGAAAGTGTAATCTGCTGTTTTTGGATGGAATGTCCTATAAATATCAATTAAGTCCATCTTGTTTAATGTGTCATTTAAAGCTTGTGTTTCCATATTTATTTTCATTTTGGATGATCTGTCCATTGGTGAAAGTGGGGTGTTACAGTCCCCTACTATGATTGTGTTACTGTCGATTTCCCCTTTTATGGTTGTTATCATTTGTCTTATGTATTGAGGTGCTCCTATGTTGGGTGCATAAATATTTACAATTGTTATATCTTCTTCTTGGATTGATCCCTTGGTCATTATGTAGTGTCCTTCTTCGTCTCTTGTAACAGTGTTATTTTGAAGTCTGTTTTTTTCTTTTAAAGATTTTTTTAAATGTGGTCCATTTTTAAAGTCTTTATTGAATTTGTGACAATATTGCTTCTGTTTTATGTTTTTTGGCCACGAGGCATATGGGATCTTAGCTCCCTGACCAGGGATTGAACCTGCACCCCTTGCACTGGAAAGCGAAGTCTTAACCACTGGACCTCCAGGAAAGTCCCTTGAAGTCTGTTTTGTGTGATATAACTATATGATGGTTATAACTATCACTAAATATTTAACTGCATTTTCCCCATTTTACTGGTAAAAATAGTACTGAAACTGAGTAATGAAAATTTACCATGTTAGAATTCATTAGATTATTCAGGAATGTAAAAAAAAGTAATAAAAAAAAGAAGAGAGCAACAAAACCAATAAACAAATCCATCAACGATAAGAAGCGCTAAAAACTATACTAAGATAAACATAAAAATCAGAAACTAGTCTGTTGCATACAGCAAACCCCAAGCCTACAGTTGCTCCCAAAGTCTACTGCCTCAATTTTGGGATGATTCATCGTCTATTCAGGTATTCCACAGATGCAGGTACATCAAGTTGATTGTGGAGATTTAATCTGCTGCTCCTGAGGCTGCTGGGAGAGGTTTCCCTTTCTCTTCCTTCTTTGCAAGCTCCTGGGGTTCAGCTTTGGATTTGGCCCCGCCTCTGCATGTAGGTCGCCCTCTGGTGTCTGTTCTTCACTCAGACAGGAGTGGGTTAAAGGAGCAGCGGATTAGGAGGCTCTGGTTCACTCAGGCCAGGGGGAGGGAGGGGTACAGAATGCAGGGTGAGCCTGCAGTGGCAGAGGCTGGTGTGACGTTCAACAACCTGAGAGGCACCATGTGTTCTCCTGGGGAGGTTGTCCCTGGATCACGGGACCCTGGCAGTGGCAGGCTGCACAGGCTTCAGGGAGGGGAGGTGTGGATACTGACCTGTGCTTGCACACAGGCTTCTTGGTGGCTGCAGCAGCAGCCTTAGCGTTTCATGCCCATCTCTGGTGTCCACGCTGATAGGCTCACACCCGTCTCTGGAGTTTGTTTAGGCAGTGTTCTGAATCCCCTCTCCTTGCGCACCCCGAAACAATGGTCTCTTGCCTCTTAGGCAGGTCCAGACTCTTTCCTGGACTCCCTCCCAGCTAGCTGTGGTGCACTAGCCCCCTTCAGGCTGTGTTCACGCAGCCAACCCCAGTCCTCTCCCTGGGGTCTGATCTCCAAAGCCCAAGCCTCAGCTCCCAGCCCCAACCCGCACTGGTGGGTGAGCAGACAAGCCTCTCAGGCTGGTGAATGCTGGTCAGCACTGATCCTCTATGTGGAAATCTCTCCGCTTTGCCCTCTGCACCCCTGTTGCTGTGCTCTCCTCCGTGGCTCCGAAGCTTCCCTCCCCACCCACCCACCATCTTCACCAGTGAAGGGCCTTCCTAGTGTGTGGAAACTTTTCCTCCTTCACAGCTCCCTCCCAGAGGTTCAGGTCCCGTCCCTCGTCTTTTGTCTCTGTTTTTTCTTTTTTCTTTTGCCCTACCCAGGAACGTGGGGAGTTTCTTGCCTTTTTGGAAGTCTGAGGTCTTCTGCCAGCGTTCAGTAGGTGTTCTGTAGGAGTTGTTCCACATGTACATGTATTTTTGATGTATTTATGGGGAGGAAGGTGATCGCCACGTCTTACTCTTCTGCCATCTTGAAGGTCTCCCTCTGATTGGATTGTTTGTTTTTTTGTTGTTGGGTTGTGTGAGCTGTTTTTATATCTTGGAAATTAATCCCTTGTGAATCTCATCATTCGCAAATTTTTTTTCCATTTTGTAGGTTGTCTTTTTTTTTTATGGTTTCCTTTGCTATATAAAATCTTGTCAGTTTGATTAGGTCCCATTTGTTTATTTTTGTTTTTATTTCTATTGCCTTGGGAGACTGACCTAAGAAAGCATTGCTACAATTTATATCAGAGAATGTTTTGCCTATGATCTCTTCTATGAGTTTTATGGTGTCATGTCTTATGTTTAAGTCTTTAAGCCATTTTCCGTTTATTTTTGTGTATGGTGAGAGGGTGTGTTCTAACTTCATCGATTTACATGCGGCTGTCTGACTTCCCTGACACCACTTGCTGAAGAGACTGTCTTTTTCTCATTGTTGAGTTGAAAATACTCATTTGAAACCATTAAAAACATGTCTTATACCAATATGAAGTGAGTCTTTATATTTGTCAAAGATTTATTTAGCTCATTAATGATAGAACAGGAAGATGAGAAAACTGGTTCAGAGGCATATGGGAGAGACCAAAGCAATTCTGGCCAATGCAAGACAGAATGTTGAAAGAAGATGGCCAAGTCAGTTCCCAAACTGCCTAAGTCATGCAGGTAGAGTAAACAACTGCCCCTGTTTGCCCAAGATGGTCCTAGTTTTAGCACTTGAAGTCCCACATCCTAGGAAACTTCTCAATCCTGGGCAAATGGCAACTGTTGGTCACCCAACACACATGGTAATAAGTTATAAATTTTGAAGTTATTCTTCCTACTAGATAAGAAATCATTTGCATCTTTACTTTACAAAAAATAATTGTAGGGACTTCCCTGGTGGTCCAGTGGTAAAGAATCCATCTTCCAATGCAGAGGAACACAGGTTCGATCCCTGGTCGGGGAACTAAGATCCCACATGCCGCAGGGCAGCTAAGCCCACGTACCGCAGCTACAGAGCCCACGTGCTCTGGAGCCTGTGTGCCACAACTAGAGAGACCCCCATACACCGCAACTAGAGAGAACCCCATGCGCTACAACAAAGTGCAGGCACGCTGCAACAAAAGATCCTGTGTGCTGCAATTAAGACCTGACGCAACTGTACACTTGAAACTAACACGACATTATAAACTGACTATACTTCAATTAAAAAAAATTTTTTTTAGAAAGCACTTATAATTGGCAAATCTAAAAGAGCATCCAACTTTACAGAGCCTGAGCCTGAATCAAGAGCAAGTGATAAATCAAACAAAGGTGCACTACCCTAGAGAATCAATAGTTTTTGGCCAGCCTGTTAGTGCTCTGTGTGACATTGAAGACATACAGTTATTTTCCCCCTTACATCCAAGTGTTGAATAATTTTTCTACACCTCATCCACAAATACCCATTTCTCTAGAGGAAAGAGAAGTTGTCAAGGGCAAGCTCGGTCCTTTGAGCCTGGGGGACTCCTCTTGGTGTAAGCCATCCACTGGCATAATTAAGATTTATCCCTCCCCAGGACTTCACTGGTGGTCCAGTGGGTAAGCTTCTGCGCTCCTAATGCAGGGGGCCTGGGTTCGATTTCTGGTTGGGAAGCAAGATCCCATGTGCATGCCACAACTAAGAAGTCTGCATGACGCAACTAAAGACCCCGCATGCTGCATCTAAGTTCCCAAGTACAGCAACTAAGACCTGGCGCAGCCAAAATAAATAAATAAATATTAAAAAAAAAAAAGATGTATCCCTCCCATAATATCCACCATTTCCAAAGGCTGCAATGGCTTTAAACTCAGGCAGGTTAGAGTTCAAGTCCAAAAGACTGGGCCTACCCAAATAATCCAGGATAGTTTCCTTATTTTAAGATCTTTAATCATATCTCCAAAGTCACTTTTGCCATGTAAGGTGACATATGCACAGGTTCCAGGGAGTAGGATGTGGACATTTTTGGGGGGGCCATTATTCTGTTTACCACACTGTGGGTCAGAAATTCAGGAGTGGCTGGGCTGGATGGCTCATGGGTCTCCCACAAGGCCTTAGTCCATCTGCTCCAAAGGTCATTTACTCAGGTGGTGACAAGTTGCTGCTGCTGTCAGGAGGCATCAGTTCCTCTTCAAGTGGGGCTCTCCATAGGGCTGCTTGGGTGTCACCATGACAGGGCGGCTGGCTTCTCCCAGAGCAAGAGATCCAAGAGATGAGGGTGGAAGCTGCATTGCCTTTTTTGACCTTTGCCTTGGAAGTCATACATTATAACTTCCACAGTATTCTGTTGGTCACACAAGTCTGCCCTTATTGAATGTGGAAGGACCATACCAAGGCTTGGATACCAGAAGGCAAGCATCACTGGGGCCATCTTGGAGACTGGCTATCCTAATGGTTTTCATCACTCATTGTTTGGTGTATGGTATCCTTAAGAATTTTCCCAGATTGTGAAGGCTTTTTCACAGCAGTCTCTGTTTCTAGAAAAACTCTATAAAAGCATGTGCATATGTTAACTGTAAAAGTAATGTCACATAAAAAATAATCCCTCTCCTGACTATAAACTTCTTTTGCTTTTGCATATTTTATTAAGGCTCCATCTACAAAAATATTTTTTGCATATTTCAGTATTGTTGGAATCATAACTTCAAGTTTTGCAGTATGGTGACAAGGTTAAGTGTATGGTCTCTGGAGCCAGATTGCCTGGGTTCAAAGCCTGATTCCACCATTTATTACCCATGTGACCTCGAGAAAATAACTTAACTTTGTTATACCTCAATTTCCTTATCTACAAAATGAGGATAATGATACATCATAGGGGTGTTGTGAGGATTGAATGAATTAACATATCTAAAGCATTTGTAACACTATCTGATACATAGAGCTGAATGAGACTTTGCCGTTATTTCCCTTTGACATCCAATCCTATATACTTGCTATTGTGAAAGTGTTTTTAAAGTGCTTTTTTTAAAGTGTAAGGTGGTATTTAAAAATAATAATAATTCATAATTTCCTAAAAATGCTGATTAGGGTGGTCCCAAGTATTCTTTCCTCCAGCCATTCCTGTGCCCATTGGTGATCTGCTTTTGTTTACATCCTTGACAGAGGGGTAGAATTATCTTAGGGTGTAATGAAATTTGCAAGACCTAATAAATCCATGTTTGGCAGTTCCTCTGGGCTGGGGCTGGGGCTCGGGGGAAGAAGGAAGCTGTAGGAGGTGGAGGGTGATGGGAAGTGTCACAAAACCAGGTAAACAACCATGACATGTTGGGTGTTGCAACTCCAAAAAAGTTGGGAATGATAACAGTCTGAAGGCAATGATCCTGTGACAACGCATACATGAGGGCAGCCCTTCTCACAAATCAGTCCCAAGACCACTGCACCTTCTGGGCCTCTTCATACCGCAATCCTCTCAAAAGTCCTCAATTTTGAGTTGATGCTTTTCTTAAAATCCAAAATCTAACTTAAAGCTTTATGTTTTAAGTCTTCTCACAGCAGTGCTATTTTGAGAACAGGACTAGCACAGAAACTCTGATACCTTCTGTAGGAACTCCCTTCTTTTGCAGGTGAGGAGACAGGCCCAGTTTGCTCAAGGTCAGCAGCACAATGTTGACAGACTAAGACTGGAACCCAAATTCTGTGGTATCTTTCCATCTTGTCACACCAACACTGCTGATTGCTCCCTGTTATGGGTTGAATGATATCACCTCAAATGTAATACACTGAAACCCTAACCCCCAGTTCCATAGGATGTGACTTTATTCAGAATAGGTTCATTACAGATGTAATTTGTTAAGTTACTGAAGCAAAGTGGGCCTGTAATCTAATATGACTCATGTCAATATCACTACAGATTCCGTGACATTAAAAGGACAATAAAGGTATACTATGAACAACTCTGTACCCAAAAATTTGATAACCTAGGTGAAATAGAGCAATTCCTTGAAGGATGCAATCTGCCAAGAAGAAGATAGACAATCTGAATGGGGCTCTATCTACTAAAGAAATGGACCCAACAATTTATAACCTTCCAAAACAGAAAGTGCCAGGCCCAGATGGGTTCAATGGTGAATTCTACAAAACGTTTATGGAAGAAAATTGTATCGAGTCTCTCCAATTGTTTTCAGAAGGTGGAAGCAGAGGGAATACTTCCTCACTCATTCTATGAGATGAACATTACTCTAATACCAAACTCTGATAAAGAGATTACAAGAAAACTACAGACCAATATCTTTCATGGACACAGATGTAAAAATCCTCAACAAAATATTAGCAAATTGAACCCAACAATTATATAAAAAGAATTATAAACCATGACCAAGTGGGATTTATCTCAGGTATGCAAGGCTGGTTCGACATTTGGAAAATCAATTAATGTAATCCATCACATCAATAGGCTAAAGAAGAAAAACCACGTGATCATATCCATAGATGTAGAAAAAGCATTTGAGAAACTGCAACACCCATTTATTGTAAAAACTCTCAGTAAACTAGGCTAGAGGGGAACTTCCTCAACTTAGAGCATATGTATTAAAAAATTACAGCTCATATCATACTTAATAGTGAGAAACTTGAAGCATTCCCACTAAGTCCCTTCTTACCACTACTTTTCTGTACTCCTACAGATTAGAACCAAGGCAAGGATTTTCCCTCTCACCACTGCTTTTCAGTATCATACTGAAAATTCTGGGACTTCCCTGGTGGCGCAGTGGTTAAGAATCTGCCTGCCAGTGCAGAGGACACGGGTTTGATCCCTGGTCTGGGAAGATCCCACATGCCGCAGAGCAACCAAGCCTGTGTGCCACAACTACTGAGCCTGAGCTCTAGAGCCCGTGAGCCACAACTACTGAGCCCGTGTGCCACAACTACTGAAGCCCACGCTCCACAACAAAAGAAGCCACTGCAATGAGAAGCCCACTCACCGCAACTAGAGAAAGCCCGTGCCCAGCAACAAAGACCCAACGCAACCAAAAATTAAAAGAAAAAAAATTATACTGAAAATTCTAGCTAATGCAACAAGACAGGAAAAGAAATAAAAGGTATACATATTGGGAAGGAAGAAATTAAACTGTCTTTTTTTTCACAGATGACATGATTATTTATGTAGACAATACAAAAGAATCAAACAAAAAACTCCTGGAATTGATAAGCAGTTATAGCAAGGTTGCAGGATACAAGGTTAATATACAAAAATCAACTGCCTTCCTATACACTAGTAGTGAATAAGTGGAATTTGAAATTTAAACATAATACCATTTAAGTCAGTACTGCAGAAAAATGAAGCAGACATAAATTTAATAAAGTATGTACAAGATTTATATGAAGAAAATACAAAACTCTGATGATAATATCAAAGAAGAACTAAATAAATGGAGAGATATTCCATGTTCATGGGTAGGAAGAGTCAACACTGTCAAACTGTCAGTCCTGGAACAACTGGACATCCACACACAGGCAAAAATGAAAAGACCCAGTACTTACACCCTTCACAAAAATTAAATCGAAATGGATCACAGACCTAAATGCAAAGTTCAAAACTATAAAACTCTTAGTAGATAACAGGAGAAAACCTAGATGACTTTGGGTATGGTGATGACTTTTTATCATCAGAGGCATGATCCATGAAAGAAATAATTGATAGTTGGACCTCATTACAGTTTAAAACTTTTGCTCTGAGAAATATAGTATCAAGAGAATGAGAAGACAAGCCACAGACTGGGATAAAATAGTTGCAAAAAATGCATATGACAAGGTATTGTTATCCAAAACATACAAAGAACTCTCAAAACTCAACAATAAGAAAATGAACAACCTGATTTAAAAATGGGCCAAAGACCTTAACAGATATCTCATGAAAGAAGATATACAGATGGCAAATAAGCACATGAAAAAGTGCTCCATATCATGTCATCAGGAAAATGGAACTTCAAACAACAGTGAGGTAGCTCCAGGCCATCCCTACCATAATGGCCAGAATGCAGAACACTGAACACCAGCCGCTGCTGAGGATGTGGAGCAACAGGAATCTCATGCATTGCTGAAGAGAATGAAAAATGGTGAGCCACTTTGGTTTTGTTTTTGTTTTGTGTTTTTGCGGTACGCGGGCCTCTCATTGTTGCGGCCTCTCCCGTTGCGGAGCACAGGCTCCGGACGCGCAGGCTCAGCGGCCATGGCTCATGAGCCCAGCCGCTCCGCGGCATGTGGGATCTTCCAGGACCGGGACACGAACCCGTGTCCCCTGCATCAGCAGGCGGATGCTCAACCACTGCGCCACCAGGGAAACCTGGTAAGCCACTTTGGAAGACAGTTTTTGGCAGTTTCTTACAAGACCAAACTTACTTTTATCATATGATCCAGCAATCAATCACTGTCCTCGGTGTTTACTCAAGCTGAAAACTTATGTCGCAGCAAAACCTGCACAGTGATGTTTATAGCAATTTTATTCATAATTCACAAAACTGCAAGCAACCAAGATGTCCTTCAGTAGGTGAATGGATAAATAAACTGGGGGATATATTCAGACAATGGCATTTTATTCATTGCTAAAAAGAAATGTGCTATCAAGCCATGAAAAGACAGAAAGGAAACATAAATGCATATTAGTAAGTGAAAGAAGCTAACCTGAAAAGGCTACTTTCTGTATGATTCTGACTATATGGCATTCTGGAAAAGGCAAAACTATGGAAACAGTAAAAAGATCAGTGGTTGCCAGGGGTTAGGCAGAGAGGGATGAATAAGTGGAGCACAGGGAATTTTTAGGACAATGAAACTACTCTTTATGATACTATAATGGATGCATGTCATTATATATTTGTCCAAACCCATAGAATATACAGCACCAAAAATGAACCATAATGTAAACTATGGACTCTGGGTGATTATGATGTGTCAATGTAGGTTCATTCTTGGTAAAAGAAAAAAAATGTGCCACTCTGGTGAGTGATGTTGATAATGGAGGAGGCTATGCATATGTAGGGACAGAGGATATATGAAAAATCTCCATACCTTATGCTCAATTTTGCTGTGAATCTAGAATGACTCTAAAAAATATAGTCTATTAAAAATATATCAGGAGTAATTTTTGTGTGATAAAAATAGTTGGATTTTTTGTTCACCAAGTCTTTTTTCTCTACAAGTTTCCTTTAGAATATATATTTTAAATCTTTTTTTCTCAATAATGTAAGGTTTAGAACTTTGCTTTTATATCTCCTTTGATATTAAATTGAATTGTCATGAAGCAGTGTATTTTGGGTGATGCATGCATGCATTCATTCTTATTGAGCTAAGAATGCATTCATTCTTGTTGAGCACATACTATGAGCTAAGTGTTGGAGATGCAGAGGTAAAACATGGTTCCTACCTTCATGAGCATACAATTCAGTGGAGGAGACAATGGAAATCAAAGGAATAATCACACCATGAATGTGATATTGCGCTTACAGTTAGTGCCAAGAAGTAAACCATAGTGGGAGCTGACATAGGAGATGTCAGGGAAGATTTCCCCAAGGAAGTGATGTTTGCACTGAGGTCTGTGGGATAAGAGTGAGGCTTAGTTTGATGAAGAAGGACTGGGGAGTTCAAGGCAGAAGAAAAAGCACGTGCAAAGTCCCTAAGGTAAAAAGGAGAATGGGACAATCCCAGAATGATCGGACGACCAGTGGAGTCTAGAAAAAGAAGCTCTACAGTGGGCAGTCAGACAACTCAGGTCTTCTGAGAGAGTGTTAGGGATTTTTTTCTCTTTATCTTAAGAGCAATGGGGAGTCAGTCAAAGATTTTAAGCAAAGGGTGAAGGAGATGAGTGTGACATGATTAGAAAATACCTTTGGACAGTATGAGTGGCTACAATATGGAGAAGAGATTAAAATGAGGGTAGGGACTTCCCTGGCAGTCCAGTGGTTAAGGCTTCGCCTTCCAATGCAGGGGGTGAGGGTTTGATACTTGGTCAGGGAGCTAAGATCTCACATGCCTTGTGGCCAAAAAACCAAAACATAAAACAGAAGCAATATGGTAACAAATTCAGTAAAGACTTTAAAAATGGTCCAGTTAAAAAAAAATTGTTTTAAATGAGGGTAGATTTCCAAAGAGGTGATTACAAATAGTTAGGTCAAGAGATGATGGTAAGGGTAAGCTGGGACGAAGTGAGAGAGTGGCATGGATATATATACACTACCAAATGTAAAATAGCTAGCTAGTGGGAAGCAGCCGCATAGCACAGGGAGATCAGCTCGGTGCTTTGTGACCACCTAGAGGGGTGGGATAGAGAGGGTGGGAGGGAGTTGCAAGAGGGAGGAGATGGGGACATATGTATATGTATAGCTGATTCACTTTGTTATAAAGCAGAAACTAACACACCATTGTAAAGCAATTATACTCCAATAAAAATGTTAAAAAAAAAAAAGAGAGAGATGATGGTAACTAGGGCTAGGAGGAGGTGGTGGAGATAAAGAGAAGGGAATGGATACCAGAGAGATATGACAAGCAAATTTGCTATAGGACTGGGCGGTTGATGATATCTGAGAGTGAGGGGAGCAGGACTTCTGGAATGGCAGAGTGAGGAGCATGGCAAATCCTCTTCCCCCAAAGGAATAATAAAACTGAGAAAATTGTCAAAAACAATCCACTTGGGGCTTCCCTGGTGGTGCAGTGGTTGAGAATCTGCCTGCCAATGCAGGCGACACAGGTTCGAGCCCCGGTCTGGGAAGATCCCACATGCCGCGGAGCAGCTGGACCCCTGAGCCACAACTACTGAGCCTGCGCGTCTGGAGCCCGTGCTCCACAACAAGAGAGGCTGCGATAGTGAGAGTCCCGCGCACCGCGATGAAGAGTGGCCCCCACTCGCCGCAACTAGAGAAAGCCCTCGCACAGAAACGAAGACCCAACACAGCCATAAATAAATAAATAAATAAATAAAATTAAAAAACAAAAAAACAATCCACTTAAGGATTCTGAAAGTTGACCAAAGGTGAACAACAAATTGAGAAATGCTTATTCAGGAAAAACTAGTCGGCATCAGGTATGAGCAATGAGAGTTTATGACTTTCTTGTCTGGGACAACTCCCACCCTGGCACCCAATTCTTTTGGCTGGTAATTCCACCAGAGTGAGCTAAGCTATAAAGTAACAGCTACCTTGCCAGAGGGGACTGACGTGATTTGGAGCAGGACATGGGGAAAACCAAATGCCCAGGGGTTTGGTAAAAAACCGCAATGATCTTAGTGGCAGACAAATAAGGAAGGCAAATGCCATAGCTGTCCTGAAGGTTTGGGCAAGCAACAGGACAGTAGATTGGCCAGAAAGTTGATAGGGAGATCAAGAACTGAAACAGTCATAGCGGGTCTTGATGAGCTCCCATGGACCTCTGGTGATCCAGAAGGCCGTGTGCATGAGCAGCTATCTAAATGGCTTTGGATCATTGCTGAGTATCAAGTTGTACTGATGAAGGGACAACTCCAAGGAAGCCAGACTTAAAAATAATGAAAAAGAAAGAAAAACCAAAACATGTCTAGATATCAGGGGCTGCCCTCTGTAAACAGCCACTACAGCATTAGTCCAGGCAAGTCACTAAACAACCAAAAAGAAAAAAACACACAGCAATAGCAACAACCCTTAGGGAGAAAAATCAGAATTTAGAGTTGCTACAATACATTGTATGAAATGTCCAGCGGCTGCTGCCATTTGGTCTGACTACTAGGGACATGTGAAGTTTGTTACCTCTGAGATAATCACGTGTGGAATTGTAAATGACAGATGGTTGGGAGAAGCTGCAGAAATAGCTTGAGTATCATCAGAGGTCCCTAAGCTTCTGGGGAGCTTCCATTCTAAGCTATCATGTTACCAAAATTCATGTGACATACACACCAACATATCAAATAACTTAAAGTAAGTTTTATATATTTGGGTTGGCCAAAAAGTTCGTTCGGGTTTTCCATAAGATGTTCTGGAAAAACCCAAATGAACTTTTTGGTCAACCTTATACTTTGGCATTTTCATTGCTGTTCCCTTTTTCAATCTGTGATTTAGCCATGGCTTTTAAGAAGTTTGAGAGTTATTTACCACTTACTTAACACCCAGGTCAAGACCACTCACAGTAAAGATAAAGGTAACTGGCAAATTCTTGAAGGGCTTTTTTCTGGTCATATATTAGTGGTTAAGATAGATCTGGGAGCCAGGCTATCTGGGTTTGTATCCCAGATCCACTACCTGATAGATTTGTGAACTTGAGCAAGATATTTATTCTTTCTGGACTTAAGTTTCTTTCAAGGAAATGAAAAGTTTTCCTTCGTTGAAAATGAGCTAGTAATAGAGCTGACCTCATAGGGTAGTTGTAAGAATTAAATGAATTAAGATATAAAACACTAGAATTGGGACTGACATATAATAAGTTCTATGTAAGTGTTAGCTGTCATGTTTATTTTCTCTCTGTCACTTTACACCTGAACCCTCCCATATTTTGCACAGAACCCTCCCAAATTTTGCACAAAATTTTAAAAACTTGTTTTTAAAGAGAAGGAAAAATCATGATAGATATGACTTGAAGATGCATGGAGAAGGACAATTGGAAGTTGGAACATTACTGTTGTGCTGGAATTTTCTTCTGATCCTGCCTACATCAGACGCAAGTTGTGGTTCCCTGTTGGGGATTGTCAATGCCGAAAAATCTCAATGCTGAAAAACCAAGACATATGAACTTGCCCAAATTGTCATTTTTATTAGTTAGTATGTATATTTTGGTCTGATTTATTTGGCACTTGTAAATCATATTTTTTATGAGTTTAAAAAAATGAAATGTATGAATGTGTTATATCTTACTTCCTCTTGAAAATAAACATTGACCTCTTGATTAAATTGGATTAAGTACTCCCTTGTGCATGGAACTGTCTAGAACTGTATAAAACAAGTTAAACAAATACGGCCCCTGCCCTCAGAAATTCACAAACATGAAAAGAAACAGAGATATATACACTTTCCCGGAGTCCACACTTTGGCACAAGCCAGGAACACATTGATCAAATATTTACAAGACACATAAGCGTTACAGTTAATAATTTTCATGTTAGGGCTCACTGACATCTAAGTGGGAACTTAGTGGTAGTTAAAAAATCAATAGAGCAGTAAAAATCAGAAACTTTTTTTTTGCAACATGTTTATTGCAGTATAATTGCTGTACAATGGTGTGTTAGTTTCTGCTGTATAACAAAGTGAATCAGCTATACATATACATATATCCCCATATCCCCTCCCTCTTGCATCTCCCTCCCACCCTCCCTATCCCACCCCTCTAGGTGGTCACAGAGCACCGAGCTGATCTCCATTTGTAAGCAATTTTATTGGTCACTTTGATAGATTGATCATACATAAAATCTCTTGAGAAAACACTATTGTATATATGTGTGTGTACTTATAATTGTGATTTTATTTTTAAAATTTATTTTAGAGAAAGGAGACAGCGGTTCCTGGGAGATCCCAGAGCAGCTAGCATTCACATACCTTGTAGTTATGGGTTATTGCTCTGATGTCAGGCAGTATTCCATCACCATCTCCACAAGCCCAGGGCCCTTGTGGGTGGGAAACTTCACAGCGTTAATCTCCAGCCACTGTTTTTTGGTTCTTTCCTCACTCTCTTTATCCCTTGGCAGCCCCTAGTTATCCCCCACCTCATTTACTAGGATTTAGCTCTGCCTCGACTACCTGATGCTCATTTTGGGGGTCAGGGGGCAGGAGAAGAGATTTATTCTGTGGCACACGCAATAAGGTGCAACACTGAGTCATTGAGTCTGTTTCTTAATATTTGCTCTGGCAGAGATAGGCGGCCAGAGCTGATCTCTTGTTGCAGGGCAGTGAAAACCAATCTGTAAAGAGAGGGGAATGAGTCCATCCAGCCTCGGGTCTGGAGGGCAGGAGGTTTGCCTGGGAGTGAGTCCAGCCTTCCTTTGCTCCCACTTGGCAAACTGACTCCTTCGTGTTTCAACCCAAGGGCCCACAGAGTCCTCTCTCTTCCTCTGGGCTCATCCTGAATCTCCTTACAGACCTCCATGGTGGCTATCGTTGGTTTACCTCATTTGTGAAACAGGGCTTATGATAGTACCTACCTCGTGTTGTTGTGAGAATTAGATGAGTTAACATTTGTATATAGAACTTGCAAAAGTGCCGAGAATATAGAGGTGCTCAATCAATATTTGGTGATGAATAAAATTATTTTTTTAAAAAATAAATACATTTATTTATTTATTTTTGGCTGCGTTGGGTCTTCGTTGCTGCACGTGGGCTTTCTCTAGTTGCGGCGAGCGGGGGCTACTCTTCGTTGCGGTGCATGGGCTTCTCATTGCGGTGGCTTTGCTTTTTGTGGAGCAGGGGCTCTAGGCACGCGGGCTTCAGTAGTTGTGGCACGGGGGCTCAGTAGCTGTGGCACGGGGGCTCAGTAGCTGTGGCTCGTGGGCTCTAGAGCACAGGCTCAGTAGTTGTGGTGCAGGGGCTTTGTTGCTCCGCGGCATGTGGGATCTTCCTGGACTAGGGCTCAAACCCGTGCCCCCTGCATTGGCAGGCAGATTTATAACCACTGCACCACCAGGGAAGTCCCGGACACAGTTTCTTTGTAATATATTTTATCCAGTAGGCACACTCATGCATGCAAACAATTCTGGATTACAAGACTAAAAGGTAGAAAAGACAAGAGCTTCGGGAACCAGAAATAATAACTGCTAACGTTTATCGAACATTTACAAGGTCCCAGCATTGTTTGAAGTCCTTTACACGTATTAATTGACCAAACCTCACCACAACCCCATGATGTTGGTACTATCATTATTCCCATTTTTACCAATGAAAAAACTGAGGCACAAGGATTAAGTAATTTGCCCAATTTATACAGTTAGGAAATGATGAAACTGAGATCCAGATCTAGCTGGGGCAATGGTGTTCAGGTGGGGATGAGCTTGGCTTGCTCAAGGACCCAAAAAGCCAGTATGGCCAAGCTTGGAGAGGTGGGGGCGGAGGTGTATGGTAGGATGTGGTGTTTTGTCCACAAAGGACACTTCTACTTCCTAAAAGAAAAACAAACCACCCTCCAGGTGATGATATCCCATCTGTTTAATCTGCAAAATTACTTTCAGTGGCACTCTTCTCAGTACAGGTGTTTTAGTTTGGGTTGGGGTTTTGTTTTTTTTTTTTGTTTTTTGGGCAGTAACTTGGTATTCTTCCTTTTAAAAAGTTAAGGTGTAATTTACAAACAGTAAAATTCACTGGGTTTTCTCTGTGTGTGTACAGTTCTGCAGTCTTTGTCAAATGCATACAGTCATATAACCAGCACCAGAAACAAGATACGGACAGTATCCTTCAAAATTCCTATGTGTAGCCCTCCCTTCCCCAGCTTCCAGCCCCTGGGAAACCTCTGAGCTGTTTCTTATCCCTGTAATTCTACCTTTTCCAGAATATCTTATAAATGAAATCATACTATATGTCACCTTTTCAGTCGGACTTCTTTAACTTATCCTAATACATTTGAGATTCATTTATGGTGATGTGTATACTGGTAGTTCTTTCCATTTTATTGTTGAGTAGTATTCCATTATATGAATGTACTACAATTTATTCATCCACTAGCTGAAGGACATGTAAGCGGATTCCCATTTTTGACAATTATGAATAAAGCTACTATAAACATTCACATCCAGGGTTTTGTGTGAAGATAAGTTGTTGGGTTTTTTTCCTGTGAGTAGGATGCCTTTCCTTGGTGTTGTGTGACTAAGGGTATATAACTTTATGAGAAACTTGTTTTCCAATCCAGAAGACTCATCTTAAAAAAGAGCATCAGTGAGAACTGGTGTTATCTTTATATGTGCTCTCAAGCAGTGGCTGCTAGTATCACAATAATAAACAAATTTGGGTTAATGGATCATTAAATATTATCTTGAAGGAGCATTGAGGTGCTTTTCTTTTTTCTTCTTCTGTGAACCTCCTCTGCCTTTCACTCAGAGGTACCCACTGCACAGGGAAGACCAGGACTGTTACAGCAGAGGAAGGATCTAAGCTCAACTTCTGACTTCCAAAAAGGATTCTCAAAGTCCATTTTAGACATAATAGCTGTGAAAGCCAGAGATTTTGATCCTCTTGGCTTTCTGAGAGAAAGGGAAAAGGCTTTTGGCAAATCAAATGAAGGGCCAGGGTTTTTTTGTTTTTTTACATATATTTTATTTTTTTAACGTTTTTATTGGAGTATAATTGCTGTACTATGGTGTGTTAGTTTCTGCTTTATAACGAAGTGAATCAGTTATACATATACATATATCCCCATATCTCTTCCCTCTTGCGTCTCCCTCCCTCCCACCCTCCCGGGCCAGGGTTTATCTCTAGGCAATGGATTGAGAAGAGAGACAAGAGGAGGAGGGGGTAAGAGTGGGAAGTGAATTGGGTGGGGGGGGCGGGCAAGGAGCCAGGAACTCTGTGGCCCTCTTTGCCTGTCCCTAACCCTCCTGCAGAAGACTTCTCACCTAGAGACTGAACTTGGAGGACCAGCCCTTCAGTAGCCAGGAGTGCTCACTATGCCCCGAATATGAGAGATGGGCCCAGTACCTGGGGCAGGGAGAGGGGAGAAGGAAGGATGGAGGCTGTCTTTGCTTGGATGGGAGAATCCCAGCCCCAGCATTTGGGTGGGATGCAATCCAGTCATCCCAGGTGATGTCCTTCCATGCTCATGACAGTCTATGACTGCCTAATAATTTCTAAAACAAGAGTAAGATATTTTAAAATAAATGAATATATTAATAGCTTTCCCATTCCTCTTATAAAACCTGTCAGGGTCCTACAGCCATAACCACTGTGATCAAACCATCACTCTGCAGGGCTCTCAGGTGAGGGCCAAGGGAACAGCTGGATTGGAAGGCCCTTGGGTGAGATGGAGCAGGGTGTATGGAAAATCCCTGTGGGGTGGAGTCACTTCCTGGGGGTGGCTGCAGGGATGTCCCCAGCAGAGCCCCAGTTCTCTGTAGACTCAACCAGAAGGATAGCCCCCTAATTCCCATCTGCATCTCTGTCTGGTCCCTCCGGTCTGTGCCCAACAGCCAGAGTGCGGTGACCCTGCTGACCCACCGCCAGCAGCACATGCCTTTCACAGGTTTTATTTTAGTTTGCGAGGGCTCAGCACTGATGCAGACACGCTCCCAACCCCCCATGTCCGAAGGCATTTATTGATGGTGAGTTGGAGCTAGAGGACCAGTCTGGGGCCGTGAAACAAATTTTCCTATGTTAAACCAATGGCCTAGTTAGTCCTCTTGGTAGCAAGACTAAAGCACTTTTTCTCTTACTCCATCTCCTGCCACCCTCCACTTTGCTCACTCAGCCCACTGGCCTGGTCACGCCCTAAACACACCAGGTACTACCCCACCTCAAGGCTTTGCCCTTGCTGTTCCCTCTGCCTGGAACGCTTATTCCCCTGTCATCCGCTGGACTCATTCTCTCTCTTCATTCCCATCTCCATTAAACGTCACTACCTCAGGGAGGGCGTGCGGGATTGTTCTAATGATGATACACAAAATAGCACCCCTTCTAATCCCACACTCTGCTTTATTTTTCTCTGTGATATTGATGCCTCCTGACATATATTTCTTTGTTCATTACTTCTCTTCCTCTACAGGAATGTCAGTTCCAAGAATGTAGGAACAGGGCTTGGTTTGTTTCCTTCCCTGCTGCATCCCCAGTATTAGGAAAGTGCCTGGCTCATAAATACTTATGAGTGAATTTATTAATGAAAATTGGCTGCAGAACTCTTGCTGTGGAAGAGCTTTAAGTGACAAGTAGGCACAGTATCCCACCTCTCCCCATGTTTTGGTTCAAACCTGAATCCTATTATCCTGACTCGTTCTTTTTTTTTTTTTGAATTGAAGTATAGTTGATTTACAATGTTGTGTTTCTGGTGTACAGCAAAGCGGTTCAGTTTTATATATATATATATATATATATATATTCTTTTCCATTATGGTTTATTACAAGATATTGAATATAATTCCCTGTGCTATACTGTAGGACCTTGTTTTTTATCTTTTTTTTTTTTGCGGTACGCGGGCCTCTCACTGTTGTGGCCTCTCCCGTTGCGGAGCACAGGCTCTGGACGTGCAGGCTCATCTGCCATGGCTCATGGGCCCAGCCGCTCCGCGGCATGTGGGATCTTCCCAGACCGGGGCACAAACCCGTGTCCCCTGCATCGGCAGGCGGACTCTCAACCACTGCGCCACCAGGAAAGCCCTATTTTATATATAGTAGTTTGTATCTGCTAATCCCAAGCTCCTAATTTATCCCTCTCCCACCCCCTTTCCCCTTTGGTAACCATATTGTTCTTTTTTATTCTCTCCCTCCCAGTCCTCCCACTGAGAGAGTTGTGTACCCCGTGGCACTCTTTTCAAGTACTAGAGACTCCATTGCGTCTCTTTGTTTCGTCAGGGTCTTGTGGGAACTTGATGTTCCCAGACTTGGGTAATTACTGTGGTTTGGCCCCCGTCGATGGTCCTCTCCCTTCTGTGGATCCCAGCAGTGAATCTGGATAAAGTTTGCTGAGTTGCGTCACCTCTGGCACTTGTTTCCAGGCAGAAGAGTGAAGGAGTGTCCTTGAGGCCTCATTGGGGGATGGCAGCAGCAAACACTTTAACCTTTGGAACATTCTATGCTTCTTGGCTGAGAAACTTCTTCGGAACTGCAGACCCATGGAAATGTACTCGGGACTTTCTGCAGCACAGAAGCCAGGCTGAGCACCTGCCTGGTCTGGAAGGAAGACCCTTATTACCCACTAAGGCACAGGGCAGGGGATGCTTAAGTCTGTGTTGGGCTACCAGGAGATGCCCTTCCTCATAGAAAGTCTGTCTTGTGACTCAGATCTCTGACTGCAGGAGGTAACGTAGGCTAAAGGATGGGTCTCCTAGGCTTTAAGGATCCCATGGAAGGTCAGCAAGAGAGAGAAACGCTTTGTATTTCATATTATTATTTTAGCTATCATTTTAGTTGGCTGCTCAGAGCTCAGACTTGTTGGGAAGAGAATCCCTTTTTTTCTTTCTTTCCCTTTTATGTATGTGTTATATCTATATCTATATAGCCTACTCCTACCTACAGAACTAGGTAGACATTTACAGGAGGGGCTGAGCTCCTTTTTGGATACCACCACCCATGAAATTGTTCCAGGAAGGACAAGGAAAAAAATGCAAGGATTGACCAATTAATTATAGAGCCCTTGAAGAAGCTATAAAGACCCAATATGTTTGGCCTGGAAAAGAAAAAGTTGACACTTTTCTTCTGCTGCCCTTGTTCTGTCTGTGCAGCTGAATGATCTGTTCTCCTACATGTGCTCTTGAAAGTGGCTTGTGAAAAGTCCTGAAACAGGTGACTGAGGTCCTGTGTTTAAAATAAAATAGATAGAGACAAATGGATGCAGGATGACTTCAAGCTGATGGCTTTCCAGGATTATCCCAATCCCTGTCACTCATAGGGATTGTGTGATCCAGGTTAGAAGTTAGAGTGGGCTTTTTGTTGCCAGACGCTTTTGGTTGTCATCTATGGGGTCCCAGCAGGAAACAGAGGGTGCATACAAACTAGGCAATTTGAAGAGAGTTTAATAAAAGAACCATATCAAAGGTTTTCTGGCATAAAATAATCTACTTTGGATCTCTTATGGTTCTGAGGGTTGACTGGAATAGTTGGGTGAACCTCTTTTGGGATTTCTCATGCAGTCGTAGTTATCTTGACCTGGTAATCTGAAGGCTCAGATGGGCTGGACACCCAGGATGGCTTCCTCACTTACCTATGTGGCACCTCAGTGCTTCCCTAGGTGTCCTCTCTCTCCAGCAGAGTAAACTGAATTTCTTACATGGAGGCTCAGGGTCCCAAGAGCAGGGAGTAGAAGTTGGTAGACCAGTTAAGAACTATACCTAGAAATGACACAGTGCACTTCCCTCAGATTCCATTGGTCAAAGCTGTCACAGTGTCCAGATTCAAGAGTGTGGAGGATAGACTCCATCTCTCAAAGGAGAAATGGCGAAGCCACGTTGCTGAGGAGCATGTAAGTGGGAGTATTGTTGCAGCCATTTGGGGGGACTACGTCTGCTATAAAAGGTATAAATAGGGCTTCCCTGGTGGCGCAGTGGTTGAGAGTCCGCCTGCCGATGCAGGGGACGCGGGTTCGTGCCCCGGTCCGGGAAAATCCCACATGCCGCAGAGCGGCTGGGCCCGTGAGCCATGGTCGCTGAGCCTGCGCGTCCGGAGCCTGTGCTCCGCAACGGGAGAGACCACAACAGTGAGAGGCCCGCATACCGCAAAAAAAAAAAAAAAAAAA